>NW_026571152.1:9565397-10165397 GCF_026225935.1 Boleophthalmus pectinirostris | reverse complement strand
TCTTGATTGGTGCAAAACAATAATTTATGCTTAGAATAGTTATAATCTCACCAAATTAATTAATTAGAAAATCATAAAATCACAGTCAAAGTTATATCCCTATGTGTCTACCTGCTGCAGAGCCAGGATATTGCTCTTGTCCAGGTCCATCTGCACCGACTTCAGTTTCTCTCTCAGCTCTCGGATCATCTGCTGATACACCAGGATCTCATCATCCTTCGTTGACAACACGGTCTAAAGGGAAAAAACAATAAATAGCTAAATAAATGAGACAGATGTGACAAGATGATTACTTAAAGGTGCATTGTGTAACTCTTTGGATGGAGGGTCCGTCAAATGTTTTTCTCCATGGAGATGTTATTGCTTTGTCTATTTCACGGTATGGTATTAAACCTTTCTAGCTTCATGGAGACCAAACCAGACAAAGTTACAGGTCAGATTTGTGGAGAGGTGACCCAGTTCACAGTCAGAATGTTTTTCTGAGCTATAAAATCACCTGTAATTGAATAAATGCAAGGCAGAGCTGTTAATATACTGTGGGACATTCCAGGCAGAACAATGACATATCCATAAGAAGGTGACCAAAAAGTTACACCATAGTGCACCGTTAATCTATTATAGACGACTGGCTCCTCCCCTATCCTCAATTTAGAACGAAGACCCACCTTCCACTCCTGGACTTTGGCATTGACGGCAGCCATGATAGGGTCCTCCTCCTCCGTCATGTTCTGGATTTTCTCTGTCAGCTCTCGCACCTGAACAGAACAAAGACAGTTACAAAGGTTAAGGTTATGCAGCTGGGGCATGACATCAGGAGAAACATGTAAACTACACACAGAGAAGATGACAAGATGTTTAGGGTGACCAGACTTTCAAAACAAAAAACTAAGACATCCCTGTTTTGGGTTGGCTGGTAATAATAAAATTGTGAAATGAGTGCGTAATTAAGGAAAACTGTTCTGCGCTTGGCACTAATGTGAGTCAGTATAGTCACATTTTCTTTGTGTTTTGTTCATTTTTGAATAGCTTTTCTGTATTTACTGAAACAAATTTATGTCTCTTTTCACAGTTGGCTGGGACATTTCTTGTATAAAACTGGGACAAATCACTGGTCTGGTTAAATCTGCTGGGACAAGGGACACAGGGACTGTCCCGGGTAAACAGGGACGTCTGGTCACTCTAACTTTGCAGCTGACGTCATCAACATTCCCTGGGGGTGTGATGCTCTGTCTGAGGCTTTATTAGACTTTAACCTGAGCTTTATTTGAATACAATCTGACCAGAAAGAACCGACTTTGCAAGCTATCACAAGCAAGCGAGCACTAGCCAACAGTTTTTCAATTAATCACACCTTTCTGTTGAAAATCAAACTCCTAGACAGGACCATCCACGTTTGTATGGGTCAAACGGTCCTGAAAACATGTTCACATCCAATTTGTGTTTTTTTGTTTTTTTTCCCTTGAGTTTTCAGACAATCTTAAAACTTTTTGGCAGTGTTTGCTACTGAGTGCATTGTGTCTCCAGGGTAACTCCTATATATTCCACCATTAGAGATACATGTAGAACACCCCCAGCATGATGTCACTGCAGAGTATCAATACTAAAGATGTTTTATTGTGTATTGACTGTAATACCAGTGTATTAAATAAACACAATTTATGTTTTTTTGGGGGGGTTTTTGTTGTTTTTTTGGGGGAGGTCTGCCACCTGCTTGTTTCCATCATGATGTCATTTCATCGTAATGCATAAGACTTCTATTCATTTTTTTTATAAAAGCAAAGAAAATACATAATAAAGGAAAAAAAAACATCCTCTGTCACTTCTGTTCAGATCTGACCTGTAACCTGACCAGTGGCATCACCGTCTTGGCTCACTGGAGATAGATAGGTTTACTGACATAAGGTGGAATAATCCACACCTAACATCTCTGTGGAGCAAGTGACGGACGCTCCCACTAGAAAATTTACACAGTGTCCCTTAATTTTGACCCTGTTCTGTGGTGGTCTGCATAAATCCTTCAGTTTAAATGTGTTTCTCTTTCTCCTTTGTGTTAAATGGAGATTGACTCCTCACTTTGGTCTTTATTTACAGCTCACACTTCACTGTGGTTTATGGCCTTGTACAAGTCTCTGAAATACAGCTAGGCTACCGCACCTTCTGTAAATCTCTCTCCTCTCCCTTCTTAACCTCTTTCTTTCTCTCCTTTCTCTCCCTCTTTCTACTCATCTTTCTCTCCGTTCACCAAATATCTTTCTCTACCTGTCCCTTTTCTCCTACTCCCACTCTTACTCTTACTCATCGCTCAATTCTCTCATCCTCTCTGGCCCTCATTTTCTTTCCTTTACCTGTCTTTTCTATTCTTTCTTCTCTAAACTCTCATCTGTATTGGCATTGGCTGTATCATCCTCTCTCTCTCTTCTCTCTCCTTTCTCTTTTTTTTTTTTTTTTTTGGTGGACACAATAAAAGTCAGTCAAAAATCTAAATCTCCTTTCTCTCCTCTCCCTCTCTCTCCCGTTGTCTCTCTCTCACATTTATCTTGGCGTGGTCTCTGGCCCTCTGTTTTCCTCTCTTCCCTCTCTCTTCTCTCTCCATCTCTCTTTTTCACCTGTATCTTGGTGTGGCCTTTGTCCCGCTGTTCCCCCATTTCTTCCCTCTCTCTTCTCTTTCCATCTCTCTCTCCTTTCCCTCCTTTCTCTCACCTGTATCTTGGCGTGGTCTCTGTCCCTCCGGAGCTGATCCATGATGCCGTCGCTCTGTTGAACCACGATCTTCATCCTGTTGTACTCATCAGCCATTTTGTCCATCTCCTGCACAGACTCTTCCAGACTCCTCTGCAGCTGCTCGTTCTGAGCCTTCAGATCTGCGTTCTCATCCTCCACTCTCTGCAAACAGAAAAAGGAATTAAACTTAAGAAATTAAAGAATATTAAAACTGGCAATTGTTTGACCTGGTTTATGGATAATATTATAATTAATATATAATTACTGGGCATATCCACATGAAACAAAATGACATAAAGTTCATAGTCTTCTTTATCAGCACAGATGAACTAAGGTTACATTGCTATTACAAGTTATTTTAACTAAAATAAGTCTCTAAATATTTCACCATGACATTATTCAGTCACAAAAGCGTAATTGTTCTGTTGAAATTACTTCAAAAATGTCTAATACGTCAAATTTCAAGGCTGCACGTTTAATTTGTGTTTCTCATCAAGCCTGGACTAAACCAGAACCAAAATAAGTATAAACCGACACTGAATCCAAACAAAACCGAGATTTAAGATAATTAGAACTAAACCGTGACTGAAGTAGGATTACACCAGGATAAACCTTTTAAAAATGAAAATAAGTTATTAAAATCTGGTAGTTAAAATCTTATTTTGTTACATCAACATTTAGATCCTGCTCCAAACAGCAGCTCCAACAGTTTTCATAACTCATTATGAAAACTAATGTCTTTTTTCAGCTCTGAAGCATTTTTCCAATGGACCACAAATCACCTGTACAGAGAACAGTAGTACAAACAGGTGTGTGCTGTTAAAGAGAGTGATGAGGGAAACGAGGGAGGAACAGTCTGTGCAGAGGGTCCAGTCACACTAAATCAGACAAAGAAGCAGGTTAGAGTGTTTTAAACTCAGCGGTGGGAAAAATGGGAGACGGTAAATACAGGAATGAGCTATAAATCCAATGGAAATGAAGACCGAAAATCATAAATAAAACATATTGGAGCCCGCCCATTACTTGGTTACGGAAGTACATTTTCCATTCCTTTTTCCCATAGCTTTCAAAATACAGTTTGAAAGTTTGTTAGGGGCTGTGTGGTAATGACCTCTAAAACTATTTAAAGGTGCATTATGTAACATTTTCTAGTAGAGTGTCCATCATCTAACCATGTCCGGTAAGATGAATTCTCACAATATCTGTGAGTACAGTACACAAACCCCTGAGAATCCGCCTTGGCAAGCTTCTGCTGGTGTGACAGGAAAGATGTTTGTGCTTTCCTCTCAAATGGATTTAACTCGGGTTTCATCTCTGGGCTTGTTCCACTGTTATAATGCTTTGACCAATCCACTTGGATTATTTGTTTGAACTTCCACTTTCAGCATCAGAATCAGATGACTCAATTCAGAGTGATACAAGCATCAGTCTGGCGTGAGCCAGGAAATCCACCACTTGTTGGTCTCCATGAAGATGTTATTGCTTATTGCTTGTTCCACAGTATGGCATTTGACATACAGTATCTGGTTTACATGCATTCATTTGCAAGGGTTTTGATTGCTCAAAAACGCATCAAAGAACATGCATTCTTACTGTGAATGGGGTCGCCTCTGCACAGACTAGGCCCATTCATATGAAACAAAAACAGCTGAATGTTTTCTGTGGCTGGTTGTGTGGTTACCTGCAGGTCTTCCAGACACTGGTACAGCTGCCTGTTGGCCTGGTTCAGCTTCTTCTGGATTTCTGCACTCTCATCTCGACCGGACACTGGCTCTTTGGCATCGAGTTCAGCTCTGTAATAGTCCACGTCTTGGATCAGCTGCTCATTCTGACAAAACCAAAGAAACCAAATTAGTGTGTTTTTAAAAATATTCAGGGTTAGTGGAATCAATAGTGAGTCTTCAAAAAATTTACTGGCAAAGTATTACAGTAAAACAGACTGTACAGAACGACAGGGCTCAGGATCACTGGGGATCTAACTCATTACTGGGTTAATACAATATCACTACTACAGTTTAAAACTACAACTAGCTCCACTGCTTCTTACCTCTTTCTTCAGTTTTTTAATCTTGAGGTGAATAAAATAAAAAAGTATAGAATTTAAAGCAAAATAAGGCTAATTTGAGCAAAAATTTAGAAAAAAATATTTTTACAAATTCAGAAATATCAATATAAAATAAATGAATGAATAAATAAATGAATGTTTACCACTCGTTTTAGCCGTAGGACTTCAGCCTCAGCTTCCTCCGCTCGAGCCTTCATCTGCGAAACAACGCGTAACAAAATCTTTTTAATTGAAAAACCACTAAATATTAACAATTATTGTGACAAAAAGATAGGCCTGTCACAATAATTACATCAACTTATAGTTCCATAATATGAAAGCCAGAAAAATACATTTAGAGGTTCAATATTTATCATGTGTACAATGTCTTTGCAAAAGTGATAAGGTAAGGTAATGCAATAAGGTAAGATCTGAGCTGTAGGTTGAATAAATCATTTCTATGGCTAATTATTGGTTCATTCTGCTATTTATTTGTTGCAGCTCAGGCCTTTCGGTGATACTATATTTAAGTGGTTTAGTGGCATAACATAGATTCAGGATTGTTTATTGCAAAATGTCTCTGTAGCAATATCTTGGGATTCACAATGTGTTCTTGTGACAGGCCTACAGTAAGATAAAAGCTATAAATATAATAAATATATTATAATAATCTGGAATCACCACAAAAACAAGCATGCGATATGCCCTCCACTAGAAAAACAGAGTTTTGATGGGATGATAAAGTGAATATAAAATGTTAATGCACAACTTCCTGATTCTTAGACAATAAAACTTTCTAACTTACTAATTAGATGCAGGGGACTTATTTTGACCTCAATAGTTGCCTATACAATATATCTGTACTGGGTCAACACATTTTCTGCTCAGATATAGTGTTTCCCATTAATAAAGGAGACTTCGGTGCCCCCCCATTTTCTAATTTCCACCCTCATAGTCTAAAACTAGCAGAGCAAAAATGGTAAAACAAATAATACTTTATGCTCATAGTGCTATCATAAAGATACAGAAGTAACCATTTGTAATTTCTAGTGGAGGCAATAAGTGGCATTTATACATCAAAATACTGTATAATAAAATGATTCAAATATGGATCACTTATGTCCCATAGTCACTGCAGATACATATGGAAAATGGGTTACAGGGCCTTGAACTAGTTGAGTCCATGTCACTATGTGTAGCACTTTAGAAAGCTTTGTAAAATGTAGTTTAGGTTGAAGGTTGCTTGTTTTGATACCTCTTGTCTGAGTTCTCGTTCTTTGCCCATGTCTTTCTTCAGCTCAGAGGCCTCTTTCTGACTCTGCTCCAGCTGAGACTCCAGCTGCCCCAACTGTACATTCAGAAACCTGCTGTCTGTGCCCGGAGATGCTCTTAGAAACTGAAAACAACAAATACACAATACGGTTATTACACTACAACAGAACTGGTTCATACCATAATCCGTAACTGTACAACAACTCACCACTAAGCCACAGATAACCCTATATACTGTCAATCATGATCTTTGAACTGTTTTCCTTAAGACAGCTTTGTCTATTGCTGAGATATTGTTTTTACTACTTATTTCTATTTTCTTTTATGTTTACTTGTATACATTTATTTACACTAATTATGCCTCATTTAACACCAGTCAAAGCCAAGTGTTTAAATCTAAAGATGTTTGTACAGACAATGTAATTTTTAGTAGCATAACCTAATCACACCCCAAAGAATTCATTGTAAATTAATAAAGAAAACATTTTATTTAAAAGAAAACAATTTTTAAAACTACATAAAATGTCAAATTAAGCTTTTTCTTTGTTCATTTAAAAAAGATATTACATAACTGTTATCAAACTTTATTTATAGAGCGCTTTTCATACAAAAAAATGCAACACAAAGCGTTTATCTACCTCATATTTACCCCCCAAAAAAGAATAGTTAATAAATACATAAGTAAAATAAAAAATATATATTATTTGTTCTTAATATTATACATTTTATTTAAAAATATATATTGCAGTTGTTACAAAAAACAATTGTTTTACATTAAATTTTGAGATATTCTTGCCACATTTAATTTTGATTTACCATGAACATTTGACATGTTTTGTAGCTGAATTTAGAAGAGCACAAAATGTCTGGAGGAAAAACTAAATCTTCACCTCATAGCTTTTCCCCTTGTTAACATCATTCATAAAGGCAAATACAGTAGAATTTTCAAGTCTTGTTCCAGATAAAAAAGACACAATACTCACTAAATTTGTGAAAGGACAATAGTTGTAATGTTGATGTTGTTGAAGGCAGAACTGCTTGTGCGAGTGTGTGGAATTAGCTTTATAATCCTCTTAGTGTTTTCAACCAATCACTGAGGAGCTTTAGACCTTCTGCTATTGGTTAAACTGAAGTGTATTTCCTAGACAGGTGGTATGAACATATTCTGTATAATGTTATTTTAATAACATTAATATATAATGTTACAGAAACAAAACAACAAAAGAAAATAAAAAGTTTTGTATGGTTTTGTCAAGTAATATATTGCATAGAGATCGACCAGTATGTTTTTGTCTTTGCTGATACTTAATAATTAGAGTTTCATACAAACTCATGCCTTAGAGATAGAGTCAGGAGCTCAGTTACAAGGAAGAGGTTGGAATAGAGCCGCTGCTCCTCTACGTCAAGAGGAGCCAGCTGAGGTGGCTCAGGCATCTGTTCTAGATGCCTCCTGGGCGCCTCCCTTGGGAGGTGTTCCGGGCATGTCCCACTGGAAGGAGGCCCCAAGCAAGACCCAGGACACACTGGAAGGACTATGTCTCTTAGCTGGCCTGAGAATGCCTTGGGCTGAGCTGGAGGAAGTGTCCGGGGTGAAGGAAGTCTGGGAGTCCCTGCTTAGACTGCTGCCCCCGCGACCCGGCCCCGGATAAGTGGAAGAAAATGGATGGATGGATGGATGGCTAAAAGCGTACCCGTAGTTACATTTTGTGCAGAACTCTCTTTGGATAAGTGTTCAAATAACGCTTCATGCAGTTCATTAGGCAGCAAGAAAACAAATTAAAGTCACTCGTGGCGATGATGGCCCTCGACCTGGCACATGCACACATGCCCTCCCACGTGACTGCCCGACATGCTATTGTCCCTTCCCGACAGCTGTCCAGGCCCACACATCCTCCATCATAAAAATTACACACTGCACCTTTAAATTTATTTATTTATTTTTTTTTTATCTTTGCGCCCCTGCTTGTCACCCATGAAAAATTACCTATGTCCATAATATATGCTTGTAGTCATACATAGAATGTAATCTCCAAATATATTAATTCTGACTCTCCTCATTATAAAATAAACAAAAACTTATCTCTGTCTAATTCATGTCATATAGAAAATATTTTAAAAGAAGTAGTAAGATAGAGATCAAAACATGATACCTTAGAGTCGTTTTCCAGTCTTTTGATTTCATTCTTTAGCTTACTTTCTAAAAAACACAAAACAACAACCTTATAAGACCATAAACCTTTGTATTTACAGATTTAAATTGTGTAAATAAATCTGTATCTTACCAACGTTGGCATGTTCCTCTACCATATTCTCCATGAACCTGACAGACAGAGCCACCTCTCTGTTCTTGATCTGAAACAGAGATTTCACAGTGTGTAGTGGCTGTAGTGTATGATGTATGTGAAGCCTGGTACATAAATACTATAGGCAACACGGTGAGGTGTCTTGCCCAAGAACACAACAGCAGTGTTGTTTTAAAAGTGATAATTTTGATTACTATAATAATTTGTCATGACGAGGGGGAAAAATAACGTCTACACAATTTTGTTGATTACAATTATACATAACAATGCTATTTCATCAATAGCACTCAGTAACAGGTAACAGTCTCATTGGTCACCACCTGCAGTTGTGTATAAGTTCAGAGACAATGGTGAAATTTTACAACTGAAGAAGGTGGTCACATCACAAAATTTTCACACTGAATTAAAATTGTACTGTAACTTTGAGATATTGTTATATCCGTCTATGTTAATGTAGGTAGGCCGGTCATGATAAAACATTTTGAAGCACAATATATTGCTACAGAGAAATATAATGCTAAATGATAATACCGAAACTTCTTTATGCCACTGACACAAACAATAAAGCCAGATAGTCCCAAGAAACATTTTTTTTAAATAGACAGATTACAAAATGAGGTAACACTTGCTCATAGAAGCTACTTACTCAACCCTCTACAGCTCAAATATTTTCATACTACAACTAAAATAACAAAAATCTCACCACTATTGCAAAAAAATTGACACATGGTAAATAGTGAGCTTGAAAATATATTGTTCCAACTTTCATATATGGAACAATAAGTCAATAATCAATATAGTAAGTAGGGATGTCAAATTATCGCGTTAATTGCGATTAATTAATTACAGTCAGATTTAGCGCGTTATGTTTTTTAATCGCGTTAATCTCATTTTTATTCTCTAACTTTACTGTTTCTGTATGCGAGTTGCTTTATTATAAAATCTGTTTTTATGTGTTGTTGGGACAACAACACACACACAAAAAAACACATTTATAAATTTTTTTATTTGCCGGAAACCCACACAGAATGCGCGCAGTAAGAGCGATGTAAACATCATGTTAACGTTGGCGGCATCAGTCGCACAATGGACGAGGTCGAAGAGCCAGTAGAACAGAGGCAGCAGTGCACAGGTAAAAACGCATTCGTGTCTTGGAAATTATTCTCCCGACGTGAAATATAAAAGAAAATAACTAATATAATATCGCCTACAATTTAAATGTCATTGGTGAAAACAACCTGCACAGGCTCATGATGTCTGCACTACTGTCCTATAGTGACCTGCCTCATGAGGGGACACGCACACAAACACAAACACACACTAACACAAACACACACAAACAAACACACACAAACAAACACACACAAACAAACACAAACCTTCATCGTCGTCATTAACCTGAGAACGCGCGGACCACGTTTCCTTCCGTAGTTACTGCGTGGACACCGACGTGCTCCCGTGAGCCGTGTGTGGATCGTGTTTTCTCGCCTACGCTGCGTAAACCGCGCTTCCTCCTGTGCGCCTCTAAACCAGAACTAACACCAAGACGAAAACCAGGACTATCCAGTCCAGGACTAAACCAGGACTAAACCAGGTCTAAACCAGGACTAAAACCAGAACTAAAACCAGGTCTAAACCAGGTCTAAACCAGGACTAAACCAGGACTAAACCAGAACTAAAACCAGAACTAAAACCAGGTCTAAACCAGGACTAAACCAGGACTAAACCAGGACTAAAACCAGGTCTAAACCAGGTCTAAACCAGGACTAAACCAGGACTAAACCAGAACTAAAACCAGGTCTAAACCAGGTCTAAACCAGGACTAAACCAGGACTAAACCAGGACTAAACCAGGACTAAACCAGAACTAAAACCAGAACTAAAACCAGGTCTAAACCAGGACTAAACCAGAACTAAAACCAGGTCTAAACCAGGTCTAAACCAGGACTAAACCAGGACTAAACCAGGACTAAACCAGAACTAAAACCAGGACTAAACCAGAACTAAAACCAGGTCTAAACCAGGACTAAACCAGGACTAAAACCAGAACTAAAACCAGGTCTAAACCAGGTCTAAACCAGGACTAAACCAGGACTAAACCAGAACTAACACCAGGACTAAAACCAGGACTAACCCATTCCAGGACTAAACTACTGTAGGACTAAAGTGGGACTAAAGCAGGTCTAAACCAGGACTAAAATCAGTGATCTCATATATAAAGCATTTCTGTATCAATAATATTTTTAATATGGTTAAGGAAAGTCTGGACTTTTTATTGTCTTTAAGTAGACAAAAGTTATTATGTTCAGATTTCCTCGTCTTTGCTACTTTACAACAAACAGTTTCTTATTCATGGAGACTTGGGCTCAACAGCCAATTTGGAGAGATTTGTTAAACAATAAATGACTTTATAAAGTCACTTTTTTTTGGTTCTATATCAGTGTTTTGATCTGCCACAATAATGTAATAATGAATTTAAATGAAAATATCTCAAATTGAAGGCTTTTCTCAGCAATGTTTAGGTGAGATTAAAATTAGATTAATTAGATTAATTAATTACAGATCATAATTAATTAATCTCTAAATTTTTTTAATCGCATGACAGCACTAATAGTAAGTCTTGTGACAGGCATGTAGAGTCATAAACAAAGTAATATTGCTGGAAATATACCAACTTACTTCAAAGTTCAAAGTTTAAAAAAAGTTTATTGTCAAGTCTTCATATGAAATATTTGAAGAATTTAAATTGTGTCTCTCACTTCCAAAGGTATAAATAAATAATAATAAATGGAAAAGTCCAAGTGTTCTTTGGGGAGACGCAGAATCCTAGCTTCCTGGCAGCCTGGTGGTTAGAGAGGGGAGAGACTTCAGCATCCTAACAGTCTGGTGGATGAAGCTATTAGTGAGTCTGGTGGTGCAGGAATGGAGGCTCATGTACCTCCTTCCGGAGGGCAAGGCATATACACCGTATGTCTTGCAGGGGGGGAAGTGGAGCACCAACTTGATACATGATGCAATGCTGGATTTTCCAGTCTTAGGAAAACATACAGTATATGATTATAGTTTGGCTAAGATGATATGAACTCTGTGTTTTACCTTGAGCAGAGCCTGGAGAACTTGGAAAACATGTGTGATCTTCTTTGGAGCTTTGTCTGCCACCTGCCAATCCTCCGTCTGTGAAAATCCATTATATTGCATAAGTTTATGCTTTTATTTTATGTTCAAAGTTTAAAAATAGGATAGGTACCTCAGCAAACATGTCAACCAGCTCCTCCATCTGTTCTTTCTCAAGTTCATGGAGGGTCTGTGGGTTAATCCTGTTCACTTTCTCCCATTCAAGTGGCACAGTCATCTTTGCGGTTTACAGCAAATAATCCACTATAACCTATGTGTAATGTTTATGTTTTACTCGTTAACCTGTTGCAGACTTGTTATCTAGCAAAAAATCCCGCTTGTTGTGAAATAGCATCTCTGGTTAGGTTGCAGTTCCTCGATTCTACGACTAAAAACATTAATGTGCGGTCCATAAATACTCCACTGAGAAATCAGAAATGTGCATTAGGTTTTGCGACGTCCATAGTGCGAACGCTAAAGTAAAACTGCCACAAATATCAACAATTTCCGTAAAAGTCACGAGGAAAATGTAAACAGGAGAGAGAAGAGTCAGGCTGGGCTTCTGCTGCTGCCTAGGAAACCACTGCTGTGTAACTTTACTACTTCCGGTTTAAAACCTTGTCAAAAACTGAACTAAAACGTGACTAAAAAGCTAAAATATGCAAATACATACTTTAATATTGTATCCGATTCGTGTCGCCATAATTTCATCACCGTACACGCACTGACAAAGAAATACAGAGCTGTTTTTGTTCAGGAGCACAGACACTAAGCTCATTTTTAACTAGCGCGCTCGCCTCTGCTCCGGAAGTGATTGGGTGCTCCGCTGTGTAGTCTCTCAAAAGAAAAAATGTTGCCGCTTCGTTTCTAACACAATCTAATCTTTTATTTATCATTCCCAAGTGTCAGATTGAATCGACCTGCATCCCCGCTTACTGTGTGATTGACGTGGTAAGTTGAAAATAAAAAGTAAGACGCGTGCACGTTTTGGAAGGGATAAACCGGTGACAGGCTAGTAGCATTAGCCACAAAATTAGCCACCTTCTTATAAAAATACAGTTATCCACGTTGTAATGTTTTCGGAGATTGCTGCAAAAGGTGAAGAGAGTTTTGAATATGTGGTGAAGAAGGATATATTTACTTTACTGTGAGGAAATGTGCTTAATTTGTGCACCTCTTAAGTTTGAATGCACCCTGACCATCTGAGATTGGAGTGGACAGCTGTCATTGAGGCGTTCAGAGTCATGTCTCGTGCTTCAGTGCTGTGCTTATGTGGAATGCCACAGTCCTCAATACATGATCTTTGCTCCATCTTCATTATACATTTTTGTGTTTTATTAGATCAGAAGTAAAAATGAGTGGTGAAGAAATTTTGTATCTTACAGTAACATGCAGGGTGACCAGAACATTTCTAAATCAAAAACTGGGACACTCTCGGTTTTGGGTGGTTGGTAATAATAAAACTGTGAAATGAGTGCATAATTAAGGAGAACTGTACTGCTCTCGGTCCATTCATGACTAACATGTGAGCCAGTATAGCCACATTTTCCTTGCGTTTTAATCATTTTTAAGCAGCTTTTCTACATTTTACCTCAACAAATGTCAATTTATGCCTCTCTTTACTGTTGGAAGATGTCAGATTGGTCCAAAATAGGGAACCTGAGATATTTCTTGTATAAAACTGGGGAAAATCTGTGGTTTGGGGTAAATCTGCTGGGACAGGAGACACAAGGCTTAAAACTGGGTCTGTCCTGGTTAAACAGGCACAACTGGTCACCTTAAGCAACATAATATTATAAGTTAAAGGAACTTAGTTAAAGGAATATCCTGATGTATTCCTAGTTCCAAAAATCTTAGACATGATGACAAATGTAACCTATCCCCATCAGTGACTCACTATGATTACAGTGAGTCACTGCTGTACACACCTGGGGACTCATCTCTAGATCTTGAGCTAGTCTTGGTTAGGAGGTTTTGATCTGAGCATGTTTTGGGTTGATGGAGGAAAACTTCTGGAGGAAATGCACTCAGATACAGTACTGTATGTCTCTGTTACTTATATGAAAGAAAATGCCTTTATTTACTGTATTTGGCCAAGTTTAATGTTATATCTGCTTATTACTGTATTATTGTTGTTTTTTGTTCTTTTGCCTTCTGTCTGCCTGTAAATTGGTCTGTAGTAATACTATTATGTTGTCTGACTTGGAGCTTAGTGATATTGATGCAAATCAGTGTACACCCGTTATTAGTTTTAATCATAGAGAGTATACTTGATATTCAAATTTTGCATATCTCCATAACCACTAGCAATTTTATTTAGTGTATTGTTCATGTATAAACTTCATTCATCCCCCTCCATGCAGTACTCGATGAGGCCTGGCCCCGGCCATGGCTGCTGTGTCCTGGAGAGAGACTCTTCTGTTGGCTGGGCTGGTGGTGGCATGTTACTGGAACAGTTTGTCCTGTGGTTTTGTGTTTGATGATGTTTCTGCCATCCTCGACAACAAAGACCTGAGACCCTCCACTCCCATCAAAAACCTCTTCCTCAATGACTTCTGGGGCACTCCTATGGCCGAGGTAGGTAACATCTGACAAGTTTTAATAATTTTTTTCTTTTTTTTTAAATTTCACATAGACATTTGACATGAAAAATACTGTCCTTGTGTTGAACCAAAGCTATTTTACATGTAAAACATGTTAAATTTTAAATTTTTTCCCCTAGTGAATAGGTAGATATCCCTGGTGTTGAAAATAAGAAGAGAAAAAATTACATATACTTAAAATTACGGGTGTAATGTGCCATGATGCATCATGATTCTAAAATATGATGATATGGATCATATAAGAGTTATGATGCAGTTCATTCAGATGTGCAGTTGTCGCTGCTCACGCCCACAGACTGAGGGAACGCTAAAGCTGCTAAAAACATGATTAATGACAGAGATAGTATTGTTTTATGTCTGCTATGTCTTCACAGAGCTTTATGAGTGAACACTAAACTTTGGACAAATCAGTGGAGCAGAGCTGAATCTGCCAACTTTCTTACATATGTGAAGTAGCTATGTGCTTGGAACAGGCTTCTCCTCTTTATACAGGCTTCAAACCTGAATAATATGGTAAATAAAACAACACTGCCTTTAGAAGCAGTGAGATAAAACATCATCTAATGTCTCTGTGACTATGTTCTGAAGCTACTGTACTGTGGAGGAGTTTAAAACATTATTTTATATTACCAGACAGGTCTATAAAAAAGACCTATTTAAAATAATTTGTAACAATAATTTAATTCAAGTGGGGCTAAATTCACCATAGAATATTTAATTATAAGACATAGCCAAAATTGTATATAAAATAATAAAAAATAGAAGATCAGGATGATATTGACATCGATAATAAATGCCTAAAAATAAATTCTGGTGAATTGTGGTGAATCATGATGAATTGAATCGTGGGTCCTGCATTTTGAATCAGTTTGGACCGAATTGTAAAATTTCTGAATCATTACACCCCTACTTAAAATGTAATTTTCTTATCTGTCCTGCAAGCAATTTTCCTGGTTGCAAATGCCAAGTACTAATTAAAAACTAAATCATGATTAATTAAAGACTAAAGCAATTATTAAACAAGACATAAAATACAAATGAAATCCACATCTAGAACAGTTATTTGCTAATTAAATGTTAATTTGACGCTCATTGTGACATTTGGAAGAAAGTGCCACAGTCCTACAGCTATCTCCTGGGTTCGTCAAGTCAGTTGTTTGATCTTCCAGTGTTCAGGAAGTTTAAAGTTATCGTGCCTCTTACATCTGCCCATCACTGGTTTCTTTGGCTTTGGGCATAACTTGCGCCTTCATTGCTCGTTTTATGTCTTTATTTTGTTTGTGGTTGAGTCACCACATTTCTAGTGAGGTTGAGCTTGTTTTAGGCTTTTTTGTCTTCTCTGCAGGAATAATGTGGGAAGACTTCTCTTAGACATTATATTGCCTTTAGTGATTGAGCCTGGACTCTAACTAAAGGTTCCTCAGTCTTTTTATGAGTCTGATCCTTCACGTCTCCCTATTCAGTTTGAGACTCAACAGTTTCAGTGCATGTCAAGTCCACTGCAGCCTTTTTTTTTTTTTTTTTTTTTTTTTTTTTTTTGTGGCTTTATTTTTTTCAGAGGTCTTTTTCCTATTTTGTCTTTTCGTGTTTATTTGCTTTTTCCCACCAGCTTTGGTAACACAGTTACAAAGCGCTTTGAGTGTCTTGAAGGTGGAAAAGCACGATATAAACATTTGACCATTTACAGTTGGAATCATCTGGGATTACATTATCTATGGATTCTGGTGATTGAGCTTCCTCTTTGATCACAACTATAGGCTTCTCAGTCTCTAGAGTATGTGTTGTTAATTAGATCTCCATGGCCTTTTGAAGGATCTATGACGTTAGTGATCATCTCAACTTCAGCTACTTTACCAGTGTTTTCTGCTGAAGGTTTGTCCTCATTGTTTTAAAGTTTCAGTGGTGCAGGGAGACATTTATTTAACCTATGCCATCTCAAATAAAGCATCTATTTTCAAGTGACCTGGTGTGTCCGCCCCATAAGCCATCAGCTGTTGATGGTAGCAATAAATCACCAATCTGCAACATATTTTAGAAGTTTAGGACCCGAGTTTCAACAGCTGGGTTTGGTTTGGACAAGGAATAGTAATAACAAACAGACATACTGAGAAGCATAATTTCCAATTTGCTTCCAGTAGTGGGGATTCTTCTAAGCCATTACAGTCTTTATGTATTTTTAGGGATAGGATGAGATGCATTTAGGTTACTCAAAACTTAGTTACTTAATTTTGTCATTCCATTCCACCCTAGTAAATAAGTTCACAACTATAAACACTTTAAGAGGGGGTGTTATGCAAAATTGAACAGTTTGGAGCTTTCTACCCTGTTAAAATATTGTACCCTCAGCTAAAGGGGAGGGGGGAAGCATGGAGAGCAAAGGGAGAGGAGACTCGTAGTGTAAAAAACAAAAGTGAAACTTATAAAACATGAATATGTTGTTTTCTGTGAATATGTGATCAAATGAAACATGGTCTGAACATGTACTGTGTTAGCAATGAATACCCTCTTTTAAACCTGTAACTCAAAGCCTGTATATTGTTTGATTTCAGGAACGCAGCCACAAGTCATACCGGCCACTGACAGTGTTGACCTTTCGACTGAACTACCTGTGGAGCGAGCTCAGTGCTGCCTCCTACCATCTCCTGAATGTACTGCTGCACGTGGTGGTGTGTGTTTTGTTCCTTCGTGTCTCTCGTCTTTTCCTGGATCATAAATACAGTCTGGTGGCCGCGCTGCTCTTTGCTGTGCACCCCATCCACACCGAGGCCGTAAGTGCAACAATTGTTTTCTATTTTTTATCAACATTTATGAGTGTTTAGTGATATGAGGCTGATGCTGTATCCATATTGTATGCTAATGCTGTTAATTACATTTGAGTTTATATTACATAACATACATTGAACTCTCATAAATTCTCATATAGGGGCCTGAACTGAACAAAGGGTAAAACAAAAATATGTCTTTTAAAAGGCAACAACTTAAGATGATGCTGTATTGTAGAGTAAAGGTGTTCAGAAATGGCTGTTAACTTTAAAACTACAACTTCATGACATCATAAGGTGGAACAGAGCATTCTGACATTTCTGAGATCAAGACAGTCTAATAATGCATAGTTACTGAAACGTGTCAGTGAAAGAAATGGGTATGTTTTTGATGAAGCAAGGACATTCCAAAAAAGCTAAAAGCTCACAGAATTAAATTTTGTGTTATTGCACCCATAGTGTGGGCTGATGATGAGTAAAGAGAGAGAGATGCTCTGGAGTGAATAAAATGATCTTTTGCTAAGGATGATGTTTTTAAGATGCTGAGAGAACTGGGAGTGAATGATGATACAGAATTGTTATGGTGCTCTGGACATTATAAAAACATTCTCTTTGTATGTTTGATTTTATGAACTATAACACCCAGTCAAATGAGGTCAGCAATTATAGGGGCGAATTTTGAGCCAGTTCCTTATTAGGAATAGGAATTGTAGAGGGATAGAGAGAAGAGTGATAGTATCCCAATGTAAAGTCAATAGGCTCTGTTCACACTTACGTTACAAACCAGGAAGACATCTGAAAAGATGCGATGACAACTTCGGGTGTAGTTCCCGACACTGGGCTCACTGACCAAATGTAATAAAACCCATTGAGGTAAATGTCATCAGTGGTAAAATAAAGACTGCATATGTATGTGCTGTTTGGAATCATCTTGAATTTGGCGCCTTACCTCTTCTATTCGCATATACCCAGTGCGCTCGGAGTTGTGTGTCAGTGGAGAAATGATGAAAAGTGAGGTATGGTTGAAATTGTTGATTAGCCGACCATAATGGAACACTACAATGACTTGTAGGTGAAGAAAACTGGGACATTTTCTCATTTTTCCTAGAACAGAGCCTGCTGAAAGTTGCAATTGCATGTTTCCAAACGTCTTCCTAGTTTGTGATGAAAGCATGAATAGCCTATTGGAGCCAGAAGCTCACCCGTGAACACTTCCTGTTTGGAACACAGTGGCTGGTGGGTTAGCTATACAGTCTGTGGTAATATGGGAGGCTTTAAGTATGCCATTTCAAACAGCCATTTTAGATCATTATCATTCTTGTTTCCTTTGACTTACAATAGAAAATAGCTGTTTTTCTTTTCATGCCCATTCTGGAGTCGTGTTACAGCACTTTTTATCAGGGTTCTTATCAGTACAATGTTGTAGTTTTGAACTTGATTACCCTGGTGCTGCATAACTCTGCTGAGATCTTTTCATTTCTCAAAGACCCTCTATTTTGTCAAAAGCTGCTTGCCCAATTAGGACGTGTAATTAATCCCACTGAAGTGAATTTGTCCCTGCAGCAGAGACAGACTGCTTGTTCTACTGTTACAAGGTCCTATCAAATCTTCACTGGAAGTCAATGGGAACGATTAGCTTCACAAATAGCCCCTCTGAGTTAGCTTGTCCAATAGCCTCCGTTGCTAATCTAGTCTGAGATCTTCTCTGAGTGCAGCGTTTGTGTTTGGAGTCTAGCCCAAAGCTTTAAAGAGCCCCTCGGAGATAAATGTACAATGCCCTCCTCTGTCAGCCCCACTTATCTGTTCACTGTGAATGGATGAGCTGCCATTTTCTCAATCTCCAAGCAGAAAACTACAGCTCCACCTTTAAAGAAAAGACAAGTTTTCGTGTTTTTTTCTTCCTAATTATCACTCTGTTTGGTGGGTAAATATTTATCACAGTTTTACATCAGTTAAGTGGTTGTTCGGTGAAAAAAAAGCTTTGAGAAAAATGTTGTAAAACCGGGTCTCCACAATTGCAATACTATGTCGAAGACTGTGATTATTTAGATAACAAAATGTCATCTGAAAAGAACAAAATGTCCTGTATTTTTATAGAAACATCTTTTGCAGTTTAGACCTGTACAAACTAGGGATGTAAGAAGAACCGAAATATTGTCTCACAATAACATCGGAGGCCATCACAATATATCGAATTACAAGTCTCTTTGCTTAAATTAATAGTATTGGTTATGGTTTTGAATGTCTTTCTTTGTGATTTGAATGTCTCTCTTATTCTGTATAGCACTTTGAATGACTTTGTGTATGAACTGTTCAGTACAAATAAACTTACCTTGCCTTGCCGTGGTGCAGGAGTAGCTAAAAAAACAGGGAACTAAATAGATTATGATCCTTTGGAAGAAATAACTGTTATTAAGCACTTTTACATCTTAATTCTTCAACAATACTAAAGGCTTTTCAAGGCTTTTAAAAGGAAAAAGTAGCATTTTCACAATTTCATAAGCCTCCACCAAAAAAATCGCAATAAATAACAAACCATGAGATTCATATTGTGAAAATATTGTATTGAGGGATTTTGATATCGTTACGTCCCTACTGTAGATATGTTCTGAAATTCTTGGAATTCTAGTCAGTTAGTCCAGTGGTTCCCAACCTTTTTCTGGCTCTTAGTCCAGAAAAGTTTTTACTGGTTGACTAATTGTGTAAGATTTAGAGGTAAAACAGCAGAAAGAAGAAGGCATGCAGTGAATTGAATTAGTTTCTCAGGTTAATAGAGTTTAGTGCTTCACTCACTGATTCTGCAGAAATTCATGATGTTTTTCAGTCCCGTGTGATATTGTTTCCTTTCCTTTTTTCTTGTAAGCAGTCATATTTGTTTTGATACGGACAGACCATGTGTGTCCCTGATTGGCTAATCCACTTGTCAATCACAGCCCTCTGAACTCGGGGAGATTTACCAGACTTAGACTCAGATTTTCACAGAGTATTGAAGAAGTGTGTGTTCTGGCAAATTAGACTTAAAGCAGACCTATTATTAACCATGTTGTAGTTGTTTCCCCTTCAAAACTGTATGCATAGTGATTCATGCATGTTTGAGTCAGCTATATTATTCTGTATTCAAGAGTCATTGCTCTCATCTACCCTCGTTTTCACCACCACTGGCATGCGCCCACTGTGACATACTTACTTCATTCTCCAATTTGTTTACGCGTAGGATTCTGCAGGGTCGCTTAGTCTATTTGTTTCTTTTATTAAGTCATTTTCGGTCAATATTGTGATTTCAAATGTCCAAATTATAACTCAATGATCCACTGGAGTCATAAATTATTACTATATAACAGACACAAGCACAGTATGTCTTCTTTAACTTCTAATACATTTGACCTCTGACCATGACTCCACAGTCTTTTATGTTGAAGTTGCATTAAATGACCTCCTGTTTCTCCTGAGTTATCATCATTGGTCTGACTGAACACATGAATGCGTTTACATGCGTCAGATCTAACCCTCTGTAGAATTGTGGCAGCCATTTAGAGCTGATTACACAGGACTTAAGGCTAAAAAGACATTTAGTTTAAACAGTTGGACAGGTGCAGCACAGATGTGAGGGCCACTCGAGCACAGGAGCAGGAGCCTTGTGTTTTTCTGTGAAACTACCGCAGAACTGATGGTCTCCTCCCCTTCGTATTAGTGGCACTGTAACAAGCAGCAGATTTTGATTTACTTGTTTTTTTTGCTGAGAAACGGCTACGTGACATTTTTAGTGACCAGAGTCTGACTGTATTTCAATAATCAAGTACAGAGCAGAGCCACAGTACAGAGCAGAAGAGAGGTTGGCGGGAATAGGGGGTAGGTGGAAACGGCAATTTTCTGAGCACTCAAGCGTCAAATGCAGGATAATACAGAATTATTGGAAAACATGTATCAGTCAAAATACAAGATAATAAAGAAACACCAAGACTAGGAATCACAGGTACGATACGCAATACATGGCTCACTATACAATGATATCACAATTACTACTTGTACAAACCAAATACATTTTAACAACAGTATTTATTTGCTAAACTTGCTGCTCAAAGTTGGTATGAAATGCATATTTTTTTAAATCATCAAAATGGTGAATGACAAACGTTTTTTTGTGTAAACAAGTTTCCTTTCTCCAAACAAGCAACACAATTGTAGCACTACCCCAAAAATAATATACTATAAAATAATATAAAATAAAATACTGCACACCAAAAATACTCGTTGTGATATATCTATAGAGCAGCCCACGATGCCAATACTGTATCACCAAATTGATCCTATTATTTCGATATTTTTGCACACCTCTATTAAAAAGTTCATAGAAGTTGATTTCATATATTCCGGCTCCTTTAAAAATGATCAGAATATTCATCGCTTCAGCTTTCTATTGTATGCAAAATTGTGAGTATGTTTTCCCCCTTCGAAAGATATAGTGTTTTGTTTTTAATAGTTGATATGAAAATGGCATTCAGTGACAGTCAAGAGGGTAAATTATAGGCGTTCTGCTAGGTTGTAGCCAAAAGATATTAAAAACAGAATACAATTGACAGTGTTACTAAAAACGTGTGTGTGTGTGTGATGCGTACATGTTTTTAGTAACATCGGCATGTCAATTGTATTTGTTTTTTAAAAAGTGTTTTTCTATACACCTCTGCTCAAAGTCTAAAAGCAAACACTTTTGACAAGACCTAAAATTATAACAAAAATACATATAACTTGTCCTTTACTTTTACATTGATGCACCCGGGGGCATCATTTTCCCCCAAACACTTACGCCAAACAACCACTTTGCATTAGTGTTTATGCTATGGAAGATAATTAGTTTGATCAGGTTTTGAATTTTAAATGCCGTTGAATTTCTCACCTAGAATTTTTTTACTCTGAAAAAACATGTTTGAATTATTTTTATTCTCAATGTCAGTTGATGAAATTTTAAGTGAAAATTATTAAAAGATAATTTAGACTTTTGAATTTGAGAACTTGAAAATATTTGTGCTGAATATATAAAAAGTGATATTTTTATACATACTGAAGGTATACTTAAAATTTCTGTACCTAAAAATTCAGAATAAAAAGAATAAAAAAAAATAAAAATCAAAGTAAGAAATTCAGCGGTATTTAAAATTCAAAATCTGATGGAACAAATTATTTTCCATATCATGCTTGCAGATGCAGATTTTTGACAGTGTATTTTCTCATAGTCAGGTGAATGCTGAAGATTATGATCAGGGTTAGGTTCGGGAACAGATAATATTGAACAGGTTTGCGCTCCGGTTCTTGGCAAAACTGAGCTATAATTTTTTTAGACAAAAGAAAACTATAATAAAGGTATTCATTAACTGTATTTACTGGATCACAAAAATACTGTCAATGTCAGTGAACCGTAATATTTGCTATAATTATATTTCCTCTCTCCAAGAAAAATACCGCACGTATCAATTAGCTTTGACCGACGTGGAACGGGAACACTAAGCCCTGCCTCCGGACAAAATACCAAGTACTTAGGGAGTCTCGCAGGTTTATACTGAGACTATGAGAGCGAAAGTGATCCCTATTTTGTACAATTTTGGAAATGTGATGAATGCCATATTTCTGTATTGTTGATTGTTTGTGTCGTATTATTTGAATAGACCTGTCACAATAACCAATTGATATGATAAAATAATATTGAAACAAATCTACGCCACTGTCACAATAACGCAAGAGCAAATCTGTTCTAAACCTACAATACTGTGAAAGACTTTAGTAGTGAGTTTGTATCTTTATTGGATTATTTATTCAATTTTTTAAAACTAAAATCTATCACATAGTCAAAAAATAACCAAAAATTTGTCAGTGGTGCAAAGAAAATGTACACACGGTAAATACTGACCACAGAAAATGTATTGAACGATAAGTTGATTTAGTAATTATCATGACAAGCCTGATTTTGAAAATACTAGAAGCGCAAAGTATCATTTGTATCATCTGTTTTTGTTCATCTTCTTTTTAGGCCAAATTTATACTTTCAAGGGTCCACCATTCATCTCTAAAATGCGAAACACTAGGCCTGTAAAGTTTAGTGTCCAGTGTTTAGTGTCTCCTGTCTCCGGTGTCAGGTCACACTGAACAGTTCTCTTCCTTCCTCTCCTCATATTTATAGTTGTCTCTTTGAAATCCCCTTTGTTTATGCTACATGCTTATCCCACTTTACCTGTTCTATTGTGACTATTTTTAAAGCTGGTGTGGTTTGTGGAGTTCCCATGGCTTAAAAAACAGAGGTGTAGTTCTACCACTCAGCGGCGCTCTTCTGTCACTCACGGCTATTAGTACAGACAAGTTTTGGTCGATATTTAAAATCTGAATTATGTTGTGAAGTATAGTTTATAGGGATGGTACAAGATCTCGTGACATAAAATTATCAAAATATTGTGCACACATAATGAAAATGATTTTTTTTTCAATTGTTTACGTTTGGATTGCACAAAAAAGGGGTTACAGTTGAGCTACATCTTGCAGTTCCAAAAAGCAGTACTAGTATGGAAACTAAAATATGAAATCTATTAAATAAAAATTGTGAGGCCAATATTTTAAACTGAATTGTGAAATTTTAGGAATTCTGTTAAAATTTCATCTTGTCTCATTCTTTTGGGCTCTCATATTTCCTCCCGTCGCATCTCAGATAGTTTATATTGGATGTTAGTTACGTAATGCAGCCAGTTTAAAAAGAATACACTGGAATCAAAATAAAACTGACCAAACGTGCATAAAAACATGTTTACTATGATTAAAACTGACCATTCAGTTATATTTACCAGTAATATAATTGCTTGGAATCTAAATAAGAAATACAATATTTTAGGTTTTGTAGTTTTTAGTTTCAATACACTCGCATCATTAGTGTGTACATGTACTGGCCTGTTGCTTGAGAACAATGTTCGAATCAAGGAATCGTTTATAGTGATGCTGATGGGAAGCATGTTACAACAAATAATTGGTCAAAAAGTGACCCTGCAAACTTGAAACAATGCAGGAAATGTATGTAATAGAAAAAAGACGTATTATTTAAGATGGAAATGTATTTATTTTGTTATTTTGCCCATTTTCTAGGCTGAAATCCCTCAGCTAAGGTAGCCCTGATCAAGACTAGTTCAAAATCTGGAGATGAGTCCCACTGTTCCTGACAGGTTTAACCCAGAGTCAATGAAGGATGGGTCAAATGCTGAGAACACATTTCACTACGGAGACAATAAAGAGAATCTTAACCTCTTTCTACTCCTCTCTTCTCTCTCTGTCTCTTTCTTTCTCTCTCTAGGTGACAGGTGTGGTGGGACGGGCAGAGCTCCTCTCCTCCATCTTCCTCCTGGCTGCGTTTCTGGCCTACACCAAGTCCACCAGCCCAGACCACTCCATCGGTAAAAGCCGACATTTCAGTTAATTAAAATGCAATGTTCCCCTCTCAGACGAAACCTGTATTCTGTATCTTCATATTACACTACCAGTTAAAAATTTGGCGTTTCTGTTTACTACTTTCTAGATTTTATATACTGTGCATACAGATTACATCAAATATATGATGCATGCAATGTCAAAAAAAAAAAGTCACTAAATCACTAAACTAAATATATACGGTATATTTATATTTTATATTTAAAATCCTCAAAGTAGCTCCCCTTTACTGCAAACCTTTGGTCACTGAGTTGAAGTCCCTGCAATGTTTTTCACTTCACCGATGTGCCTTGTCATGGTTCTTTAGTGTTTTAGTGTCTAAACCAGTTCTAAACCAGGACTCAACCAGGTCTAAACCAGTTCTAACCTAGGATTCAGCCATGCCTAAACCAGCTGCTGTGGCTGACCGATATTTGCCAATACAGCGTTTTGGCTTTTTAAATGCTTTAGCTTTGCCAGGAAAGTTTCATACGTCATTACAGCTATTTACTGCTCAAAATACCTTGTTACTATAAGCAGGGTCACCTCGCCACAGATCTGACCTGTATTTTAGCCAGGACTAAACCAGAAATAAATCCAGACTGATACAATAGAGATAATAGCAGAATACTTAGTACTTCACATTCTGTTGTGCCATTTTAAACCACCAAATCCTTTCTAAATATGCAATTATATAAACAACAGTGATCTATAATTTGACCTGTACAGCGGTGCACAATGGAAAACTGAAGTCACTGATTCCCTGGGATAGACAGTTCATTATGTCTTTATTATACGGGTGAAATAATAATTATACTTATTAATTCTGACAGGAGAACACTGGACATTTTTAAACAAACTACAACAAGCCTGGAATGAAAATTATATGTAAACAAAATGTACAAATCAATTAACCACAACTGTCATATGTGCAAGGATTCAAACAGAGCAAACCAGAACAAGAGCAGGTCTTAAGCAAGGCTAAACTAGGGCAAAACCAGGACTAAACCAGGACTAAAACAAGTCTGAACGGGGACTTCATGGGGACTAACCCAGGACAAAACTGGGACTAAAACAGTCTGTGAACCTGTTCCTTGATGTAAAGCATTTTGAGTGCCTCTACCAGGTATAAACCTGGACCAAACAAGGACTAAAACAGGACTTAACAGGGAGTTAAACAGAACTGGGAATAAACTGATGATTCTCTTATATACTCTGCAAGATTTGAATATCTTAATAATTGCAATATGTTGTCTTAATTATTAAAGATACAGTATGCAACTTTTTTGCCCAACATAGACTAAAATAAAAGCATGTTTTTTTTCCCCATTTAGTTGTGTTTATTGCACTGAAAAACATGCATTCTTATTGTGAGCTGTTATTTCTCAAGTAAGTTCCTCCAACTTTGCCTTATTGCTCCATGTCTCAGTGACAATCCAAATGGGAACTCAGAAACGGTTGTAATGATAATTAAATGGAGACTTCTTCATTGCACCTGGCAATGGGTCAAAAATGGGATTATAAATGTGCTGGCAGGGAGCGGTCTGAAATTCCCCATGTAAATAAGATGTAATAGTTTCTCTAGGCTATAATTTGATTAATGCTCCACCTATGAAGTTGCTTAATCTCCCGTGTGCATAACCTTATTTTACATGTAATGGTTGAGTAAATCCGTTGTCGGTGGCATATTTATGAAGAGTTAAATTTGCAAAGCTCCCTAACATATCATTATGTTATAAAGAGCTATATCGTGCTGAAGGCTGTTGCTATAAACAAACCGAAAAACACAACAGACATCGGATGTGCAAAGGGATACCTCAATCAATATTAAGCCAGAGGATAAGTACGTAATCATAGACTTTGACAACTCTATTGTGAGACTGGATTTAAAAAGGCCAAAGCTATTGAAAATCTGATACTCCCATGGACGACTATGGAACCTACCTGGACGTCTGAGGGATTACACAGTTATAATACCAGATGGTAGTAATATAAAAGAACCTATGGTACTACGATTTTAATATTAAAATGTTTTATTATCATGGTGATATTAGGATTGGTATTGAGTATTGAGTTTATTCCTTACTATCAAAATGAAGTTTGACATTTTTGTATCATTTTAGTACATTCACTGCTGTTCACTGTATTGGAAACGCGCTGGTCATCTTGAGTGTTGTAAAATGCTCTATAAATATTGATTGAAGTAAGGCAAAGTGTAAGATTAGATTTAAAGATGCACTGTGTAACTTCTCTGGTTTAGGATATTCTCCCCATGGAAATGTTGTTTCGTCTGGCATGTGCCACAATATGCCATTAAACTTATGGAATTTGCATATATTATATTATATTACAGTCAAATTCTGAATAGATTATGCAAGATTATGTACCTTTTTAACCAAAAGTGGGCTTGCGTCTCTTTAGTTGGCCTGGAGGAGGGCCTGCTCCTGCTTGTTTCCTTGGAAATGTTGTTCATTGGGCTATAATATTTCACAATATGGCATAAATCTTACCTATCTTATTGGAGAATGTTATGCTAAAGTAGAGTTTTAACTTTCTATTTCCATTTAATTATGCGTGTGTCATGCCACCTCCAGAAAAATGATAGTATGTTACTTTCTTGCTCCCAGTAACAATGCTTTTTAAAATATGGTTTTAAAAACATCCAAAATGAAGAAAAGGATGCTTTTATTTTTGTCTACTTTTGGCAAAAAATTAAGAACACACAAAGAAATAAGAAGTCACCCCCACTCACAGCTTTCCCCCTTAAGCTACTGCCTCATCAGAGAGACACTGAATCTAAATGAGTTATGTAAACACTAAAAATATTGTATGTTGTGCATTTTCTTCCACATAGTTAACACCCTCCTTTGTATTATGTAATCAAAACACTGCATGTAAAACGTGACACTCTTATTGTCATATAGGCCACTGTTTGAATCACACTGAAACAAGCTACTGAAAACCAAAGAGGACTCAAAGTTAAACCTGAGTGACCTGGAGTTGGAGGCTATGTCAGGGGACGCTTCACCATTTTCATGCTTAAAATTTGGAATCTGTCATGAGACAAAAGGAAGAGCAGCTGATGATGTCCTCTGTGTACACACCACAAAGAACAAAGGGCAAGAAGTGTTTTTTCTACTATAGTTATATTAGGTTGGGATTAATTGTTGAGAGTTTATGACAGGTTAGGCGACCAATTTCATTAAATATAGTTGGTATCATTCCTCATGTTTTCCACAAGCATATACTCCTAAATAATAACAATCTAGCATGGCTGATTGGGAATTTGTACATGTGAGAGGGGAGTGGAGTTCAAAACAATTTGTGAAAAAGCCTCACTTTTGTACTAGATAAGTAATGTAATCTCATTTCATTTACCCTGACAGAGGAGACCTTGATCATGGTGCCAGTTTCTGTTTAAGGTTTAACGGCCCATTAATTAGAGATAATAAACCATGACAACAAATTAGCATTTTGCCAGTGAAATTCTGACCTGTCCTCCAGCTTGTGTTGTCACAGTACTAAAATTTCAAACTTTGAAGGAATCACAATGATAATAAAATCAAATTTTAGTGAATAGAATGTGATTTTCAACACTAAATCGTAGTAATTCCATAGTGGCCCATAGTGGTTCATGGGTGTATACTGTGCTCTTACACTTCTCATCCAGCTCAAGATCATTCTAAAGCTGTTCAGGAAAGGTTCATTTTTGTACTGTGAATGGGAATTTTTAGTATCGTTACCTGCTCAAATGAGTGTCTAGTTGTATACTTTTTTAGTTTTGATTAGTATTAGACTGTTTTAAACTATGGACACTTTAAAATGTTTTGATATCATGTCTTCATTTCATAGTTTAAATGTGTGTTTTGTTGTTTCAGTTTGGAGCCCTATCGCGTTGACGGTGGTCCTGGTTGCCGTGGCGACGCTGTGTAAAGAGCAGGGCATCACTGTGGTGGGGGTCTGCTGCGTGTACGAGGTCTTCGTCGCTCAGGGGGTCAGTATTAACCTGATTCATCAGCCAGTTTCACTTCGTAGAAACTGTCTGACCTCGCAGAGTTAGAATTCATTCGCTCGACAATAGGCGTGTACTTTTTTCATTTAACCAATCGCTGCTGTTTGGTCGTGACGTATGTAATGCGCTGCTAACAGGGCTAACGGGTATATTAAGCTTTTCCCAAATCCCGTTTGAAGAAGAACAATAATGTCTTTCCCCTTCATGAAATTCACTGAACATTCTCTTTGTTCTGGCTTTAAATCCTCGATCTCGGGAATCGTTGCCAACACTGAATATATGTCTCTTCACTGATTGGCTGGTGCCCGAACTCGCACTTCCGTGGGTTTTGTGAACTATCTAGTCCAGGGGTGCTCAATACGTCGATCACCAAGGTCGTGTAGGTAGATCGCCGTGTCTTGTCTCGGACTCACGTTTGGACTCAGTCTTGTCTCTCACTCAAGGTCTGACACTCAACAAGTGCGATCATATTTCATTACGGCCGCTGCTGTTGGCAATAAACTTGTACCGGGGTGCAGGAGCATGTGGGGCGTCTCAGTGCAGCCTGTGCGCTCATTTGAAACCCGCGGAGACTCTACGGCACATCACAAACACACACGCTCCCTATGCACGGCTCGTCTGCAACAGCGTGTGCCCTCGTGTACCAACGTGCATCACAGGGCAGGTTCAACTTCCTAAACATCAGTGCAGTTCAGTGCAGTTTGCTTGGCATTGTATTAGGTAGATCATTATGACTTGGTCATTTTGTAAGTAGCTCACATGCTGAAAAAGTGTGAGCACCCCTGGTCTAGTCTATTCTGATTCCTGACCTAGTCGCTGGAGAGAAATTAAATTGAATGGTGGCACTAGGTGACGCCAGCCTGGCTAGGTCAGTATATGCTCCCAGTGTCATTGATACACTTCAGGAAAATGTGTGAATTAAAACCCAGAGATTATGATTAACATTTTCTTATCATTATAATGTACACCACACACTTACTGGAATTTGTATAGTTCATTTGTATAAGTAATATTTTATACTCTTGTCTCAGGGAAAGTTCTTATGTTCTTTTGAAAAAGAAAATAAAAAGTTAAAAAAATATATATATGCCATATTACGCTATTTTTGGATCAGTGTTATAATGTTGTTTTTCATCAAAACACACAAACCCTGTATTTTTGAGTTTGTCTCTGTTGAACTCCCCCTTGCTGTTTCTTACCCCTTCTCTCTCCTCTCTCTTTCCTCAGTTCACGCTCCCTCTTCTCCTGGACACGGTCAGGCATGTAGTCCTGGGTAAAGATGGCTTCCCTCTGGCTCTGCTGCAGACGCTTTTAAAGCTCATCGTTCTGGTCATCAGCACTCTGCTCCTCGTCATCATCAGAGTGCAGGTCATACAGTCCCAGTTGCCTGTCTTCACCAGGTAAAAATATACAACTTTATGTATACACTACAGGTACACCACTTCCAGAAAAAAAACACATTAAAGGGCTTGTACCTGATTTTTCATGTATTTGAGCAAAATTCGGCTTGCCCCAGTACAGATACATTGTATAATCAGTAGGGATGCACCGATCCAGCTATTTCTGTTCTGATACTAACCAGTTTAGGAATTTGAAATGGAACTTTATCTCTCAAAACAGATTACCAGATATGATCCATTTGCTGTGCAACTTGTATATCCTGCTAGTAAGTACAGAACAGCTGTGTATGAGTAAAAGTTCAAACATAATGAGATGTCCTAGTCCAATGTCAGTCAGTAAATAGTCTTATTACATCCAGTTAAAGGCCCAACGAGGATAGTGACTGAACTGATATGGAACCAATACCCAATCCAGCAAATTTCCCTGGATCAGCGCTGATATTCGATACCAATATCTGTGCATCCCTAAAAATCAGCTCTTGAGGTCAGAATAAGACCACTGTGTCCTGTCTGCTTCAAATTATCAAGCATTTTATTATCCGATAATCAGGAAGGGTGTGTTAACATTCTAGTTGTTGTTAGCTTTTCTGTTGTGACAAAACTCTGCTTTCGTCTCTGAGAGTTGTGAAAAATGCTTAGAAACTGACCATCCTAATTATTCACTGCGATGAAGTATAGAACATAACTTTTAACCAAAAAGAAATATGTGCATATTTACTGTCAGCGGGTTTGCATCTCCACAAACGTGACTCTTATATGGCCTGAAGGAGGACTGCTCTTGCTTGTTTCCATGGAAATGTTGTTTCTTTAGCTATGATATTTCAGAGTATGGAATAACATGTTTTCATTATGATGGAGAAGTTGCAAAGTATGATTTAAATTGGAGTTTCTGTTGAAAGTGCAGGTTTTAAGAACGTGTTATCTGAGAATTTATTAGTGACAGGAGTTATACAATGGTATAAACTTTTTTTACATAATCCAACCTAAATCAAGTCTTAATTCTTGTTTTAAAATAAACAGGCGCATCCAGAATTCTGAGAACTAAAAGATTTCCATTAAACAGTTTCTGCTTTGGTGCAGACTCAACGTGCCAATGATGGGGAAGTGTTGTGGTTTTTGGCTCTTTGTAAAGTAAGTGATTTATTGTAATTGTAAAATTGAAACATTTCTCAAACATTTCCCAACAGAAATAATGATGTAACAAATAAATCAACTTGAAGTGTAGTCTAATTTATTTTATTCAACAAGACAAGTCAGTATAAATGGGATTACACAAAAAGCACTTTGTGAGATCTCTACCATGCTATGAAGTTCAACATCTGGAGTTGTATTTATTTGAGCCAACCAAAAGATTAACTGGTTCTGGTTGAGTAAGCTGCCATGTCCAAATGGATATCCCACCAAATATAATGGTAGTTTCAGGGATATTTTGTAAAGAAAGATTTTGTGTAATTGGCTTGGAATTTGGGGACAATATTAGCACATTGTGCTAATAGTGGATAACTGATATATTTTTGTTTTTTTGTTTGGTTTTTTTTTTATATGTGATGACAATTTGAAAATAATCTCTCCTCCTTAAGTAGGGATGTGTGATATGCACATGCAATATAAACTTGTATGTTGTCTGTGTTTCTAAAGTTTTAAAATTGCAACTGCAAAGGAACCTGTGTTGCCAGTGCCTTAACCTGCAGGTAGAGAACACATAAAACTTTTTCTCCTTCTCAGTATTTGGAAAGGCCTTGCCTCATGTGAAAGCTCAGCACCTCCAGAATTCCCTCACTGAGCTGCAGAGGCTGCACTAGCACTGGCTCATGACTGGCTGCAGGTACTAAAGTTTAGGTAGTGACCAACTGAATTTCAGCATTGAAACTGAACAAATGAGAGATTTATGTGAGGCTCATTCTGCCTTCTGATTAAATTGTCCAAAGAACCAAAACATGTTTTTGTAATTAAGAATTATTATTGTTGTTATTGTTATCACTAAAAGCTATATTTAAGTTGAACATGTTTACCTTGTATGCAGACACAGATAGGTCAGGTGTCTAGTTTATAGAATTTAAAACCAAAATTGTACACTTCCTTTAACTTTTTTTTTAGCTGTTCATTATATCTAAATGCATGCTGAAGCATGACATGCAGAGAGAGGTATGGATCAGGCCAACCACTTAAACCACTTCTTCAGTAGATTTGATTGTGCTGTCACATCCTCCACTCGCACTGTCATCCCACATCAACAGTGACAGCGCTCAGTATTTTGACTGACACTGTATCCTCACACGACTGCTCCACAGAGAGCATCACTCAGCAACTCAGATGAATACTCGGTTTAGAAAAATTTGTGCCAAGAAAGCAGTGGGGCCACATGGAATATCTCCAAAGACTCCCTGTCCCTGTCCCCAAAAAGCCTTATCCCAAGGATTTGAGTGACAACAGGCCAGTGCCCCAGACAATGCAGCAACTGGTCCTCCACCACCAGCTCAGACCCCAGATCGGCCATGCCCCGGACCCTCTGCAGTTTGATTATCGGGAGAATATGGGAGTGGACAATGCCGTGCTCTACCTGCTCCATAGGTCGCTCTCTCATCTTGAGAAAGGCAGTTGTGCTATGAGGATGACCTTTTTTGACTTCTTCAGAATAATAAATTATTCGGGATAATAAATTATTATCTATCCATCTACTGTATCTATCTTGATTTCCTGATAATAACCTTTTAATAAAACTGACCCCTGTGTAAACAAGACTAGGACAAAAATATCACTTTTAAGTTCAAACTGTTGTGATTCTATACTGAACATTTCATTAGGTTTGTCAAGTTGTGTTGAGCATTATATCATACTTAATTGTTATGTGGGAGCATAGGCAACGTGGGCTGAGCATTGGTCAGAGTTGTACAGCAAACCATAAGGAGGGTTAGTGCCTGCGAGAGATCGTTAGATTACTGGAACATGCATGGATGACATCTAAAACCTCAGGCATGTTTTTGATGAACGAACAGTTGAACATTAAACAACTCTGTCTTACATTTATACAGTTACATTTGGTTTTATAGCTCTAAAATGCCTAGAAAAACAGGCATTCTGACTGAGCAGGGGTTGTCTCTCCACAGATCTGACCTGTAACTTGGTTTGATTTGGTCTCTATGATGACAAAAAGGTTTAATACCGGATTGTGTCAGTCCAGACAAAGCGGTAACATCTCCATGGAGAAAAGCATTTGATAGACAATGCACCAGAAAAGCTACACAATGCACCTTTAAATTACAACCAAAATTATTGTGACTGTAAACAACAGAATGGAATGAATTTGGGAAAACTACTCTATTTTTTCTGAAAAGTACTGAAATTGAAAGTACAATTTTAGAAGACTGAAATCTGAACTGCTAAATTAATACAAGAATCCCATGTGAATTCTTCTTACACTTCTTTTTACACGTACACAAACGGTTTGTAGGGTGGCACCTGCATTCCCAGATGTTAAATCATATCCCATATTAGCCTGGCAACAGTAATGTCTGTTTATACAAATTGCCACCACTTAAATAATTAAAGGACAAATATTTGCATACTTATAGGCCTGTTATCGGAAAGACATTTAATTAGCTGATAACCGACAACCCCAGACAGCAGTTATAATGGTAAATGGTAAAATGGTAAATGGTCACATTTTTCTACAGCACTTTTCCACCTTCAAGGCAGTCAGAGCGCTTTACAACAAGGAACCACTCACCCATACACACACCAGTGTACGCAGACACTGTGGGCAAGGTGGGTTAAGTGTCTTGCCCAAGGACACAACGGCAGCATTCATCTGTGGGAGCTGGAATCACACCAGCCAACCTGTGGGTCAGTGGATCTGACCGCTCAACCTGTGATGTTTATGTCGAGAGCTGGAATCGAACCGCCAACCTTCAGATCAAAAAACCTGTGAAAAATCTAATCAAATATTTGTCCTTTAAATGTGCGTGATGTAACTTTTCTAGTGAGGTTCTGTCACCTGTTTGTTGCAAAGAAGATATTATTGCTTTGCCTATATGTTCTACAGTTTGGCATTAAACTTGTATGTTTGTTTAATGTATAAAATTATGCATCGCCTCCACAGATCTGACATGTAACTTGGCTTAGTGGTGTGACCTGTGTGTCTCCGTGGAGATAGAATAATTATACTATACTGTGGAACATTCTAGGTAAAGCAATAACTTCCAGAAACGAGCATGTGATGGACTATCTGTTAGAAAAGTTACATAAACCATCTTTTTAAAATAGTAATATACATTTATAAAATCATCCTGGTTCATTCAAAGTATGGGCAGTTCATATTAAAATGTCATGTGCACCCAAAATATGTGTAAAAAATCTCAAATTTCAGTTCGATTTAGATTAGATCAAACAAAGTAATGTTGCTCAAAGTTATGCAATCTGTTATGTGCTCTTTGTCACGAAAACAAAAAAAAATAATGAAAAGTTTGAGTCATGTGTCACCCTGTACTGACGTTACAGCACCTTCCTTTGGCGGCACCTGCGGGCGAATTGGCTGTCAGAAACTGGGATAGCCCAACTCATTCAAATGATGGATTAGTCAGTATACCAAAGAATTTCAAATGTCTTGTATTTTCTGACAGGTGCAATCGTAAATCAACTTTGACATGATGAAAAGTAGTCCTGCCCATCAGTAAGGAGGTTATGGGTTAAACTCCTGATCTCCGAGTGTGCATGTCCTCCCTGTGTTGCGCTGGCAGTGTGGTTAGCCAGTCTCCTCCTCTCAGTTAGGGTGTCTTGTGTGGTGTGGGATGACCTGTACCTCATGATTGCAGAAATGTATTATAGTGAATAGACAAGGAAGGCCCTATGTTCTTGTTGGTTTAAAGAAGGAACTATAATTACAACTGAAGCTAGAGGACACATACAGGTTTTTCTCATTCTCAGTCTATGGACAAGCCAGAATGCTCAAAACTCAAAAGCTCAGAATCTCCAGGATTAAATCACTGGGCTGCAGAGACTGTTCTAGCATTGATCAGTGAATTAACCACATGTGCCAAAGTACAGGTAGTGACCATTCAGATCACAGATGACAGACGTAGGTGAGGCTCAATCTGTTTTTTGATCAGATAGTCTTAAAAACCAAACTACTAGATTATATAACCAACTTGGCCATCGTGTCCAATGTTTTGATAATTAAGAAGAAATCTGCATTACAATCTGCAGTATGTTTATGAAACTCCAAACCCAAATTCTACAAACCCTCCTTTTATTCGAACATAAAATGCTTAATATTTGCCTTGATCAGGGTCAGATGAGTTGCCTCTTTTAACCTGATAAAGCCCTGTTGTTTTATGTGACCTCAGCGCTTGAACTTTCCTGTCTAGTCATAAGATTTGACGACAAACTAAGATTCTTTGTGTGAAACGTTGGATGTTTCACGCTGTTTTATTACTCGGTGAATTATGAGAACTCTTGTCACCTCTCCTCTGTCTTTCATGGCTGGGAGGTAAAAGCCAAATGAGTCATGGTTGTTTTTGACTAGCATTAGCTAAGGTCATGTATTTGAGCAAATTGTGTCTTGCCACAGGATAGATATATTGTTTAAGCAGCTCTTGAAGTCAAAATACTATTCGGTACGTACCTCGGTTTTGAGGTGACGGTTCGGTTCATTTTTGGTAGAGTATGGGAACAAACTGCATTAACATTATACAAACAGGAAAATAAAATAAATGCTAAATGCTGCTTGGTAGTACTAATCAGTTAAATAAAATATTCTCAAATAAGCAACAAATGTATGAAATATTATTTTAAAAATGAATTCCTTGTAAACAGTAAAGAAAATTGTTCCAAAAGTAAAGTGCAGCACTAACAGTTCTAACCTGAAGTTTTACTCAATCTTCATATTTTTGGCCAGAAAAACCAACTTGTCCACATTGTCTGCAGTAAGTGCAGATCTGCTGGTAGTTAATATAAATCGCTGCCACCCCAATCACGGACTAGTTCCTTCATGAATATTAAAGAGCCGGGTCTTCCGTGTAGCTGCACATGCAGTGGTGGATTGTAAACACATACATATTGCGTGAATTCACTTGTTCACAAACCTGTAGTGAAACGGTTCGGCACAAATACATGTACTGTTAGACCCATACTAATTATTGAGTCTTTTTACTGTCCAAGAATCAGGAAGTGTGCTGTTAGCATTGTAGTTGTTGTTAGCTTCACTATATCAGTTGAGAAAAGTGCTTATAAATTCACTGTGGTGATTAATTAAGATGCTCTGAATGCATAAGGAATATGAGGAAAAACTTTAAACCACTGCAAACTGTTTAAAATGAACTAGTTCTGTTTTTCATGTTCAGCTTCTTGTGATGACATTTACATTTGTGTACCGTAAAGGAATGGGAATCAAGTCCCAATACCTCATTGGGATCCCAATTTTCCAAGCCGGAAAACAACTGACTCACTTTAGATCAAAATTGCATTTAAAGGTGCATTGTGTAATTTTCGTGGTGCAGCATCAAATGATTTTCTCCATGGAGCTGTTATTGCTTTGTCTGGAATGTTTGATAGTAAACCTTTTATTGTCATGAAGACCAAACCAGACCAAGTTACAGCTCAGATCTGTGGAGAGGCAACACCGCTCACAGTCAGAATACCTGCTTTTCTAGCTATTTTTGAGCTTTAAATGCACCTGTAATTTAATAAATGTTAAGTAGAGCTGTTTAATGTCACACCGTGGAACATTCCAGACAGAGCAGTGACATATCCATAGAAACAAACCGGTGACAGACCCCAAATCAGAAAGTTACCAATATAGAATGTCATTTTTCTGGTGAGAAGTCTGTCTTGGAGATGTTATTGCACTGGCATTTATTGCGAACAAAAAAAGGTACTGAAGAAACATGTTTAATGCCAAACTGTGTAATATTTCAGGTCAAGCAATAGCATATCCATAGAGACAAAGTAGTAGCAGACCTTTCACCAAAAAAGTTACATATTGCACCTTTAATTACTCTTCTGCATCACCTATTTCCAACCTCTCTTGTCAGCCCCCAAAACAACATCTCTGTTATTGGATTAGTCTGGGCCAGATTCCTCAAAGTGTGATCTGAATGATAACATACCACAGCATTAACTTGGATATGTTAATCTACTCAGCGTTAATCCCGGGACGACTCCAGATTGTCTCAAACGGACGACACAACAGTTTTGAAACCAGGATTATCACATTTTGTTGTTCCGTTTTTAAGATCATGCTCCTAAAGAGATAATTTGAATCTCTGAAGTTACGATGAGGGGATTAAGGAGCTTGTTTTGACTAATTGTTGAAACTAAATTGGAATTAAGCAAGTCAGGATGTCTCTGATCTTATCTTGAGCATAGGGGCATTCAGAGACATGTAGTCACTGATGTTTGGGTGGAGCTCTGGGTTGAAAAAGACAAGAGGTCAAGCAACTTCAAAAATTTCAAGGGGATAATTGTGAAAAGACAATTTATGATTATATTTTTATTTGAAAATCAGGTGCCAAAGCTGTGAAATGTTACAAACTGAAATGAGGAATAGGGAATTTTTGATTTATAATGTCATATTGAACCTTTTTTTTTTTTACTATTTTGGGATTGGGAAAGGAGCTTTATTTACAGTAAAGCAGCAGCAGCGTTTCTCGCAAGTCTGACAGTCGGGAGTCTTTCCATGTTTGATTTTTACGAGCATTACGCACAATGGGCAAAGCATGATGGGCAAAGCATTTTCCTTATCTTGGGTTGGGAAAGTGAAATTAGTAGTTTTCCAATTTTTTTTTTTTTCTATCTCAAAACGGCAATTCAAATGGCCAGCATGCATAGACCTCTTGTTAAAAGTCCTATCTTACGCAAAACTGACTCTTGTGACCATAAAGCCATGTAACAATGTAGTTCCCTCATCAAAAACATACCTGGAGTTGTGCTTTATTTCATTTACACATGTTTGAATGACCTTTTATTATTAGTCTGTCTATATCTACAAAGCTCAAAATGCTCTGTTTCACCTCATGATGTCATGTAGCAGTAGTTTTCAAGTTAACATCAACCTTTTAGCTTTTGTTCAGAAGAGATTCCAGGGCTGAAATTATCCAGATGACTCTAGTGAAGGTGTATGGAGTTTGAAAACACAGGGAGCACTTCCTGTATTGACATGACATCACAAGGTTGCACAGTGTTTTCAGTTTGAGAGAATAACTCAGCCTAAATATGGAGGATTTGCCTGTTGAAAAAATTATGAATGAAACAAAACACAACTCAAGGTATGTTTGTGATGGGGAAACAACATTATAACATGGATTAGAAAATAGTATATATACATAGGACATTTAAAGGGACAGCCCAGAATTTTGGACATAGGGCCTCATTTCCTAGTGAGCCAGAGTGTTGGACATGTGTGGAGTCACTTTTTGAAATATTCCATCCAGTCCTTGTATTTGCAGAGGTTCGCTGGTGCTAGGCTAGTGCACGTCAATGGCCATAGTTAGCCTGCCACTAAAAACAGTCTTACCCACTCAACAAAACACCCGAAACAAATCTATTATTATACCAGACTGTCGATGTAAATGTCTTTGTTGACAGAATAATTTTGGAAGTAAAACCAACATTGCATTTGAAGGATTTATGTCTGAGCATCAGCAGCAGCGAGTTGTACTTCCTGATAGAAAGCTCCACAGCAGCAAACTGATATCACCTAGTACCTATCTTACTGGCAAAGTAAAATTCTGCTGCTGCCCTCAACATACGACGATTCATGCGAAGACACAACACAGACATTCACATCAACAGTCTGGTGTAATAATAGATTTGCTTTGGGTGTTTTGTAGAGTGGGTAAGACCGTTTTTAGTTACAGGCTAACTATGGCCATTGACATGCGCTGGCCTAGCACCAGTGACCTTCGCAAATACATATAAAAACTGGATGGAATATTTCAAAAAGTGTCTCCACATGTCTCCAACACTCTGGCTCACGAGGAAATGAGGTCCTATGTCCAAATTTCCAGACTGTCCCTTTAAGTCAAGGTTTAGTTCTTGTCTTAAGTCTTGATTTAGGTTTATTTGGGTACATTTCTTTACATGTTTTCTTCTTTTCTACTTTTGTGGTACCAACACTGCTCCATTTAGATTTAGACATACTTTATCTAACACCTGATATGTGGGTTTTATAGACTTGTCTGAGTGAGTTTTTTCTGATTATTTGAAGTTAATCATTTCAGTGGAAGAGAAGATTAATAACTTGTTACTGGCTCACTCCCTTTGACAGCTCTGCCTCATTGAAAACCTCTCAGTCTCTCTTATTTGGCCTTGAGCGGGGCCTTCTCCTGCTTGTTTCTGTGATCATTTATCTATAATATTCCCCAGTACTGTAAACAATTTGTCTCTCTCATAATCACCATACTTCAAAGAATGTTCCGAATGGTTTTCACTTTCTATTTCCATGGAATTATACAGGTGACATGCTTTTGTGCTTTTAATTATAGATGGTAAATGGTAGCTTTGAAGCCTTTCCCTGTCTTTGTTCTTCTTAGTCCCACCTTCTGTCTCTCCGTTTCTCTCACCATCCCTCTTTTTTTTAAACTTTCTATTTACATGGAATTATGCAGGTGACATACTATCATGCTCCTGTCTCTATAATCAAACTTTTTTTTTTTTTTTTACCAGTAGATGGCAGACATGAAACCTTCTTTGTCCAACGCCTTCTCTCTCCTCTTCCCATTCTCTTCCCTTCTTACTGTCCCTCTATACCCTTCTCGTTTCGCTCTTTTCTCTCTCACCCCTCTCATCTTTTCTTTCTCTTTCTCCACTCTCTCATGTCTCTTTCCTCTCTCCATTACTTTCTCTTCACTCTCACCTCTCACGCTCTACTCTGTCTCACCCCACCACCCTCTCATCTTCCTGTCTTCTCTCCCTATTTTCTTTCTCGTTCCTTGCTTCCTTCTCCTTGATTCTTCTCCTCGATCCTCCTTTTTCAGCTGTCAGTCAAATGTGTCATGGTAAGTTTTGTCCCAAAGAAAGCCACGGGAGGAAGGAGTAAACACGATGAATGCTTCTGGAGCAAACATCAGAGAAAAGACTCAGACTTGACTGGTTTTAGTGTATCCTCTCTCCTCCCTGTGTCTCATCTGCGGTTGGCACTTCCTCATCCATTTCCTGCACAATCAAGGAGAGGAAGCAAGGAGAAGGAAGCAAGGAAAAAGAAATGAAAGACGGCTACTGTCTCTGTCTCTCTCTTCTCTCTTTCTAGTCTCTCTTCTCTCTATCCCTTCCCTTCATGTTCAGATGCATGAGAAGTGTGTCCCTAATCAGATTTGTGTCTCTGGTTTTAATCTGCCCTCACATCACAGGAGCTGGTCTTTCTGTACAAACACGTCACTGCACCAGGACAACATCAGAGCAGGAAGTTTTTCATGTATTTCACTGTGGGTTATGAACTGTAAATCAATGTATCAGAGCTATCGGTGAACCTTAGGCTTATGACCATGCTCTTAGCTGTAGACAGTGTAGGCTTGGTACAGAAAACAGAAAATATTAAGAAGATATAATTGATTATTTGCAGCGATGTCATGTTGGGGGATGTTCTACATGTATGTCTATGGTAAATGTTCAGCAGTTATGTTGATAAAATGTACACTAGGGGTGTGCAAAAATATCAATATATCGTATCGTTCGATGTGGTGATACAGTATTGGTATTGTAGACTGCTGTATCGATATATCGCCAAGAGTATTTTTTTGGTACATTTTACCAAATTATTTTTGTTACAGTGCTACAGTTTTGTTGCTTCTACAGAGGAAGGGCACACATTTCACATTTTCACAGTTTTGATGATTAAAATGGATGTGTTTTATATTCACTTTGCACAAGAAGTGGTTTATCAAAAACGTATCACAGCTATGATTTAGCCTTTATTTTTAATTGAACCATATCGAATTGATTTCAAATATATCATATCAAATCGAAAGCTCACTGTATTGATATATTTATTGTACCATGGCTTATGTATTAAGGTATGTATCATATTGGCAATTTCTTGGTGATACCCAGCCTTAATGCACACATTTGCAAACTTTGTCAAAAATGTTTTAAGATCATCTTTAAAAAAAAAAATCAAGAAAACAAAATGGATTTAAACTACATTTTCAGGAGGATGCAAGCGTTCATTGTCCTGTTTAGGTGTTTTTTTAATAAAAAGTTGAGAGTGGCTAAAGGCCGCCACACACAGAATTTGTCTGATTTTGGCTGTGATTTCTTCTCCCCAAGTTCTGGAAGGCCTGACCTGACTTTTTGTCTTCGTGTGTGATTTTGAAGCCACTGCGCTCCACATGTGTGGTATCAGTGTGACTCTGAGCTGCTCTGTCAGATCATAATCACATCAGCAAAGCTACGATAACAACCAATAAAACAGAGCATGAGCGGTAGACACAGTGATGGACACAGATGTTCAAGATACAAACTTGGGATATTGCAAAAATAAAAAGACTTTATTACTCATCTTTCGTAAAGTGGTAAATTTAAAGTGCAGCATCTCATCCATATTATCCATAGAAATTGTCCTCTGCAAATAATGAAATCCAGTCCAAAAAATCGTGCTATTAATCCAGTTTGAGATGTTATTTGTAAGTAAAAAGTAGCTCCTCACGTGTGTCAGTTTACAGCCACACAGCGCACGGATCAATTGTTCTTTATTGACAGTTTTTATGCTTTAAAAATCATGTATCTGAAGTTCTGCACCACATTTCACAAATAATAACACAGTTTTGACTTGTATCTAAAACAGAAGTGCAGAGCTCTGATCTTTTGAACACTTGTGGTTGCAGACATATCCTGCTGAAGTGTTTGCGATCAGAGATTCTCCTCGTGTCTGTGGTGTGTGCTTTTTGTCGCACATTTAAAAATCACTTAAGTCCGAAAAATCATGTAGTGTGTGGTGGCCTTGACTGAAAAACTGTTGGTTAATGCTGTTTGAGAGGATCTTGTTTAACAGCGCAAATCAGTTCACCTTTTGTAGTTCCATCTAAATCAGTTCTTTCTGGTCGGATTGTGTTAAAGATTAAAATCTAATTTGGGTAACAGAGCTTCAGTCAGAGCTTACAGTTAGCATCACACCCCTAGGAAATATTGATGAAAGCAACTGCAAAATATCAATAGGTCACATTCATGTTCTAGAATTTGGTGATTTCCTAATTTCAGATGGAGGGAATGAAGGTTATACAACTCTATGTATGGCTGAACAATTTGAGAAAACTATCTAATTGAGACTTTTCTAACAAGAATTGCAGTTATGGTTAGATATGTTGGGATCTGAACTGACAAACTAATACAAGAATCACATTTCAGGACATGTTTGTACAGATCTAAACTACAGGGATATCAGTTTTTATGCAGAATAAGACAGGGCATTTTGTTGTTTTTGGAGGAAATTCTGATACGTTAAAAATACATGCATCATGAATTTAGGACTTCCGGTCATTCTGCAATGCATACTGGGAAGGATTTTCCAAAAAAGTGAGCATCAAACCGCCATGGTTGTTTTCCCAGTAGGATGTGTCTATTGACAAAGCCAGTGTTTTCTAGTCTTTTGAACCGTATCACTTTTGTTTCTGGTTCTGATATTGTCATATTTTAGTTTTGGGATTTGGACATCGTAATTTTGTGGTTGTTGGATGTCCTAATAGCAGAAAACAGCTCGAGAAATTTGTTTGCAAACATAAATGCAAAAGTGAAATAGATCTGTGTGACTACAAACCTCTGTTCAAACTGTTTCCTTTCCCAACGGAATTGAAAAATCGTGAAAGGCGAAGGCGATGAGCAGTATTGGTTCCCAGGAAAGACCAAAAAGGTAAACTTTGACTGCCTAAATCATCCCGAGTTTGCAGCAAACATCAAAGCAAAATCATGATCCCTCGCTCAGCCTCGGTTACGAATTTAAAAAGTCAACACTAAAGCGAAAGGCACCAGCTGTTCGCCAAGAAACACCTTCCACTGCAAACTGACCAAGACGTAATGTTGCTGTAAAACCACAAGAACAAGAAAGTGCGAGCTTGGCCTGTTTGTCTTCTGCACCTCTCACTTAACAAACGGGATCCCGCTTTGATGGGGCTCCACATACAACATGTTCGCTGCAAGCTCAGGATGATTTCTTACGCAGTCAAAGGTTTCCTTTTTCGTCCTTCCTGTGGATCAATACTGCCCATCACCTTCACCTTTCACTATTTTTCAATTCTGTTGGGAAGGGAAACAGTTTGAACAGAGGTTTGCAGTCACACAGATTTGATTCCTTTTTGCATATATGGAGTTCGCAAACTTCCGAAGCTCATTTCTCGAGCTGTTTTCTGCTGTTAGGACATCCAACAAATACACAATTATGATGTCCGAATCCCAAAACTAAAATATGACAATATCAGAACCAGAAACAAAAGAGATATGGTTCAAAAGACTAGAAAAGATCAGCTTTGACAATAGATTCATCCCACCGGGAAAACAAACATGGCGGTTTGAAGCTCACTTTTTCATAAAATCCTTCCCAGTATGCACTGTGCAATGACTGGAAGTCTGAAATTTGTGATGCATGTATTGCAGCCTTTCCAGTTTGTGATTTGCTAATTGCATCCGTTCAAATTGTGATTTTCAGTCCATCGCACATCATCATATTCAATCACAGTTGATCCTGCAGGCCTATTATAAGCACTAGTAGACCAACTGTTTATTCGCTTGTATTTTTAAAGGTTTTCTGTGCTACATAAATCAAGTGCATTGGTTTTGTCCTGCAGTTCAAAATTTTCAAAACACGTAAAACAAATTACTTTGGCTTGTGATTACATGACCCTTTTCCGCCTGTCTTCTCAGCTTCAGTTGTGGTCCAGTTACAATAACATACTCGAATTGGCCTTGTTTTTGTTTTGGAACAGAAAGCTATTAAAAAAAAATAAAAATAAAAATAATTTGAACCGCTATGTACTATACTCTTTTACCCTGATGAAACTGTGGTCACATTAAAGTCGGTATAGATTAAGTCAAAACAGTATAATTTAAAGGGCTCATATTACTCCATTTTCTGATCTATGTTAAAATGCACGAAATGTTACACTTTGTTTTTAAAATCCATACACCTTCATTTGAATCATTTGGATAACTTCAGTCCTGGCATTTCCAATCTACTGAACAAAAGGTAAAAGGTAGCTATTAACCTGAAAAGTCCTGCTTCATGACATCTGGTGGAACAGAGCATTTTGAACTTTGGAGATGTAGACAGACTAATAATAAAGGGTTGTTCAAACATGTGTGAACGAAAGAACACACAACTCCAGGTATGTTTTTGAGGAGGAACAAGATTCTAACACTGCTTGTTGTTGACAAGAGGTAATTTTGTGTAATTGGACCTTTAATTTACTTTGTAGTGAAAACTAGTGTGGGTAGATTAATCACAATCAAGTCACTATTACAAAAGCTGCAATTATTTAGATAGTGTAATATCTGTTTTTTTTTTTTTTTTTTTTTTTTTTTTTATTGATAAATATCTTGTCCCTTCTACAAACATATCATGAAATGCATGGGATTCTTGTATTATTTTATCAGTTCAGATTTCAATCTTCTCTCAAATGTTCATACTGTTGGAGCTGCTTAAAATGTGCAGAGTGAACATAATTCTACTTTTTAAACCAAAAAAAACAACAGTTATGAGTTCGAGATGCATGCACGTGTACATTAAGGAGTTTTTTTCATCTTTTTTTTGCATACTGAAGTCAAAAACTACTTCACTACTTTGTTATTTGTTGTTGTTGTTTTTTTGTTTTGTTTTTTTCATTTTTCAAGAAAATTCCCTGTCTCACTCCTCATAACCTGAGGAAGGTCTGAGGGACCAAAATGTCGTATCAATAAAAGAAAAACTAGGAGTGAGACTGTGTGCAGGAGTTTTCTTGAGAACAACTAAGTGCCTTTCTTCCAACACACTTGTCGGCCAGTCAGGTGTGCGGAGTCTAGTCAGAAACTAGTACTTTTTTTTTCCCACCCATAACACCCACAACAACAGCATATATTAGATGCGATTAGATAGATTAGATAGATACTTTATTATCCTGAAGGAATTATGGCCCACCCACATTCTCATTGCCTCGGAGTGCACTTGCTGCAGCATAAAGTGTTTTTCAGTATTATAATTTATAACAGTGTTTATGGTAGCAGCAATAAATCTCACTTCAAAACATGTTCAGTATCCTCAGTATCCTCTGTGTTTCCTCTCTCGTCAGATTCGATAACCCGGCCGCAGTCAGCCCTACCCCTTCTCGACAGCTCACCTTTAACTACCTTCTCCCGGTGAACGCGTGGCTCCTCCTCTTCCCCTCAGAGCTCTGTTGTGATTGGACCATGGGCACCATCCCTCTGGTCGAGTCCATACTGGACCCTCGAAACCTGGCCACACTGCTGTTCTACGCCTCTCTGGGGCTCCTGGCTCTCCACAGCCTCCGCTACAGGCACAGCTCTGCCAAAACCGTCATCATGGTAAGATGCGTTGTAACAAAACTAATTCAAATCTAAAACTAATTTGATTTTTATATTAAGGAAAGACCCAATTGCAGTGGCATCATGATGTATCTCTATGGCGGAATGGTTATCAGTTTTGGTAAACAGCCAAAAAAGTTTAAAGACAAGTCAGAAAATTCAAAAACTCAAAAAAACCAAACAAAAAAAAAAAAAAACTGGGCTTCAAAAAGAACAATCCCTTCAGTTAGCATCACCCCCAGGGAATAGCAAAAGTAGAAACTGAATTTGTCAACTAGACAAAACTTTATTTTGGTTGAATATGTTTCGCATCTCATCCAAGCTGCTTCTTCAGTTCTGTTCAAAATCTTAGTGGACACTTCCTTATATCTGCCTGCAAAGAATAAGATCCCATGGAGGCACATGGAGGCACTTTGTTCTCAAGAGGACATTTTATTACCTAAATAACTGCAGTCTTTGTGAGTGCGTCCCTATTAACATTTCATGTGGTGTAGTTGGACTTGGTTGGAGCAGAGAAGGCCTAAAAGCATGATCTCATTAAGAAATCTTCCTTAAATGGTTTTGCTCTTTCATATTGGCCCAAGTTCAGTCATTTCAAACCAATTCCTCATGTTCCGACATGTTGTAGGTACCATTCGGACATTAAATCATGTGAAGATGAAATGCATCTATTATAGCGGGTGGAATATTCATAAAGCAATATTGTTGTTTGAAATAATTTGAAATCTCACGCCATTTTAAGCTGTTCCTCATGTTGAAAGACTCATTTCTGACCATGAGAAAAAGCCTGGTCTAAAATCATCACCTTTTCAACATTAAGCTTATTGAAAATTTTTGTAATAGCTTAAGTGTGTTGGTATTTCCTTGGTAATTAAGATGTTAGTACCAACAGTATTATTCCAGTTTTGAGGTAAACATTACAAGTGCATTCTCAAATTTGATCTAACAATAAACCAAGATCCACCAGAAAACTGAAATTCTCAAAATGATTGATTGCAATTTTCTATTTAATTTGATTTGGACTTTGGAAACAAATTAAATTGCTTCAAATATAAATTTCTATGACATACTCAACACAGATGATATAAAACAGACTTTTCGGAGCTTTGTTTCATGTTATAACGTTGTTCCTTCATCAAAAACATGCCTGAAGAGGTTTTAGATGTCATCGATGTATGTTTGAGCAATCTCTCCTTGGTCTTATTCAAACCTTATGGTAAGTTGTACAATTCTGTCCAATACTCATCCCACAAGCCAACATCATCCATGCTCCCGCAAGAACAATTCTCCATAAATATTCAAAAGTAGGATACAAAACAATACACTACAACTTCACAGACCTGATCTGATGTGCAGTTTCATTGGCATGTGGCACACTGACTGTGTTGTCGTGGGGAGCAAAGGGAGGAGGGCATGGGTGACCTATAAAACTCTTCAGGCATGTTTTTGATGAGGGAGCAATGTTATAACATAGGAGAAAACTCTAAAAAGTTGATTTTTAACCTGCTTCATCATAACATCAAGACTTTCTACAACTGTTTGTTGAATGCCTCCCTGCTATTGACTCCCTTTTATGCAGCTCCCTGTCAAATAAAGTGTTAAAAAATCAGTTTGAATAATGCAGACCCAACAAATGTTGTGTATTGTGTAAGGCTCTGACAGAGGAGGCCAGTGAACCATGGTCTTTGGGGGATAGCGGACACACATGTGAGTGGATTAATGAAGGCCTGACTGATCCTGAGCTGTGGTGGCTGCTGCTGTTGTGTAAGTTTAAAGCTACACCAGGACAGAGCTGTTCTCAGGAGACCACCACTGTCCAGGGTTATGCAACAAAGAGTACAACTGTACAAAAGTACAACTGTGGTCATGTCAGAGGTCCTCCAACACTAGATTACTCAAACATGAATGAATCACTCAAACTACAACTCAGTGTAAGATAATGATGAGTGAGAACAATATATTTTTTGAACATTCATTTTCTCTTATGGGCCTTTCTCTATGGGTGGTTGAACTTTTGACTTTCATCAGAGGTGTCCCCTAGGGTTTGACGTGTCTCAGCTTTACAGCGGGAGTATTTTAGTATTTTACGTCTGTGTGGTATTAACGTTAAACACATAATATATTTAGATCACCATGTTATCTTTTATTGTTTTGATGATACAATATTCACAGAAAAAAAACATAATAACATGTTTGTTGTCTTTGATGCTTTGAGACCCCAGTCAGATCGCTTGTTCTCACTAAGTCAGCTCTTTCTGGTCAGATTGTGTTCAAATAAAGCTCAGATTAAAGTCAACAGATGGGGCCTACTGTTAGCATCACACCTCCAAGGATGTTGATGACATGAGCTGCAAAGTATCAATATAAGATGGTTATGGTTCTTAAAAGTCGATTTAGTTTACCTATACATCCCCTTTAAACACAAACTTGGATAACTAAACCCTGTAACTGTTTGTGCTCTGCTGTGCCCCCTTTAGGCCCTGTCCCTGATGGTGCTGCCCTTCATCCCTGCCTCAAACCTCTTCTTCCCGGTGGGCTTCGTGGTGGCTGAGAGGGTCCTGTATGTCCCCAGTATGGGCTTCTGTGTCCTGGTCGCTCATGGCTTCAAGATCCTCTCACATAAAGGGTTAGGCCCCTTTTCTGTTTTAAATATGTGTGTTAATCTACTGTGCTGCTAATTGCATTGATGTCAACAAACGGATAAATCTAATAAATAGGAATCGTTCAGCAAGGATTATTTTACAGCTATTATAGATATCTGTAAATCTTGCTGCTGTGGCTGATCACCAATATTTATATATATATGATACACATATCATTATTGTCTTGCGAAATCTGAACTCAAACCACAGATGAAGATACACAGAGAATTACACCAGGCTTAGACTGCACCTGGCACAGCTGCGACTGCTCTGTTTAACCTAATCATGTGTTAAGTACAAAGGCCTGTGGAGGGCTCTGGTGTCCAGCTAAAATCGACTCCAAAAACAGAAAGAATCCAGAGCACAGCAGCACCTGTTCTCTTAGGACAGTCTCTGCTTCTCCCCTTACGGTTCATTATTTGTATTTCTTGCAGCCCTTGTACTGAAGCTGCACTGCATTCAGACTGAGCTTGAGGTTAGCTGCTGACCTCTTCATAAAAAAGACCCATTCAAGATTGGATCTCTATTTGATTAAAATTCCATTATTCCCACCACACTATTACAATTCTTGTTCTACACACGATTATATTCCCTTGACACATTGTCCATTTTCACTAAGCCTCCTTTCTCTCCTTTATGACAGGATCCTGAAAAGGTTTTCTTGGTTCCTGATGGTTCTTCTGCTCACAACTCATGCAGTGAAGACCTTCCACAGGAACTGGGACTGGGAGTCTGAATACACTCTGTTCACTGCAGCTCTAAAGGTGAAGTCTGACTCTGCTCCTCTGCCTCTGCTCCATCTTGCTTCTCTGTCTCTGCTCCTCTGGCTCTGCTCTGTCTCTGCTCCTCTGCCTCTGCTCCTCTGTCTCTGCTCCATCTCTGCTCTGCTCTCTGCTCTCTCTGCTCCTCTGTCTCTGCTCCTCTGTCTCTGCTCCTCTGGCTCTGCTCCTCTGCCTCTGCTCCTCTGTCTCTGCTCCATCTTGCTTCTCTGACTCTGCTCCTCTGCCTCTGCTCCATCTTGCTTCTCTGACTCTGCTCCTCTGCCTCTGCTCCATCTTGCTTCTCTGTCTCTGCTCCTCTGTCTCTGCTCCTCTGTCTCTGCTCCTCTGTCTCTGCTGCTCTGCCTCTGCTCCTCTGTCTCTGCTCCTCTGCCTCTGCTGCTCTGCCTCTGCTCCTCTGTCTCTGCTCCTCTGTCTCTGCTCTTCTGTCTCTGCTGTTCCTTAAAAGACAAATTTCCACCATGGTGTTCTGACCTGTCCTCCATCTCAGTGCTGGACTGTGGACTTTCTAAAGTCAACCCAACCTATTTAGATAGAAGAAACAAGAATGCATTGGATAACTACAGTCATATTTGGACTAAATTCTGAAGTATCATTAACAGTATAAAAATATTTTGACAACAACAGTAATTTTTTTTCTTTCATAATCTTATTTAGATTAATTTTGGAATTTGCGCAGAGCCAGAAGAGATGGAATGGAAGAAATGTGTCTTGCCAAGATCATTCAACCTTCAATACAAAAGTCCACAATATTTCATCCAAATTTGATAGCACCAGTTCAATGCATTCTTGAGATATCTGATAGTGATTAGTGTAATGATTTTCTGTTGAGATCCTGGAAACGAAAAGAGAATACGCAGAAATCGCTTTAAATCATGAGATTTGACAGATTATATTTCACTTTTCAGTTATGTTGTAAAACTTAAGTATGGTACATGCATTTTTGTGTAGTCTCATAGTTCAGTATTGTTCCAGTGTTTGGATAAGACCTCTCTGCGTCAGTTACATACGTCAAGTATCTAACGCTGGCACCGCTCCAGTCTAAATACCTGCAAACGAAGGATGAAAAAAAGGTTCTAAAGATTCTATTGTTATAGCATCAGCTAATTCAAATAAAAAACTATTATATCAATTCACAGTTTTTTCAGGTCAACATTAATATACAGTAAATTAAAATGCCTTTATAACAGGTCAGAGATCACCAATTAATTATACAATTATGCAAAATATGAAGCAGGGACAGTTCACACTTGTGGTTCAATAACCTAGTCAACGAACAGAAACTGTAAACAAATAGGTGTGTTAGTTTCAATGTAGTTAGAGACAGTTTAAAGGCAATGATTGACTTACAAATATCAAACGAATGAATCTTCTTGGCCAGGATATAAGTGAAATCGAGTTATCAGATTATGGAAATGTCTTGTAAACAGATCAATTTAAAGTGAGTAATATGGTGTCTTTGTGGTTGTTCACACCTGCAGGTTTGGACAAGCCTCACAATCTAGTTATCAAAACCCTAAAACTTGCACTCTTTCAAAATTCTGTTTTCTATTTTAAATGTTTCAGTTGTATAGGTGCACTATAACTTTTCTCGTGACGTGCCTGCAACTTACTTGTCTCCATTGTGACGTTATTGCTTTGCCTGGAACATTCCACCGTACACAAGACGGATACGTTTAATGCCATCCTGTGGAATAGTTAAAGCAAAGCAATAACATCTCTGCGGAGACAATCGGAAAAGTTACTTATTTCACCTTTGTTTTTACGATAGCAATAACTAGAATATTATCCCTTCATTATCACTGTATTCTTGGACACATTTCCTTGCCGAATTCCTCTTCAGAGAAATAATTACATAGGTTTATGCTAATGATACAAGATACAAGTCACATGCATCTCACCACAAACTACAGACCCCGCAGCCTCCAACGTAATGAGAACAATGGAGACACCTGCTTTGTTCTGCAGAGGACAACTTAATAACTCAATAATAACAGCCTTTCAAATCACAATTTATATTTCAGCGCTATTAGCTTGAATATAAAAGTGCTCATTCATATTCAGCTCCTCGTTATATGCAACATTTTGAGGACATTTTCCCATCTTCGGAAAACTTTGTTCCAGATGATTGTAATTGAAACACGTTGACAGACTTGGCTCTGAACTGTTACAGGTGGTTCAGTATAAATGTGATCTTTTTTGTCTCTGCAGGTGAACAAGAACAATGCTAAACTGTGGAACAATGTGGGCCACGCGCTGGAAAACCAAAACAACTACGCTATGGCTCTGAGGTACTTCCTACAGGCGACCAGAGTCCAGCCCGGTAAGGAACTATCAATGAACCATGGGATAATACTTAAATGTGACAGGTTTTCATGATTTTCAGTTGTGGTAAATGTGGTAAATGTTTAATACTATTTAAAATATAACATAATTTTAATAGTTTTACATCAGTTAAGTGGCAAAAATTGAGAAGTATAATACAATAATACAAGATGAGTGAGTGACTTATAAAACAGAATACCCTATGTCATCAACATGGACAATTCCATCCAAAATGCAGGGTCTTATGCATAAGGAACACATTTTTCTCCATTCCATTCCATTTTCTTCCGCTTATCTGGGGCCGGGTCGCGGAGGCAGCAGTCTAAGCAGGGACTCCCAGACTTCCCTTTCCACGCACACTTCCTCCAGCTCTTCTGGGGGAACCTCAAGGCGTTCCCAGGCCAGCCGATAAACATAGTCCCTCCAGCGTGTCCTGGGTCTTCCCCGTGGCCTCCTCCCAGTGGGACACGCCCAGAACACCTCCCGAGGGAGGCGTCCAGGAGGCATCCGAAACAGATGCCCGAGCCACCTTAACTGGCTCCTCTCAACGTGAAGGAGCAGCGGCTCTACTCCGAGCTCCTCCCGTGTGACTGAGCTCCTCACCCTATCTCTAAGGGAGCGCCCAGCCACCCTGCGGAGGAAACTCATTTCGGCCGCTTGTATCCGCGATCTCATCCTTTCGGTCATTACCCAGAGCTTATGACCATAGGTGAGGGTGGGAACGTAGACTGACCGGTAAATCAAGAGCTTTGCCTTTCGGCTCAGCTCCCTCTTCACCACAACGGTCTGATACAGTGACCACATCACTGCTGAAGCTGCACCGATCCGCCTGTCAATCTCACACTCCATCCTCCCCTCACTCGTGAAGCAAGACCCCGAGATACTTGAACACATTTTTCTGGTAGTTTAAAATTTATTTAACAAAACACTGCTTGTATTCATGGAACTATTATTGTTTTGTCTGAAATGCACCACAGTATGGCATTAAATCTATCTAGTAGGGATCTAACTGTAACCCAAATATTGTGATATTGTATCGTCAAAGTTCTCACAATAATATCATTGGCTGTCAGCATATATATCGAATTACAAGTCTCTGCTTAATTTAAGAGTTATGGTGCAGAAAATAGCTAAAATAAGACAGAGGGAACTAGATAGACCATGATCCACTCACATTAAGAATGCTGCAGTGAGGTCTTCAAGGTATTTTTTAATACTGAAAACCCCTGTAACTGAACAAATTCAAATTGGGTGTTTATTATATGTCTGGAACTTTCCACTTTTCCAGTTCTAATTGTTTGTGTTGGGTGACAGTAGTAAGAGCAATGGTCACTCGCTTGAAGCTCAAAGTTCTGTCATGACGGTGCAGATTGGCAGTTTTGCTTCTGTCAGCCTTCCGTCAGTCTGCCTCAGGGCTGCTGTGGCTACAATAGATAACCATCTTCTGTGGAGTGAAAAATGACGACAGTGTAGTTCTTTGAGAGGCGTGGACAAGTCTGTAAAGTGCATTACAAGTGTAAGGCATTCTTTATAGCCTGTTTTAAAAGTTCTGTACCCAATTTTTCCCCGTATATTTGAGCAAAAATGTGTTTTGCCCCAGTACAAATACAGTAATTATTGTATTTCTCTTGAGGTCAAAATGAGACTGTTGTGTAGCCTACTGTCTCCATCTAATTAAGAAGCATTTTGATCAGTGAACCAAGAAGTGAAAGTGTTAGCATACTAGTTGTTATTAACATTACTATGACAGCAAAACTCTGGCCTGATTTCAACTGGGAGCAGGTCACATTGTACAAAGTAGAGAAGGGTTTAATAAACATAATATTGAGCAGAACAATGGCATGACTCAAACGCTCCAGGTAAAACTTAAGAGACATGTTCACAATTACTCAGTCTGTCTCTCTGCTACTCATTAGCTTTGCTCCTCATTTTAACTGGATTTTGGAACCATAATGTTGGGAATTTCCAGGGATTTTGTAGAGTAACAATGACTGTATGACGTCTGTATCCCTGTGTGTCAAACAAGCTGAACTATTACAGCGTTTATTCTTAGAAAGAGAAACAAAATGAAAGATTGTTTAGCTCATTATTAGTGCTAGTGGTGATATATCTGATTTAGACGTTACTCAGCTGTGCTCCATTTTGTATGTGTATCAACAGTTTAAATAGTTTGTTTTCATTGACTCTGACCAAGTATTTATCAAATCTAGCCGCTGCGTTCCAAATAGGAAGTGGGAATGGGCACGCTTCTCTCCGTCTTTTCCAATTCACTTTCTATTGAAAAACATCCTCTCTCTTTGTTTATTTCTGTAAATCAGGATATGAACATTAATAACACTCAGGTACCTTGTTTCTCTGAGATTGCTCCTTCTAGAGTTAACAACATTGATTGACAGCGTTGCTAAGCTCCTGCCTCACTGCCAAACCAGCGGTGTGGGCAGGAAGGACCATTACAACACTTCAACACCCCCACTCCTGACTGGATCTTTGATTGCTATAGTAAACATAGTCAGATTTCTAAGTATTAAACCTCCAGATTAGCTGCTATAACTGCATCATTGGCTTCATTTGGCCGGTCATTCGATTTAATGGGGGGCTCGGCAAAAACTCTCAAAACTATTCTATCTCTCTGTACAGCTGACCCAAACTGCACTCACCCGCCTGGGACTATTTATGCAGAAAAAAGTCCTAGGAAACAATGTATTTATATAAAGACAGATAAAACTTATGAAACATAACTTTAATCTGTTTTGTTTGCTTATAAATACCAAAAAATACAAACTCTTCAGCTAACGCACACATTCACGTTGCCTATTCTGTCCCACATAAATCCTTATAATCTAAAAAACATTATTAATCTACAAGTTTTGGTCAGTTAGTAGACTAGTCAACCACAGCCCAAGATATCAGATCAGTGAATCAGTACATTAGTCACACCTCAGTCTTCAGATCTCAGTCCACCTCTCGCTTTGTTTTCCAGGAAGCCTGTTTTTGAGATTAAAGAGTCAAGCATATTAGTTGCCAGTGAAGCTAACAAAGAGACTATTGAGTTAGAATCTCACTAAATGCAAAGGTAAAATTAGAACAGAATATATTTTTAACACCTTTCCAAACGTATTATACTGGTTTATTCGCAAAAATTTTAGCAAAGGTACAGTAAGTGAGCTGTATAAAAAGAAGTTGTTTACAATTTAGAATAAAAAGTCTGATCTTAATTAACCTTAAAGGAGACCTATTCTGCAAAATCGACTTTTCAGAGTTTGTAAAAAATGTTATAGTTGTTTCCCTTCTCATTTACCCTCTCAAAGTTATATTTAGAGTGATTCGTGCATGTTTGAGCAATCCTTATTCTCCTGTATTTTGATCTACCCCCGTTTTCACAGTTTACACACCCACTGCTCTGTTCTTACTTCGTTCTCCAATTTTATTTTCCTAATCTGTGATATGCGTAGGATTCGGCTGGGTTGCGTAGCCATTTTGGTACAAATGAAAAAAATTCTGCTGCTCGCTCGTATGATCTGCAGTTTGTTGCAATGATGTGATTGTGATTCATGCAAATAGTTTTATTCGCGTATTTTGTTTTTTCGTAAATGTAATCTGATCCTCTTTCTCTCCAGATGACATCGGAGCTCACATGAACGTCGGTCGTACTTACAAGAACCTGAACCGCTCCAGAGAGGCAGAGGAGGCTTACCTGGTCGCCAAGGGACTAATGCCACAGGTGAGACGGAGAGAGAAAGGGAGGTAGTGAGGCAACAGAGAGAGAGAAAGAGAGAGGAGAGCGGGAGAGGAGGCTTACCTGGTCGCCAAGGGACTAATGCTACAGATGAGGGAGAAGAGAGTTAGAGAGGAAGAGAGTGTGGAACAGGGAGAGATGGAGATAGCGAGGCAAAAGAGAGACTGAAAGAGAGGGGACAGAGGGAGGGAGCAGAGAAAGAGGGATGGAGAGGAAGCCTACAAATTGATGCCACAGGTGAGTGAGAAAGGAATACAAAGAAGGGGGAGGGAGGTTAGTGAGGGTGAGGGTGAAAGAGAGAGAGGGATCGAGATAAAGAGAGAGAAAGAGGGGGTGTTTTAGAGTTCAGATATTAATTCCTACTACTAAATTAGTTTACAGTTATTTAAGTATATCACAGCTAAGTACAATTAGTTGTGATGTACTCCATTAGTTGTATCAGCCATACTGTGAACTGAAACCACAGTTGGATACTCTCCCAGAGTTGTAGTACCGGCACTCTGATTGATTCTATTGATTTCCAAGGCAAATGGGCAGAGAAGGATTGGGAAGTTGAGACTGGTGTTCACCTGGTAATTGCAGAGTCACTTTCTTCCAAACATAATTACCGTATTTTCCGCACTATAGGGCATTCATGATTATAAGGCGTCATTGAGTGGTCTATTTTTGAACTTTTTTCACATATAAACCGCACCGGACTATAAGGTGCATTAAACAAAACACAACAGTTAGATGGGTCAGTGGGACTTTGTTTGGCACGTTCACGGTGACTCTGGGCTTTGTTTGTTTGCTAGGGAGGGTGCTGTCTGGGACCGCTGGATTGTCGGCGTATTCGCAGTGACTCAGTTGTTCAGTTGTGTCTAGAAGTGGCACATTGTACTCACTTTTTCGGTTTGTTCCTCCGTTCCATTCCTCGTCAGCGTGGTGTGATGAGTGTGGCTGCGGGTGTTTTTCGCTGTGCGGTCGCTGTCTGCTCCGTGCGTGTTTGCGTGCGCTGCGGGTGGTGCAGCTTTGTAGTTTACTGAAGTCGTGCTGGCACACCCGAGTGGATTCGTGTATAGGGCGCTCTGGATTGTGGGGCACACAGTCGTTTTTTGATGGGGTTGGAGGCTTATGAGTGCGCCCTGTAGTGCGGAAAATACAGTATTTAAACCGCAATCATTCATTCACTTCTTAAGATTGGTATCGCCTTTCATACTGCTGACTCAAATAAGCATGGTTCAACATTTAGTTTAGACAGGTCCACTCAGAACTAAGTGAACACACAACAGAATTCCCTTTTAGGTTGACCTTAATAGTCCTCTATCTGACCCTCTCCTCTGCTTTCACGTAATTTCATATCTAAAAAATGTGAAATGTGAAAATGTTTCTTTTTAAGGTGATTCCAGGAAAGAAGTACGCAACCCGAGTGGCGCCAAACCACCTGAACGTTTACATAAATTTGGCGAATTTGATCCGTGCGAATGAATCTCGTCTGGAGGAGGCGGACCAGCTGTATAGACAGGCCATCAGTATGAGACCGGACTTCAAACAGGCTTACATCAGCAGGTGGGTGATAGATATATCTCCGATCATGGACTCATGTTATATTATTATATTACTATTAAAGCAGATCTATTCTGGAAAATTTACTTTTCAGATCTTTCAACATTTTCCTTCTCATTTACCCTTGTGAAGATGTATTTTCCGTATTCTTAATGAGTGATACTTGTAGGAATCAGCAGTGTTGCGTAGTCATTTTGGTACAAATGAAGAAAAGTGTGTGTGAAGTGCAGTTATCCATAGGAGCCTGAGATAGGAGAATGTGGTGCTTTGTTGTGATGACTTTTATGGTAACGTCTGCTTCCATTGCGGTAGCATGGTTTCATTTATTAATTCATTTTAGATCAATGTGTAGCAGACTCAAGCACAATATGTCTTCTTTAAACTATACTACCAGAATTAGGTAGCAAAAAGTGAAAAAGTGAAATAACTTAACTAAACATTTTATATTTTACATTCAAATCCTCAAAGCAGCCATCCTTTGCTTTGTCAACGACTCTACAAACCCTTGACCTTCTCTCAAATAGCTTCATAATGAATCATGTCTTCTGAAATGGTTTTCACTTCACAGCAGTGTCTTCTTAGAGTCGAGAAATGCCAAAGTAGTGATCAAAACAAAAATAAAAAAAATAAATCTAGTTCATTTTTGCTTCCTACATTCTATATGTGTTCATTTATGGTTGTGATGCCTTCAGTAAGTATCTACAGTATAAATAGTCATGGAAATTAATACAATTATTAAATGAAGAAGTGTGTATAAACTTTTGACTGGCCGTGTATTTGTTTGAACGGGGGTTATTTTCCAAATTGCCCACTTTAATGCACAATTAACTTTACTGATGGGTGTGCCTGTAATGTTCCACATCTGGGTTTCTTTGTGCAGTTTGCTTACTTGGTATGTATCTATGTGTGTAGTTTTTTGTCATATTTTAGATCTATTTTAACCATAATTTAGGATGGAATATAATGGTGTTATAGACCTGGTTTTGTTCTGGTGTCACTCAGAAAGTTACATACTGTGGCTTTTCATATTCTGACTTATTTATGTTGCAGAGGTGAGCTTCTGTTAAAGATGAACAAGCTGACGGAGGCGCGCGATGCCTACCTCCGTGCTCTGGATCTGGACCGCACCAACGCAGATCTGTGGTACAACCTGGCCATAGTCCACATCGAGATGAAGGAACCACAAGAGGCTCTCACCAACTTCAACCACGCTCTGGAGATCAGCCCCAAACACAAGCTGGCCCTGTTCAACTCTGCTCTGCTCATGCAAGAGTCCGGTAAGGAAGAAATCTTCCACAAATTGAGGAGAAGGTCAGATGGAGCAGAGGAGAGGGTCAAATAGGGCAGTGGATGCACAAGAGAGGGCCAAGTGGACATAGAAGATGATCAGATCGAGCAAATGATGAAGAGGAGAGGGTCAGGTCCAGACGAGCAGAAAAGAGGTTCAGATGGAGGACTATAAAGGTTAAGATCAAAGGGTTCACTTCATTCTTAGTCTGGACTTGTCTAAACTAAACATTGAACGATCAAAGTGAATGAATGGTTATTTGAATAGTTATGTTTGGAAAGAAGTGACTATACAGTTATTTGGTCAACAACGCACCTGATCAAAGTCTATGAGGTTCACACAGTCAATGAAAACCTAAATATGTCACATACTAATCAAAACGAAATTGCGAGATGAATGGATGCAATAATTGACAAATCGCTAAGGCTGCGAATTTTGAACTACCAACTTTTCCTCCACAAACAATAAAAAGTCATATTCTTGTATTAGTTTGTCAGTTTATATTAAGGTCTTTTGTCAATTCTTCTTAAAATGTATGAACGTTGAACAGAATCCTATTATTAAACCATAAGTTGCAAATCAAAATGCAGTCGCAAAAACGCAATTACCGGTAGATATTTTTTCCCAAATCATTTCATTCATAAGGTCTGATCGTCTTTAAGTCCTGATGTTCAAGGTTCAAGGTAGCTTTATTCATACTAACATGTAAATTGAGTTTGTTTGAGGCAGTCCATTCATTCATTCATTCACAGACATCGACATCTGAAAAGGGACAGTGCAAGGAAATGAAAACCCAATAATAAATAATATTAATGGTACAGTATGTCATTTTCTGGAGGTGGCACAACACTTTCACGATTCCTTGGAAATAGAAAATTTAATTATACACCAGAACATTCTTCATGGAGCTAGATAAGATGTTGACCAAAGGAACCACATTTCCATGGAAACAGGCAAGAGTCAGAGGCAAACCCGCTCACAGTGAGGATGTTTCTCAGCGCAACAAACACACAGAAGAACATGTATGGACTAAGAAAGCTTTGTGGGGCAAAAGTCCAGCATCTCGATCGATGTTTCTTCTGCTCAATAAATAACGCCAGTGAAGTGATGATGTATGTTTGACAGTGAAGTCGCGTCTGTGAACTTTCATTTCATGATTGGAATTCATGATGTTGTAACTTGTCAATTAGTTTTCTGATGGATAAAATACACACAATACATTTTATGTGCGACTGGACTCATTCGAGAGTTTACGAATATTTATTTTATGCTCTATCCTATGCACATAAATATTTCTGAAAGCTTTCTTAAACCTCTTATTGTAGCCTATTTTATGGCTAAAAGATAAATAGTGTGGCTTTAAAAGAAGAAGAAACGATGTTTATGTTCACAGCAATACAGTACACTTGTTCTTTGTTTAAATCATGTAATGTCACATAATCCCATATAATCTAATCTCACCTGCACCTTTTATGTTCTGAATTTCTGGGGTTTAGCGGGGTTTTCTGACCTCTTTGACTCAGGCGTTACACTCGGCTTCACTTTTCAAGGTGCAGTGTTTTGAAAAGGATCACGTATTTATTTTGTGTTTGACAGTGACTCCCTCACCTTTTACTCCCTCCTCCAAACTACAGCCATACATCATGCTCACATTCTTCAGAACTTTGCGGTAAAACCAAACGAGGTGTCATTTTAGTGATTGGTTAACTCTGAGTCACCGATAAAGGTATAAAAAATATGTTTATCTAATATATCTGCAGGGGCGTGTTGAACCTTGCTGTGACATAAAAAGCTTATCCTCCTTTGCAAAGGTCAAATAGTTGATGGGTTTTTGATTGGCAAAACCAAATAAACTGATGATGTGACAAGAAGTGGAATGTTACTTTGACAGGTCCCTATACCCTGCTCTGAATTAGCTTTTGGTAATTGATGGAAAGTATATTTAAGAAAATTGGGCCCATATTACTCTATTTTTTGATGTATGCTATAATGTCATTTCCTCATCACAAAAATACCTGGGGTTGTGTTTTGTTTCATTCACATTCAACTTGTTTTACACACAAATTCTGCATATTTAGGCTGAGTTCGTTTCTCAAACACAAAACACTCAATCATTTGGATCATTTCAGCGACAGAATTGCCCATTTCTATTGAACTAAATCTAAAAGGCAGCTGTTAACTTGAAAACTACAACTACACGATATCACAAGGTGGGACAGAGCATTTTGAGCTTTGGAGATGAAGACATGTATGAATGAAATAAAACTAGGGTGACCAGATTTTTTTATTCTAAACTGGGACACACCTGGATTAGGATAGTTAAAATTGTGAGATTGTGCATTCTTGTGTCATTCATGATCTGAGGGACTTCTGTAGCTGCATTTTTTTTGCTTTATGGTCCTTTGCAAACACGGTTTTCTGTATTTTGACTAAACAAAAGACAATTTATGTTCCTCTTTACTAGGGGTGTAACGATATCCAAGTCTCATGATACGATATTGTCACGGTATGAACCTCACAGTACGATATTTACGATTGGGGATGTAACAATCTCCAAATCTCTCAGTATGATATTTTCACAATATACATCTCACGGTATGTATATTGCAATATATTGTGGAGGTTAAAAAAACTGTTAATATGCTACTTTTTCCTCTTAAAATGCCTTGACAAGACTTAATCCAAAGAACTAAGATTTAAAATAGCTTAGAACTGTTATTCCTTCTTGTAGTCTGCACTGAAATGGAGCAAAGCATCATGGTCTATGTAGTTCCCTGTGTCTTTTTAGCTATTGCTGCATCATAACTCTTCATTTACGCAAAGAGACTTGTGATTCGATATATTGTGATGGTCCACGATATTATTGTGAGAACTTTGACGATACGATATCACGATATTTCGGTAATTGTTACATCCCTACTCTCAAAAGTTGTGATTGTTCAGTTTTAGTCCTTGTTTAGAGTTGATGTAGTCCTGGTTGATCCTATAAATCTTAGTTTAGTCCTGGTTTAGATCAGATCACTGTTTTTTAAGGATGTAACTATAACCGAAATATTGTGATATCATATCGCCAAAAGTCTCACAACAATATCATGGGCTGTCACAAATATCAAATCATAAGCTCTTTTGTTTAAATGCATGGTTTTATAGTAGCAACAGCTTATAAACATAGGGAACTACATATCCCATGATTCATTTCAGCGCAGACAACATGAAGAAATATGTTTTTCACTTGAATTCTTGGGATGATGATGGTAATGATTCACACCAAAATCTTGTCAAGGTATTTTAAAAACAAAAAAGTGACCTATCTACAATTATATTAGCCTCTTCAAAAATATCGCAATAAATATCGTGTATCTGTGAGATGCATATTATGATAATATCGTACCGAGAGATTTGGATATCATTACATCTCTATTGGTTTTGTAGAAATCTGCTGGTACAGGGGATACAGGGCTTGGAACTGGGACTGTCCCGGTCACCCAAAACAAAACACAACTTCAGGTATGTTTTTGAGGGAACAGCATTCATTATAAGAGTTCATTTTGTGTAACTATCTAAAATCTCCTTTAACATCTCCATGACAACGCAGATTCCCCTCTCACTCTTGTCAACACCGTTCTGTCCGGCTGCATATTTGCTATTTGTTCAAACTGTTGTGACCTTGCTTGTATAAACCTTATGACTTATCACATGTCACCAAGCGTTCAGCCAGGGACGGTTTTGATAATCTATTACCGTAAACCTCCACTTTGTCACAGTGAGACCTCTGCAAAGGCATTTCTCTGTTTGTTTTGGGGCAGGCGAGCACAGGTGAGCATAGATACATTACGTGCTATGTGTGATGTTATGCTCGAACCAGGTGTGTTTGAATTGGTCGCTTTGGCTGGGTTTATATTAATGCAGGTGTACAAACAGATTTCTGAGTTCAATAAATCATAATATTCTTTGTCAGCTGTTTGAAATTAAATAAAAACTGTTTATTTTTTACAAGCTTAAATGGATTATATACAAGTATTTGAGCAAACTTTGTCTTGCCCCAGTACAGACATATTGTATAATCAGCTCTTGAGGTCAAAATAAATCTGTACTGTCTGTCTGTCCCAGATTTATCCAGGACAGTCCCAGTTTTGAACCCTGTGTCCCCTGTCCCAGCAGATTTATCCAAAACCAGTGATTTGTCTCATTTTTATACAAGAAATGGCCCACGTCTCCCTATTGTTGACCAATTTGGTCTAAACCAGGACTAATCTAAGACTAAACCAGGACTACATCAGGTCTAAACCAGGACTAAAACAGGGCTGTCACAATTTTTGACTAATCTGATCCCTGCCAACAGTAAAGAGGAGCATAAATTGTGATTTGTTTGGCTAAAATACAAAAAAACATGTTTGCAAATGAGCAGCAACAGAAGTCCCACAGAATATAACTGACACAAGAATCTGACATGCTCTTTTCTAGAGATGCGTGGATTGCGGTTACAACCGCGGTATCCGCGGTTAATCCGCGGGTCGGGCGGATGACGTGACGAAAAATTATATTTTAATTAAATTCGGGCGGGTGGCGGTTTAACTACTAAAAAAAAAAAAAGTATTGGTTGTATTGTTAGTATTGTTACCTACATCTGAAAAGACGAGTCTCATTGTCTATGCTTGTAGTATGAAGTGTACGTCATATCCTTAATTAGCCCATTTGACCTCGTTTTTATGTTCTGAAGGTTCAGGTTGTGTCGGGTTATTGATGCCTAAGGTTTACGAGGCACATATTATATGCAGTTTATTTTATTATTTCTAATTTATTTCAGCTGTTTGCCAACACATAAGTGGCTATAGGGCCATATTTATTTAGTTATGCATTTTTGTCTTGCCTATTTCAATTGGAATATAAAGAAGGGCATTGCCTGATTTCAATAAAGGTTCATCTGGATGAGATGATCTGTCTATTTTGTTTCGATATCAGTTATATTTTAAAACACGCAGACATTATAGCGTAGACTGCCACTCGGGGTATTTAAAACTTAAAGAAAGACCGATGGAGTGAGGCTATGACTTTGAAATAACATTGGGCAATGGCAGAATGTTCAGAATGTAACAACATCCAACACGAAGGCAAGAAGGTTCAAAAATAGCCTAGTCGGAAAACATTGTCAATTAATTAGCTGCGCAAGAAAACCAGGTAAGTTTGGGTTGTTACGGACAATTAAGAATGCGAACATACACGCTGAGCGAATTTTGGAATGAATGAGCTACAGAGTTTGCATTTTTATCGAGGCTCCTCAGTTTGTTTGCTGTATGATTGTTCTAAAATCTAAAATCAATCGGCGGATGGCGGGCGGGTGCGGTTTTGAAAACCTTGCAAAATGCAAAATGGACAGCGGGCGGATGATGAGTTTTGTGTCGCGGTTGCGGATGAAAAAATAGCCCATCCGCACATCTCTACTCTTTTCACAATTATATTTATACCAATCATCCAAATCCGGGTGTGTCCCAGTTTAGAATTTTGAAAATCTGGACACCCTAGCGTTACCTTGATGGCAGAACTCAACTCTGGTCTCTGAAAGTTGTGAAGAGCACTTATAAACTCATTGTGATGAATAATTATAGTGCTCTGAATGCATAAAATAAGTGAGGATTCACTTTGGACCACTGCAAACCTTCCATATTTTTTGGACTATAAGTCTGTCTGGAGTATAAGTCGCACCAGCCAAAAAATGAATAATGAAGAAGAAAAAAACATATATGTCACAGTTTTTGGGTGAAATGTATTTTATAAAATCAGATACCAGGATTTGACATTTCCTGTTGAAAGTCAAGTTCTAGTAATAACAATAGAACAGAGAACAGATTGTTAACGTCACATATGAACAGTTCTTCAGATAAACTATAACATAAACAACAGAACAGAACAACCAAACTCTCCATCTCACTCCAAATCACTAAATCCAATTCAATTCTTCATCCTCTGTGTCACGTCTGAGCAACTCCGTGATCTCTGGAGGTAAACAGAGCGTCACTTCCTCTACTGTGTTGCTGTCGTCAGACTCGGCATCAGTTCCAGTTAGAATTATTCCGGCCTTTCTGAATCCTGACAGGATGGTTTTGGTGTCACTGAAGTCACTTAAATTAAAAAATTTCAGTGGTACAGAAGTAATGGTGCGATTGACTGACATGATACAGACAGGACAGAGGCTTTTTGCAAAAGACGTGCAGTAGAGTGAAGTGACAGTGGTACAGGAGTAATAGGAGAAGTAGATACTGATACACAAGACTAGAGCGCCCTCTCACAGCTGTCAGTGTGAATGATTTAAGTTTAAGTCACACTGGAGTATAAGTCGCAGGACCACCATAACCATGAAAAAAGTGCGGCTTATAGTCCAAAAAATACGGTACTTCATTTTTCCAAATTTTTAAGACAGTAAAAATCAGGTAAAGCACCGTTACTTCTGTTTGTTAATCAAAACGTTGACTTTTGTTTTCTCTCTTTTCGTAGGCGACCCAAAGTTCTGGCCTGAAGCTAACCGTCGCTTCCTGCTGTACGTGCAGGAGGAGCCGCAGGACGCCAACGGCTACTTTAACCTGGGGATGCTAGCCATGGACGCTAACGAAGACGAGGCTGCCGAGCGCTGGATGAAAAAGGCGATTCGGCTCCAACCGGGCTTCCGTAGCGCGCTGTTTAATCTCGCTCTTCTCTACTCCCAAGCCAAACGCGAGACGGACGCTTTGCCAGTTTTGGACGAGCTTTTACGTTATCATCCCGACCATATCAAAGGGCTAATCCTCAAAGGAGATATTTTGATGAACCACAAAAAGGACACGCAAGGAGCTAAGATTTGTTTTGAGAGAATAATCGCTCTAGATCCGACAAACGTGCAGGGAAAACACAATTTGTGCGTCGTTTATTTCGAGGAACGCGACTTACCGAAAGCGGAAAGCTGCTTGGTAGAGACGTTAGCTTTGGCGCCAAACGAGGAGTACGTGAAGCGGCATCTGAACATCGTGCGGAGCAAAATGGCCGCCATGAGTGCAGCGGGGCAACCGTTAACAGCGCCGCCGCCGTCGTCACCACAAGAGGGCGCCGCTCACCAAGAGGAAAAGCAACCGATCGTCAACAAGGAGCCGGAGGATAAGCAGCAGGAAGGGAGCGGCGCTAACGCTAACGGGAAGCAAAAGAATAGCAGGAAGTCGAAGGAAGCGAGCAGCGCGGGGCAGAGTGGTTTGGACCAGAGCCAATCTGACAAGCGGACTAAACCTGCAGGAAAATCGACCAAAGATTTAAACGACATTGAAGAAAAACGAGCTGCAGCGCTGAAAAGACTGGAGGAGATCGAGAGGATTCTGAGCACCGAATGATTTTTTTTAAAAAGCGCACACTGCAAAAGAACAAATATGCACTGTTAAAATGACTTGAATTTGATTTAAAGGGTTGTCAAAAGTATACAAAATCAACTACACATTTCAGCAGGTGTTACACTAAAAAAGTCACATTCACAGTACGGAAATGAACATTTCCTGAGTAGCGAGGGTGACCAGACGTCCTTATTTACCCGGGTCAGTCTCAGTTTTGAGCCACGTGTCCCAGCAGATTTATACGAAACCATTGATTTGTCCCAGTTTTATACAAAAAAATGTCCCAGGTGTCCTTATTTTTGACCAATTTGATTCCTGCCAACATTAAAGAGAGACATGAATTGTAATTTGTTTAGGTAAAATACAAAAAATCTGCTTAAAAACGACCAAAACACTAAGAAAATGTGACTATACTGACTCACATGTTGGTCCTGAATCATCTTTGCATAACAGTTTTCTTTAATTACGCACTTGTTCCGCAATTTTACTATTACCAACCACCAAAAAACGGGGATGTCCCAGTTTTGTTTTGTTTTTTTCAAAATTCTGGTCACCCTATGAATGTCTTAAGAATGATCTTGAGCTGTATCAGAACAAGTATAAGAGCACATAGACTAGTATACAACCATGGACCACTATGGAACCTACTTTTGACCACTGAGGGACACGCATATAAAACCACAAAAGAAAGTACTACGGAATAAAGGTACATTGTGTAACTTTTCTGGGCGAGGGTCCGCCACCTGCTTTTCCCCATGGAGATGTTTTTGCTTTGTCTGAAATATTTTGCAGTATGTTATTAAACCTTTCTATTTTCATGGAGACTAAACCAGACAAAGTTACAGGTCAGATCTGTGGAAAGGCGGCTCTGCTCACAGTCAGAATGCCTATTTTTCTAGGTATTTATAAGGGATAAAACCACCTGTAATTGAATAAATTTAAGCTAGATGTTAAATGTCTGTGGAACATATCTATAGAAACAAGCAGGTGATGGACCCGCAACCATAAACTGTGCCTCTAAGTTGTTGTTTTTGTTTTTTTTTATCATTATCGTATTATCAGAATCTAGTCTATTCCTTAGTATTGAAATCATGTGTGAAATTATAGTATCATGGCAACACTAATAGTTTAATTTAATTTAGTAAAAAAAATTTCTGTTGGAGCGTCTGCCACCTAGTTGGAGATGTTATTGCTTTGCCTGGGATGTTTCACAGTATGGCATTAAACTTGTCTATCTATAGATACAAGAAAGGTGATTTAACGAAACAAAATTACCGGTCAGATCTGTGAAGAGGCGACCCCGATCGCTGTGACAAAACATGTCTTTCAAACATGTAATTTTGCGTAAAAAAAACCCTATAAAAACTGTAAAAACAACTTGAACTAATTGAATAAACGCAAGATAGATTAACTTAGTCATATTGTTGAACATTCCTGGCAAAACAATAACGTATCCATGGAGACAAACATGCATTGGACTCTCAGAAAAGTTACACAGTGCAGCTTTAAGCAGTTTAGAGTTGGTTTACTAATAGTGCACTGACAACTGAACACACACCATAGCAGTATTCAGACTAAACTCAGAACTAGTACATTACAAAATAAAACTATGAATTAGTCAAAACTCCTTAAAACAACTTATATTTTCAGAAATCAAGTCATTTTAACGTGTTTATTTTCCTTTTCGCAGTGCGCCGAATGGACAGGTGTTAACTGTATTTTTATTACTATTCTTTTTTTTGCATTTTTAAACACTAATCATGAGCTTCAAAGGGAAAGCACAAAGCTAAGCGCGTTTGGGTGACACTATTTAAGTGAATGTGACGCTGTGTATTTAGTCTAATATGCAAAAAAGACTGGCCACAATATTAGGTACCCCTCCTCCAATGGTTTTTTCGCTGCGTTAACTTGAGCAGCATCGGTGATTCAGAGTTATTATTCAAATGTATTCTTGTTTGTCAGATGCCCTCCAACCCTCCTACATCCCCGTGGGTCAGATGCCCTACTTTCCTCCTTAGAGCCTTGTTGTGTTGGACTGAGATGAGCGCAGGTTAAATGGTAGTTAATCTGAAGATGTGGAGTGGTTGTTGCGAAATTAGAGAGAAATGATCCAGTTTTCGAACAGATTTACACGATTTTCTTTGCAGCGTCTTCGATTCCGCATTGAAAAACATTGGGAGAGCCGTACCTAATAAAGCGGCCAGTGGGTGTGTGTATTGTGGCCATTGTTTGGGTTAACCATTCATGTTTATCACTGGATTATTTTTCTTGTCTTTTTTTTTTTCACGACGCAAAGATGTGACTCACAACTATGACATTGAAATGATTGTATCCAAAACAATGGGAGGAAGTGACGTCGCCCCCTGGAGGATTGAGCGATATCTGAAAATAACCCCTCTTCACCATAAAGGATCTCGCTGTGAAACGTGTAAACAATTCAGCCCCCACTGTCTTCCTGAATGCGACGCAGCGGACATTTTGGGACATTCTTTTTGATCACGAAACGATTGCTACACCACTTTGCAATGGGGAGTCTTCCGGCAAAACACAGCTAGAATCTCAGCATCAGAATCTCAAAGTAGGTTTTAGGTCGGGCAGAATTATATGCAAAAATGATCAAGTTGTGATTATAATTAGATTTTCAATGTTTTATTTAGAAAATTAAACATGCACTATGTAACGTTTTGTAGTAGTAAGGTTCGCCCCCATCTTAAATTTCTCCATGGAGATGTTATTGCTAAAACTGTAATGTTACACAGTATGGCATTACACTGGTCTGTCTTCATGGAGACAAGCAGGTGGCGCAAACAAGCCATGTTATGGGTCAGATCTGTGGAGAGGTGCTCACTATAGGAATTCTTGTTTCTTGTGGTTTATTCCAGTTCTAAAACCAGATAAATTTATTCCTCGATCATGTAAACGTTTATTCTTCTTAAAAATAATTCCAATCGTTCAGTGCATGCTCGTTGTGACGATTCAGCTCCACCAGTCCTGGCTTCGAACTTTCATCCAGAGCTCTTTGGATTTATGAGCGTGTTGCGGGAGTGGGTTGAGGTAGAGCAGCCGTTGACTCAGTTTGTCTTCTTCCTCCCTTCTCCAACACTCTTCCCTTCTCCTCCTCAGCTGTCAAACGTAAAGCGTGATGAGAGAATTCTCAAGCTTCTGCTTAATTATCATCGGAACAACTGCAGAAAAAGTTTATATCATGTTTTTGTCCTTGGCGTAATAACAAACCAAGATGACAGAAAAGCCGGTAGCAGCTGAAGTGTGTGTTTTCTTCTGGTCGACGTAAATACGTTTGTGTTTCTGTCCAATCCGAACCCTTCCCCACCCCCAGACACTGAGCAGGATTAAATAAAGGCGATGGCGATGTGTTTTCCATGTAAACCTCAATTCGGAATTATCATTTCCATGTAAACTCGAAGGAGAGTATTTAAATTCCGCACTATTTAATTCAGAGTTAAAAAACATCATGTAAACGTGGCTAGTGTCTCCTCATCACAAACAGACCTGCATTTGTTTTTTGTTTCATTCACACATGTTCAGCACATAAACCCTGCAGATTTAGGCTGAGTTTTTCTTAATCAGAAAGCACTTGAAAACATTGCTGTTTACTTGAAAACAACATAAGGTGGAACAGAGCATTTTGAGCTTTGGAGATGTAAACAGACTAATAAAAAAAGGTTTACTCAAACGTGTTACTGAAACAAAACACAACTAACAGTAACAGTATTCCAACATGGCTTAAAGCTCACAAGAGTTGATTTCACGTACTTTAAGTTAGATAAATGCTGGATAGATAACTTTACTGTGAAACATTACAGGCGAGTTACTAACATCTCCATGGAGACAAGCAGATGTTGGACCCTCCTTCAGAAAGATTTATTTCAGTATGTTGCCTGGAATGTTCCAAAGTTGCATTGCATTTATCCAATTACTGCATTGTCGGTAAGAAAATACCTTGAAAATCATGAAATTGTTCTGTATGCAAGCTCGCCTCTCCACAGATCTGACCTGCAATTTGGCATGCTACGGTGTCGCCCGCTTGTCTCCTTTGGGATAGATGTGTTTAATGCCATACTGTGGAACATTCTCAGCAAAGCAATAACATCTCCGTGAATGTTCATGGGTTTAAGAATGATGAAAAATTGGGGCCGTTGCTATAGCGACTAACAATTTGAATCTACGTCTTTTGAATTTTCCTTAAAATGTTGTATAGAACAGGAGACTTATGGTACAATTCTCAAGTTTGCACAAGTAGACTGAGTTGTGTAGATGTTTTGTGTGTTTTGTCCCGATTTGAGTCATGAGTTTTTCATTTTCAGATTGCGCTCACTTCAAAGTTAGAATTTTCACAGTGAATTTCCTACAAAACAATCTCTTATTTTTGCTCCTTTTTGCTGGAATGATCTGGTTACAACTCGCTGGTTTTAAAACATCTAAAACATTTAAAGGCGCTGTATCTAATTTTTTTCCCGTGTACTTGAGCGAGTATAAGCAGCTCTTGGGGCCAAAATAAGTCTGCCGTGTGCCGATTAGAAGGCGCTGTATTGCCCGATAATCAGGAAGTGTGTGTTAGCATGCAAGTTGTTGCTTTATATCAGGGGTCTCATGACTTTTTCCTCTGGTGAGCTACCTTTACATAATGAAAATGCCAGAGAGCTACTAGTTTCAACGGTCACAAAAACTGAGTGCTGTATTTTTCAGACTATAAGTTGCTCCGGAGTATAAGTCACACCAGCCAAAAAATGCATAATGAAGAAAAAAAACATGTATAAGTGACATCGGACTATAAGACACACTTTTTGCGGGAAATTTATTTTTATAAAATCAGGAACCGGGAACACACATTTTATCTTGAAAGGGAAGTTATAGTAACAACAATAGAATAAAGAACAACAGACTGAATAGGCGTCTGGTATATTAACGTATGTTAATAGTTATTCAGATAACTACATAACATAAGTTTACTAAACTCTCCATCTCACTCCAAATCACTAAATACATTGAATCCACTGAATTCTTCATCCTCGGTGTCACTTCTGAGCAACTCCACGCAACTTCGGTTGTCACTGAAGTCAAGGCATGGCCCGCCCTCCCGGTTGCTGTGAAACTGTGTTCTCTGTTCTCGCTTTTCGCCAGTCCCTCACAAGTTTCTTTACTTAATCAAATTTTACTTATTCAGCGCTATACATGTAATTCAGAAATCCCTTGGCGAGCTACTTGGAAGATGGTGGAGAGTTACCAGTAGCTCCCGAGCTGTGCGTTCACAGCAAAACTCTGCTCTGGTCTTTGAAAGTTGTGAAAAACTCATCAGAGTGAATTATTACGATGCTCAGAATGCATAAGGTACTGCAAATCTTAAACGGTTTAAAATGAACCTTAAAATGAACTAGTTCTGTTTTTCGTGTCAGGTACAGCGCCTTTAATCGAGCTCCACATATTCACTTGTATGTTTCGTATTCAGCTGCTTTTGTCCATTAACAGACTGCACGGAATTCGTTTGGGATACGAATAAAACTTGAAATGTTGCTTTGCCACTTACCACACCACGAATGAAAAACATGAAAAACCATGGGAGATCGGTAGTCAATGGAAGCTTTTTACAGCAGGCTTTTTTATTACAAATTATTACTTTTCCACAGAGAATTGTACAAGTGTTATTTCCATTTGTAATACAATCTGTTGGCTGTAAACCTACAAGAAACTGCCATCTGAAATATCTTCCACCATACAAAATGGTTGTAATAGTTTGTTCATTTCACATTATACAACGGCACTTTTAATTACTGTACTATTACTTACAATTGCTTTTTTGTTTGCTAAAGCCACAATATGTGACTTTTAAGCCAAAAAATTACTAAAACAAATTTATGTTTTTTTGTTTCATTTTCATTTTGTTTGAGTTTATTGCACTGAAAAACATTTTTGGCTTGGAGGAGGCTGTAACTGTACACACTAAAAAACATATTTGTCTCCGCGGAGCATGTTCCCAAGTGTGGTTTTAACATTTGGTTTCCATGGAATCCTGAGAGCGACATGCCATCTCCAGAAAGTTACATATTGCTGCTTTAACATTTCTTAACATGAACAAAACAAGACAATTTTTATTATAATTTCCAAGATATCTTTTTTCTTTTTTTTCTGCTAAAATATTGGCATAACTAACTTTAAAACTGCAATTATTGTGGGGCCTTTTGTTGCACATTTTATAAACATTTGTCATTGATACTGTCCTTTTTACACTACAAACAATATTCTCACACTCACACTAATTATAGGCTCTTTTCACGCTTATCTTAAGACGTTTGGACACATTCAGATGACGACTTCCAGTGTGATAAAACTATCGCCCAGCAGCGGCCTTCACAACCTGCCAAAGCTTTCCGGGGGGACGTGACTCTAAACGCATCTTCACTTACAGGCAGCTGGTTGTAACTTTTATTATTGAGTTTGACAAATTTGAATACACAAATGAATAGACAATTTATAAAAGGAAAAAATAAATACAATAGATGCATGAAGAATCTCAGACTTCCGGTCACTGCACAATGCATACTGGGAAGGATTTTCCGAAAAAGTGAGCATCAAACCGCCGTGTTTGTTTGGGATGTGTCTATTGACAAAGATGATCTTTTCTAGTTTTTTGAACCATATTGCTTTTGATTCTGGTTCTGATATTATCATATTTTAGTTTTGGGATTTGGACATCGTAATTGTGTGGTTGTTGGATGTTCTAACAGCAGAAAACGGCTCAAGAAATTTGTTTGAGAACTTCATAACTGCAAAAGGGAATCAGATCTGTGTGACTGCAAACCTCTGTTCAAACTGTTTCCCTGCCCAACGGAATTGAAAAATAGTGAAAGGCGAAGGTGATGGGCAGTACTGATCCACGGGAGAGACGAAAAAGGAAACCTTTGACTGCCTAAATCAACCTGAGTTTGCAGTGAACATTTTGTATGTGGAGCGCCATCAAACCAAAATCCTGATCCCTCACTCAACCTTGGTTATGAATTTAAAAAGTCAACACCAAAGCGAAAGGCACCAGCTGTTCACCAAGAAACACCTTCCACTGCGTAATGTAACATAAAGTTGCTGTAAAGTCACAAGAACAAGAAAGTGCGAGCTCGGCCTGTTTGTCTTCTGCACCTCTCACTTAACAAACAGGATCCTGCTTTGATGGCGCTCCACATACAAAATGTAACACTGCAAACTCAGGATGATTTAGGCGGTCAGAGGTTTCCTTTTTCATCTTTCCTGTGTAACAGTACTGCCCATCACCTTCACCTTTCACTATTTTTCAATTCTGTTGGGAAGGGAAACAGTTTGAACAGAGGTTTGCAGTCACCCAGATCTGATGGATCTTATGGAGTTCGCAAACAAATTTCTTGAGCCGTTTTCCACTGTTAGGACATCCAACAACCACACAGTTACAATGTCCCAATCCCAAAACTAAACTATGACAATATCAGAACCAGAAACAAAAGCAATATGGTTCAAAAGACTAGAAAAGACTGGCTTTGTCAATGGACACATGTCTATGCATTGCGCAAGTGACTGGAAGTCCGAGATTCTTGATGCATCTATTAAATCTAGATGAAGAAAGCCGGGCCATTTTCTCAGAGTCACTATCGCCAACGGTCATCCGCATGTTTCCAAACGTCTGCTGATTTTGTGACGGAAGAGTGAATAGAGCCTATTGAAAAGCCAGTAATTCAAATAATGAATAAACAATGGAAAGGTCTAGCATATCACTAGATAAGTATACATGAACAGACTGTGAAGCACTCTCAGATAATCTCGTGTAATCCATTTTTACAGTGCAATAGTCAGACCCATGTATTTCTATTGGATCCTGGTACGACATTGCTTTTGCGTTAACATTAGCTCAGTCTTTCTCTGTGTACTTGAGGTATTTGACATGTTTTGTTTTGTTATTTATTGTTCCGATGCACTGTACGTTTATGACCACTGGCAGTATGCTCATGTATTCAGCTTTTATTAATCTTTTTGAAAATCTTTTGTGTAATAAAACATTATAAAGTTGGTTAGTCTTCGTTCACTCAATGTACAGTAGTTTCTAACAGGAATGTAACAATAACCGAAATATCGTGATATCGTATCGTCAGACTTCTCACAATAATATCGAGGACCATCACAATATATCAAATTACAAGTCTGCTTAAATTAAGAGTTATGGTGCAGCAATAGCTAAAAAAAAATATGAAGGGAACTACATAGACCATGATCCTTTGCTCCATTTCAGTGTGGACTACAAGAAGAAATAACAGTTCTAAGCACTTTTAAGTCGTAATTCTTTAGATTAGGTCTTGTCAAGGCATTTTAAGAGGAAAAAGTAGCATATTCACAGTTTTGTATCACAATATCACAATAAATATCATACTGTGACATGTATATCGTGAAAATATCGTACCGAAAGATTTGGATATTGTTACATCCCTAATCGTGAGCTTTCCCACATAAGATTCATACCGTGACAATATCGTATTGTGAGACTTGGATATCGTTACACCCCTACTTTCTAATGTCATTTTTAACAAGATATTATTTCCCAAAGTAAAAATCTTTGTAAATATTTAAATGTAGGGACGCTGAATTGATACTTTGCTGCTGATTCAATGATCCCTGGGCTTATAACACTAACTGTAAACACTGCTCTCTCTGAGGTTTGTAAAGTCTGATCTTTATTTTAACATAATCTGACCTCAACTTGGTTTATTTGCAACTACAACAGGTGAGATTATTTGTGTTGTCAAACAAGTCTTAAGCCTTATTTGCACCGGATAAGTACAACCTGGAGATGTCTGGTAATTTGCAAATTACCACCCCACCTCTGTGTAACTTACAGTGCATTCACACTGGTTAAGCAAAAGTCCATAAATTTTACTGACAAGAGAATGAAAGAGAAAAGAACGTAGAAAGCAAACAAAGAGATAGAAAAGGCACGCAGTTACAACAACAAACTCTGAGACTAGTATTCTCACTGGACGTCTGTGTTGGCCGAAATAAAGTAGGTAATTTGCTTTTGAATTTTTACTTTACAAATTACAGACATGGTGCATTCGCACGGGATTTAGATCTCAGGCGTCCTCCGCAATTATTACAAATCACCAAAGGTCCACAGGTAATACTAATCCTGTGTGAATAGGGCTTTACACACCTTTTTGTTGAAAATCAAACACCTCAGGCTCCTGAAAATGTGCTGTTTAAATCCATTTTTGTATTTGTATTCTTGAGTTTTCAGATGATCTTAAAACGTACCACTGTTTGCTCATTTGCATGCAACGTGTCTCCACGGTAACCGCTGAACATTTCACCGCAGACATGCATGCAATACACTCCCAGTGTGACGTCACTGCAAAGTATCAATATGCAACATTCAGTAAGTTAATTAAGTTGAATGACGGTGGAATGCTCCAGGAGAAGCAACAACTGGCAGATCCTCATTAGAAAAGTTACACAGTGTACCTTTAAATGTCTGATCACAGATTTTAAAATCTTTAAATATTTATTTATTTGACTTTTGTATTTGTGTTTGACAGAAAGGAAAGACCAGAAGATCTCAAACTAACTAGGGGTAGACAAACTTTTTGACTTGTGGGCCACAAAGGGTTCTAAAATTTGATGGAAGGGCTGGACCAGGAGCAGATGGATGGAGTTTTTTGGTAATCCAGCTCGTAAGAGAAAAAAATATCCCATGTTATTGAAATATCCCATAATTGAAAATCATTACAAAGCATTACAACAAAATATCTGTCTTTTATCTCCCACGTTATTTACTATTTATTGAAATGCCTTTTAAAGCATTGAAAATTATCATTATTATTATTATTCAAATTCGAAAGGCCGGATAAAAAAGATTAAAGGGCCACATATGGCCCCCGGGCCTTAGTTTACCCACCCCGAATTAACCTTATTAAATCCTGGAATGTTCCACAGTGTGACATTTAAGTCATTTATCTCCAACACCTGGCCAAGTCACAGGTCAAATCTATGGAATTGTTTGACAATAAAACCAAGTGCAATAAAAAATAAGACAAAATGTTAACTGCCATACTGTGGAACATTTCTGGCACCAGACACTCCACCAGAAAAGTTTCACAGAGCACCATTAATGTCAGATTTGTGGAGCAATAATGAAACGAAGACAAATGTTTGACCTTCTCTCCTCTGTTTTTTTTTTTCCTCCACACGATACCGAGCCAATCCAATTTCCCCTCCGCTCAAATTAGGTTCACCCAAATTTTAATCAAATCTCGCAAAGTATGTAATGACCTTGAAGGAGGGAGAGAGAAAGAGGGAAGGAAGGGGGAGACGGAGGGAGAGAAAAAAAGAGGAGGGGGCAAATGAGCGAGGGGAGGAAGGAGGGACAGAGAAGGGGATGAGAGGAAGAGGGGGAAATTGAGGGAGGGAGAGAACTGGGAAAAGAACACAAGAAATCAAGGAACTATGATTTCTTTTGTTCAGAATACCATTGTCAGAACAGAAGCATAGAAAATCTGATACTAACCGATATTTAAACTAATATCAAAACTGCACTGCAAAAAACAAAATCTAGTCAAGTTAAGATGACTTTGATTAAGAAAGTGTCCTCGTGATCTGAGAACATTTCAGTTGACAAGTAAAATTATCTGCCAGTGGAACAAGACTTTCTACACTTAAAATAAGAAAAACAACAACTCAAGAAGAAAATGAATGTTGCTTAAATGAAGAAAAACTTACTCATTCCATTAGTAGATAATTTGACTTGTCAAGTTGAATCTACTCAAATAAAGTCAAATGTTCTTAATTAAAGTCATTTTAACTTACCTAGATGTTGTTTTTTTTCAGTGTGGACCTAAATTGGACCTTTCTTGACAATGATCTGTATCAGAATAAGTATAAAACCACATGTTAAGATAGAGTAAAAAGCTGTTATTTTGTGTTAGAAATGTACAATATTTTAAAAGAGCTTTTAAAATGATCATTTGGGTATCAAAATTTGGGATGGAGTATATTAGTTAGTATTGAAATCGAGAATTTTAGAATCGTGACAGCAGTAAAGCAAAATGGATTGTCTTTAATGGGCCCATATTATGCTTTTTCTAGTCTATGTTAAAATGTTGTTTCCTCATCACAAACAGACCTGGAGTTGTGTTTTACTTCATTCACACGTTTAACACACATCCTGCATATTTAGTTTATATTTAGTATTTCGTTCTTCTCTCAAACAAACAGAAAACACCCTGTTCCTCCTCATGATGTCATGTGGTAATACAGGAAGCAAAGGTGGGACCAAGTCATTGTTTTGCAAGTCTCAAGTAAGTCTTGAGTCTTTCACCTCAAGTCCGAGTCAAGTCCCAAGTCAAAGACAGGCAAGTTCAAGTCGAGTCTTGAGTCACTGGCCCATAAGTCCAAGTCAAGTCCAAGTCGTCTGCTTTAAGCTTCAAATCATTTCAAATCTTTTAACCAAATACAGCTTTGATTTTTGCATTTCATGACTTTTAAACTAAATAGTACTTAAAAAGTCATGGTATATTTATATATGAGTATTTATATAAGACTTGTAGAAATGCAATTTTTTCCTTTTTAAATATCTTGTCAAGAGAGTGAATCATTACGGTCAGAATAGAAAGAATTCAGATTTAAAAGTGATTAATAACAGTTATTTTGTCATGTAGTTTGCACTGAAATGGAAGGATCGTGTTCTATGTAGTTCCCTCTGTATTACTGTATTGTACTGTATATTACTGTAGTACATTTGAGGATACCACATCACAGTACTTCAGTTACATCCATAGTAATGAATAGAGAAGTGGGACGAGCATGTTCCAGTGTGTTCCTGTAAAATCAATCACCACATTTATCACCTGTAAAGAGAAAAGTATTTTCTAAAAACAGATATTTTTTTAGGAGAAGCGTCAAGTCTTCTCCAGTCACAGGGCTCAAGTCCGAGTCAAGTCCCAATTCATTCAATCAATCAATCAAACTTTCTTTATAAAGTGCTTTTCATACAAAAATGTAACATAAAGTGCTTTACAGTGATTCCTTCCACCTTCCCACCCAGCCTGCCCGACCCCACACAACCAAGCAACCCAGACACACACACACAAATACACATACACTCACACACACACTAACATGCTAAAATACATGAAACTATCTATAGTAAAATGACGAAGCAGTTGAGAAAGCACCGTCTATAAGCGAGTTTCAGCTGATGTCATTGTTATTAAAAGCCCGCGTTGCATGCTGGGAAATATTTTGGTCGGAGGCAAGAAACACGATAGCGTCAAACACAGTGCGTAACCTCACGTATTTATCCCCGATAATGGTAAATTCCTGCTGCATTATCGGATGGACAAATAGAAGCACGGAAGAAGGAAAATGTCTTTTTTTGTATTCCGAGTGAAAAGAACCGCTAACGGGGAATTAAATGGCTTTCAAACATTAGCAGAGCAAACGTAGAAGATCCTAAGCAAACCGTGGACTCCAACAAGTTCAACAACACATCGAGACTCTTGGAGGTTTTCATCTTTTCTGCTGTGAATGGCCCAGGAGTTTCCACCAAGTCATTGTGGATATCGCCAAAGTGAATATTTGTCCAGGTAGTTGGTGATTCCGACCAGAAATTTGGTTTGGTCCACCTTTTGTCGGGGTTGAAAAGGGTGATTTGGCTCCATCGATGTTTATGACCAATTTCTGGTCAAATGGTCTTGGGTCCTCTGCCGTTAGAGTGGATAAATAACCGGGATCAATACCCTTTACGTGCTTTCTCGCTCCGTCCGTCATGTTGAATTAGTGTTTCTTGCCGCCGACAAAAATAATTCCCAGCATGCAACGCGAGCTTTTGTCAACAATGAAACTCGCCTATACAACAGGAGCAGAGAGTCATTGACCTTTAAGTCCAAGTCGAGTCTCAAGCCTTTGTCTATTTTATCAAGTCAACTCTCAAGTCCTAAAAATAGTAACTTAAGACTGACTCGAGTCTTGCAAGTCCCCACCTCTGACAGGAAGTGCTCCACTGTGTTTTTTAAACTCCATACACTTTCTTTAGAATCATTTGGATTGTCACACCTTATTGAACTAAAGGTAAAAGGAGCTGTTAACTTGAAAACTACCACTGCATGACATCACAAGGTGGAATGAAACAAAACACAGCTCCAGGTCTGTTTTTGATGAGGTAACAACATTATAACATGGTTTAAAACTTTGAAGAGTCCATTTTGTGTAGGACCTTTTAATAGCACAGTAATTAAAGAACATGTATCAATTAATTACAGCAATTCAATTATATCATAAAAGTTTATAGAGGCAAAAACAGAGAAAGAAACAGACGAGAGGAGCTCCTTTAAAAACCCAGGCTGATCACTGACCATTAGAATCAGGATTAAAATGTGATTGAATGTGTTTTTTTCTTACAGTGCAGCTCTAAATGAGTCAGACAGGAAATCCTCTCCCTGTAATTACACACAGATCGGACTGGTCATTTTTCATAATTCACTTAAGTTAAAGTCATTCCAAAGTCATTATTATGTGGGAGGAGAGGGAGCTCACAGTGGGTTTAATTCACCACAGATTCAATTTATGAGAATGAGTTTATATTCACGGTCACATCGTTGGAATATTATTTCACAGTTTGTTCATGAAACCACAATGATGGTGTAGAAATGACTTAATAAACTTAACTTCCTGTTCAAATCTGTAAAACTGATTCTGCTGCTGGTCCGGCCTCTTCAAGTGGACACTCATATCTGCACTATGTATGTGTGTGGTTTTTTTAGGGGGATATCAGAAATTTGCCATGTTTTTCAGTCCCCTGTGATCTTTTATTTTAATTTTTTTTCCAGGACATATATTTTCCAAAAACTATCATTCCATATGTTAGTCCCAATGCACACTATCTAAAGGTTTGGACAATTGACTGTATATATAGTTTAGTTTAGTTTATTGTACTTATTTAGTGTCATGCACCATTTCATTGGTGCTCAGCTTGCATGGGCTTATAAGACACATAAAACAATAAGCAGACAGATCACGTATCAAACATAAAGTGTCCTTTTACGGAGGTCCCAGGCTTTCAACACAAACTGAGTGTAATAGCCTGGTGGCAACCTTAGCGGTTTTAGGAGGAACAGAGTCAAGTTGAGCCAGTTTACAGTGCAGATCCCAGTGCATTTATTAAAGACAAAACAAAAACTATTTACAAAAATTCCAAAAAGGTTAAAACAGGCATAGCAGTTACCTGCGCTCACACAGCACCTCTCCCTAAACAAGGTGAGGCTGGCTTCTTTTAAAGGCCCTGTCCCAATTGGGTGAGCCCACTTTAACGATCAGGTAAGCACCAATAATTTGTACATTTAATATCTAAAAACTAACTCTCCAAACAGTGCCCAAACAACATCCAATTACATTAATTACAAAAATATATATATCTTTATTTAAATTAGCAGTGTTCAACGTTTTAAAATACTAAATAGAACCAGTTAAAATGTGTGCTCCCCTCCTCCAAACACATGGTTGGCTGCCCCGGAACCTTCTTAGAGCTCTGGCTCCCCGGGGACTCTTTTGGCCGGAGCACCTGAGGCAGAAAACACCAGAGGGTAAGTACAATTACTTCAATTTAAATGCACTTTTTTTTTTTACTTATTTCCTTTTCTTTTACAGGTAACTTCAATCTGCACATTAATTTTCAAGAAACATTTCTAAAACTTTGTTTCAGTTCCTCATTTTACCTTTTAACTAGCCCTAGGCCCAAGTAATGGACTGGCTACATTACACTGAGCAAACTTGAAAACATTACATTTAAACAGATACTTCAGTTTCTCCTCATCAGACATAACAAACCAACAGTAAGACAGTGAAGGTCATGATACAAAGGACAGTAAAACAGAAAATGTATTTCATTTTCAATGTCCTTTAAGTCGCACAGAGCACAAGTGCGCTCCTCCTCTGGGACTGAGTGGAATCGTCCCGTCTCCAAGGCCAGAGGCAGAGTCCCACACCTCAGCTGGGCACATACTGACCTCTAACCTCTGCTCAGGTTCAGAGTGACATATGGCTCAGGTCCAAAACAGTCTTTAATTAAGATATATGTTCTTAATTATGGTTTACATAAAATTTCATTGTGCCACTTTTATTTATGCTTATCAAAGTAAATGTTCCTTGCCTGTCTAACACTACAGATTAACTTATTTCTGTAAATAAATATATAAATGGATATACTTAATCTGCTAACCACCACATTCCAAACAGGAAGTGCTCCAATTGATTTTACCCTCTCTCCGCTGAACGGCTGCTGTGAGCCTCGTCACTTTGGTCTTCATATGTTCGTATTAACCCTCTCTGCATGGTCCTGGTGTTTTTATTCTGCTATTTTGTCCATTAATCAATTCCTCTTCCTAATACGGAACTCCAAATTCGGCTTCATTTGACTGGAGCTGAACGCTACGGGTGACGTCACACTCCACTTACCGTATTTTTCACACTATAGGGCGCTCTGGATTATAATAGAATAGAATGGTCTATTTTCAAACTTTTTTCAAAAATAAACCTCACCGAACTTTAAAGGAAACACAACCGTTAGATGGGTCAGTTGGACTTTGTTTGGTGCGTTCACGGTGACTCTGGGCTTTGTTCAGTTGTGGCGTGTAGGGAGGGTGCTGTCTGGGACCAACGGATTGTCGGCGTGTTCTCAGTGACTCAGTTGTTCAGTTGTGGCTAGAAGTGGCACATTGCGGTTCGTTCCTCCGTTCCGTTCCTCGTCAGCGTGGAGTGATGAGTGTGTCTGTGGATGTTTGTTGTTGCGCGGTCGCTGTCTGGTCCGTGTGTGTTTGCGTGCGCTGCGGGTGGTGCGGCTTTGTAGTTTACTGAAGTCGTGCTGGGACACCCGAGTGGATTCGTGTATAGGGGCTCTGGATTGCGGGGCGTTTTTTGATGGGGTTAGAGGCTTAAGAGTGCACCCACATGAGAAACAGAAAATATTGTGGAGGGCCGGGCCAAAATGCTTCACTCAATTCTGCATAATATTAATTGTATTTCTTTATAAAAAGCAACAAATAGCAGACTGGCCAGACTGGTAAGAGTTTATGTTATGACGAAGCAATGAAAAAGTGAGGCTGCCTTACATAAAAATCATTTAAAAAAACACCTCTAAAATAAAAGCAAAGCAGTTTTAGTCCATGCATGAGGTAAAATGAAAACATATGTTTATTTTGTCATTCCAAATTATTTTAAACGGGCCGATCAGAGTCAACCAAAGGGCCATATGTTGACTGGGAGCTCAACAATGCCCAGGTCTGGCATAGACTGTATAAAGAAGTGGACTACTGTATTTTCCGGGCCCCATGGAAAAAAGAATTGCCCACCCTTGGTCTAAACCATTGACTCAAAACATGCACAATGCACAGGTATTTCTGCCCACCTGCACTGTTTGAAGGATGTATCAAATGTAGACACAAAGGATCAATAAAATGTACCTCAACAGGTCACCATAAGTCATAATCTAGTCTCTTTTACTGTAAAGATTCTTGTGCAGTGGCTGAACTAACCTTGAGAGAAATGTACTTTTCTTTTGTGATTGTTTCCATGGAGATGCATTCGGTGGCTTTATTGTGAGATATTTCTTTATTTTCAGGGTCAAATAATTACAGAACAAACTCAATACATCAGACTCCATACAGCCACAGACGCCAAGGCCAGAACCGAACCAGAGCACCAAGGAGTCGATTAGTGGAGAGACCAAGTTTATGTTCCACTTCTCTTCCAATGGCATTTTAGTTTTTAGAATTTAAAAGTCCTATATTTTTGTGAGCTTTAAGTCATGTTTTATTGTTATTACCTCATCAAAAACAGACTTGGAGTTGTGTTTTGTTTCATTCACACATGTTTGAGTAACACTTTATTATTATTCTGTCTACGTTTCCAAAGCTCAAAAATCCACCTTGTGATGTCATGTAGTGGTAGTTTACAAATAATAAAGTATTACTCAAACATGTTAGAATGAACAAAACACAACTCCAGGTCTATTTTTGATGAGGGAACAACATTATAACATGGCTTAAAGTTCACAAGAGTCAGTTTTGTGTAATATAGGACCATTAAGTCGAGATCTAATTGATTTTTGTGAAGGTGTATGGAGTTTAAAAACACAGTAGAGCACTTCATTTATTACCGCATGACATCACAAGGTGGAACAGAGTGTTTTCTATTTGAGAGAAATATGCAGGGTTTAGAGGTTAAAATGATTGAGTTATTCACCTTATCGGAGGAAAGAAAATAGAGCGTGGCCATCCTTCTTGAGTATTGACTGGAACTCATTTATTAACAGGCGTAGTGATAGATTACACCGCATCAAGCGCCACAAGGCCAGGTCAGAGGTCACAAGGTGCTATAAAATAAAATTATAACTGAAAGCATATTAATTATACATAAATGAACAGAAACAAAACACAACTCCAGGTCTGTTTTTGATGAGGAATTAGAATTAGGAGTAATATGGGTAATAAGGTACAGAATCTGATTTTTACTGACTTAAAAACAAGAGAAACTATTTCCTCACTTACCTTATGCATTCCTTTTCACAACTTTCAGGGACCAGATTAAAGATAACAACTTTCATGGTAATGTGCACTTGCTGTTTCTCGGGTAAACAAAGTATGATTAGATGCAGAAAGTACGCAGCAGATTTCGAATTCAAATAGAATTAGTTTTCTCCCAATATGGTCCGCGTACCATTTGTTCTTTTGAATTTCAATCAAGAACGAACAACAATGAAATGGGAAAATCTGTGTATCATTAGTTCATTTGTTTTTCAAAATAAAACCAAAAATAAGAAAACGAAAACACAACTATTTTCTTCACTATTTGTCTCCAAAACCAAAATGAATAAAAAAAAAAAAAAACTAAACAAAAAAACAGATAACGAGATTTGTTTTTTCAGTTTTCTGAGATATTGGACTGAACCAGGACTAAACCAGGACTAAACCCAGACTGAACCAGGACTAAACCAAGACTGAACCAGGACTAAACCAAGAATAAACTGGTTTTAGTCCTGGTCTTGGTCCCAGTCTCATTTCTGGTCTCAGTCCCAGTCTGGTCCTGGTCTGGTCCCAGTCTCAGTCCTAATCTCAGTCCTGTTTTAGTCCTGTTTTAGTCCTGGTTCAGTCTGGCATCACAGTTAAAATCACTTAAACAGGAAACGGTCGTTATCCATTGTTTTTCCATTATTCATTTAAACACAAAAAATGACTTGTTATCTGTTTTTTCATTTTTGTTTTGGAGACAAATAAAAAGAAAATAGTTGTTTTTTCATTTTCTTATTTTTGGTTTTATTTTGAAAGACAAATGAACGAATGATACACGGATTTGGGAAAACAGTTATTTCATTTTTTCCATTTTAGTGTCAAAAAAAAAATAAAAATGATTTAGTTCAAACAACACCAATCAAAAAACAGTCCCAGTGCCTCTTTCACTTTTGATATTTTATTTTCTTTGGTTTATTTGCCTATTTACTTTCAAGTCTTAGAAAGTAATTGTTGAACTCCATGATGAGAAACAGATAGCAGCGAGACAATAAACTTTGTTCAGTTGACATCATAGAACTACAAAAAATATATTTTTTATTATAGATCCACTATATTCTGAATTCACACGCGGCGGACTAAGCAGCAGAGAGAATAAAATATCAAAATTGAAATAGGCACCAAGACTGATTTTTGATGGTGTTATTTGAAATAAGTTTTAATTAAATATTGGAAAGAGGTCGAAATCTGTTTTTTTTTGTTTGACATTAAAACAGAATAATGAAATAACAAACAGTTTTCTCATTTTATTGTTTCTCCGGATTGGTCCGCAAAACCAGTACAGATGCATTGTAAAAGCAGCTCTTAGGATCAAAACGTGACCTCAGTGTGTTGTCTGCAACTCATTTTAAAGATTGTCTTTATTTAGTAGTAGGATCTGGCAACCCAAAAATCTCATTCTGCTTTCTGATTGGATCATTTTACATCTTGAGCAATGTTTTTGTAATTGGAAATAAATCAACATTCATATTGGATTATTTAATTTGAACTTTAAATCTGTGGACTTTTTTTATTATTATTATCTGCTGGTCTGATTTAAAGCTTTACTGTGGAACTTTCCAACAGCAAAAAAAGCCCAAAAAACAAAAACATCTCCATGCAGACAAAAAGGTGACCGTCCACCGGAGACCTTTCATAGTGCAGCTTTAACGTTATTTCTTATGTCATGATATTACTGTGATGTTTCATTTTATGAAACAGTAGCAGCAGTAATCTCATATTCCTTACCCCGGGGCAGATTATAATCCTTTCTTCAGCTTTACTGAGTTTGGGGAAAAAACTCTCAGTGGTGATTTGTGCAGTTGTGTGGAGTTTCCCTGTCATCTCCTCATCTGCAAATGTGCCACTGTCAAACTGCAGGAAATACACTAATCTGTACAGAGTTTCCCGTAGCACTTGGGATCATTTAGTCTTTTATAAGCTTTTAAAATTATGAACAAAAAAAGTATAAAAACTAGGGCCGGGCACGTTAACGTGTTAACTTTGCGTTAACTAATTAAGTCATTAACGCCGACAATTATTTTAACGCCATTAACGCAGTTTTTATTATTTATTTATTTATTTTATTGTAAACATCTGTTTCTCACTGGCTTTTATTTTGAAAAAATCCACCGCGAGCGTTTCTTTAAGTTTGACGTCTTTTCTTTACACTTTTTTCACTTTTTTCTGACCACGTGAGATGCAACGTGTCCGAGCCTCCGCGAGCCGCGGGCCCAGCCTTAATAAAAACTATTTCAGTTATAGAATATTACAGGTGATATTTTATTCTTTTGTCCTTTAATATGTATTTAGATGTTAAGTTGTATTGTTCTGAAAATAGCTAAAAACAATGTGATGTGATAACATGATGCTCTGAGTCTCCCCTCCCATTGCTCTCCAAGCTCCCCCTTCAGAGCGCTTTCACAACACAATCAGCGTGCATCCAGCTAAAGAAACAACTGTACCACTGTATCACATCAGGTTTGTGAAGTTGTAACGTATTGTATATATTGTGTATCGTCATTCGTTTTTCAGAATAAAACTAAAAATAAGAAAACAAACAAACAAACAAACAAAAAAAACTATTTTTTTCATGATCTGTGTCCGAAACGTTTCCTGTTTCTGTGACTTAAACTTAAGTGTCAGACTTTTGCACCACATACGGACTGAACCAGGACTGAACCAGGACTAAAACAGGACTAAAACAGGTCTACTAGGACTAAAACAGGACTAAAACAGGACTAAAACAGGTCTACTAGGACTAAAATAGGACTAAACTGGTCTCAGTCCTAGCCTCAGTTCTGATCTGGTACTGGTCTGGTCCCAGTCTGGTCCCGGTCTCAGTCTTGATCACCCAAGCCCTCCTCCGGGCCCGTCCTGACACTCCTGGTTCAGTCCTGGTTCAGTCCTGGTTTAGGACTGGGACCGGGACCAGGAATGAGACTGGGACTGAGACCAGGACTGAGAACAGGACTGAGACTGGGACCAGACCAGAACTGAGATCAGGACTGAGACTGGGACCAGACCAGAACTGAGATCAGGACTGAGACTGGGACCAGACCAGGACTGAGATCAGGACTGAGACTGGGACCAGACCAGGACCAGACAAGAACCAGACCATGACTGAGATTGGTTTATTCCTGATTCAGTCCTGTTTTAGTCCTGGTTCAGTCCGTATGCGGCGCAAAAGTCCGGCATCGCAGTTTAAGTCACAGAAATGGGAAACAGCTTGTGGGGAAGCTGGCCCAAGTGGTCGAAGTAGGAGTCAGATGAAACAATGTCCCGTTACCAAAAATTATTTATTACATTCTTCACCGAGTTGTGGGCAAAATTAAATTACATATTTACAAAAATAACTGTGCTTAACTCAAGCAAAAGCAACAGAAAGTAACGAAACAAAAGAAAATACCCCACGTACACCCGGCTGCACTGATGGTGAACCTGTAACTGATTACACTGCCTCTCCTTTTATACAGCCCAGAGAGGAAGTCCCTCCCCCTGGGTTTACACCAACCTGCAGGTAAAATTCTTGCATCTTCCTTGTTTTCCTGGTGTGCTACCTTTGTTTATCCTCTGAGGCCTAAATCCCCCTTTAAACTAAACAGTGCTCCAACTCAACTAGAAACACTAAAACCAAAATTCAAAACCAATTTGATAAAACAAAAAGAACCAATTCTGAGGCTTCCCTCCACACAGCTGTTATCTGTTTTATTTTCCATTATTAGTAGTAATAGTTTTTTTGGTTTGTTTATGTATTTTTAAATTAAATGATACACGGATTTGGCATTTCCCCATGATTTCCACCGTTATTTTCTACAGTTTCCCCCCCCTGCTGCTTCAAAATTGTTTGTAAAGTGTTTAAGTGTCCAAAAAAGTCTAATGTATTATTATTTACTATTAACCTTAAGGAGGGTTTGAATAGGGCCTAGGAGAGATCACTATATTACTGAAACATGCATGGATGACATCTAAAACCGCTTGAGGTGTATCTTTGATAAGAGAACGACGTTATAACAGTAGAAAACTCAAGAAAAGCTCAAGAAAAGCTTTTGCATAACACTTCCTCCTTAAACAGCAGACACTGAGCTGGTGGGGTGTTATGTGGACTGGGCCAAACCAAAAGAATTTCAATCTTGAAGAACATGAGTGTAAAAATTTGCTGGAGGAGCTGTCAGTCATCTCTGTCTCTGCTTTGATGGGGTTCTGTTTAAGTAAAAAGAGCATAACTGCCTTGGGCGTTAAGTTACTTTACCATGGGATATTTATTGTACATTCTGTATTTGTACAGGCATGTTTCGGTTCTGCTGGGAAATGTGTCCCCTGCATTTGACCCATCCTTCATGTAGCTGGGCCATTTCCACACAAATCACATTTTGGATAGACATGGTTGCCAAGTCTGCAGTTCCCACACAATTGTAAGTCACAGATAAGGTTGAACGATTTGGGAAAAGTATCAGATGAATTTTTTATTTTTTTTCTGACATGCCTTGTGATAAATAAAGTTCACATCCTGTAGAATTAACAAAAAGACTAATACAACTAAAGCAAACTAATACAAGCATCATGTTTGTACAGCCCTAAATGCAGAATAAGAGGAAAGTGGACAGTGTGGTACTAAAATTGCAGCCTTTACGCTTTGCTAATTGTGGCCCCCTTCTGACCCCACCTCCTCTTTAGCCCCGCCCCTCTAGTTCTCAGTCTGGTGTCACTTTTAAAGTTCATTTGTTAAAAGACTGGTTGAAACTCAAAGGTCAAAGGTCATGTTTGAGCTGAAACTTCAAACGCACATCTTCTACAAAGATCTGTTTTACCGAAAGTATATAATCAGCTGACGAACGTATTTCACTGAACAAAAACATATGCGTATAAGCAGGCCCAAGTTCACAGCACTGGAATTTGGGGTATTGTTTTGAATAGTTACACTGACAAAATGTTGTGACCTTAAATAAATATATTGTGTTTTCCATTTCCATGTATTTCCATGTAATTATTTTGTGTTGATCCAAAGCAATCATTTTGGTTCATTCATTCATTTAAAGTAATGTTCATTTAATATGACATATTTAGATGAAAAAAAAAAAATCCTATCCAAAGGTAGCCTGATTCATCAGACGGTTTCACTTTGTGGAAACTGTCTGACCTTGCAGTATTAGGATTTGTTCACTCGATGGTAGATGGGTACCTAACAGGGCTTACTTGGGATATTAAGCTTTTCCCAAATCCCGTAGGAAGAAGGGAAATAACGTCTTTCCCTTGATAAATTTCACCAAACATTCTTTTTGTTCCGGCTTTAAATCCTCAATCTCAGGAACTGTTGCCAACACAGAATGTCTGGCTTCGTCTACATCCATCTCAAGCACTTTGTTTACTGTTGTGCTGTACCACAAAAGAAACCCAGACAGACGCTTGAGTTTGGTGTCATGGTTTCACAGCTCTTCTCTGATTGGCTGGTCCACGGTCTACAACTTCCAGGGTTCTTGCAAACCGTCTAGTGTATTCCGATTCCTGACCTAGTCGCTGGAGAGAAATTAAATTGAGTGGAGGCACTAGGTGGCATCATCCTGGCTAATCCAAAGGAGGACAAAAAAGTGGATAAAATGGACTCTAAATGAGGCAAACACACAAACTGAAGAGGTGTCCAAGTACCAAGGACTTGGAAGGACCTCGTGCACTTTGGAGAAATAGCTCCAGGTAATACTTGTACTAGAAAATTATGCTTTACAACTCAACATTTAAACTTTTGTAGACATTCCTTTTTAGATTTTTTCTACTGTCATAAAGTTTGTGTCTAATTAATGTTTTTCCACCCAGCACATCAGATTAAAGTACTTGCCCACCAACCAGAGGGTCACATTTTTATATAATGCTTTTTCACCTTCAGGTCACTCGAAGCTCTTTACAACAAGAAACCAGTGTACACACTGGGGGTTATTTGGGTAAAGTGCGTTGCCCAAAGACGCAACAATAGCATTCACCCGTGGGAGCTGGAATTGCACCGCTAACATTCGGATAAGTGGACAAATGCTCTACCAACTGAGCTACAGTCCCCCAAATTGAATAGCTTGTCTGGTTAGCGGCTGGGCATCTGGCATAAAATCACACAAAAAAATAGTTAATAGCTAACTCTTTGTACTGCCACTGAAATCTTTTTTTTAATTAAACTAGTCTAAACCTTTGGGACTGCTCTTGATCTCTAAATGACATTGGTTCGGCTTGGCTTGAATGAATGCTCCATTGTGAGTCTAGTCTTTAGAAGTGCAGGAATCGGCCATGTTTGTAGTTAACCCCATCGCTGAACTACAAATCTAAGGGGTCAGAGGTCAGAGGGTTCAGGTAAAGAGCCTGAGAGGGAACAGGCGGGGGCTGTGTTTGTGGTTGCTTAGTCACCGAGTGCTTTGCAGAGGAAGAAGAAGAGACAGAGAGGTCATCCAATTGACACTTTGGGAAAGAAAAATACAATATTATCATCACTTCTCCAGTCACTTCTAGCCTTTATAGCCACTATTATCCTACATACATACACAGACAAGAAGCTGAAGTGCCTTGCCCAAGAGCACAACAACAAAAAAGCAATATTGAAAAAGTAAACAACAAATACCAGCAAGAATATAACATTTTGACATTTTAAAGATGCACCTGCTCTTATTGTTCAGCCAAAAATGTTACACAGTCTGGCATTAAAGGTGTATTGTGTAACTTTTCTAGTGGAGGGTCCGTCACCTGCTTGTTTCTATGGATATGTCTTTGCTCTGCCTGGAATGTTCCACAGTATGACATTAATCCTTACATTTATTCAATTACAGGTAGTTTTATTGATTAAAAAATACAGTTTTGACTGTGAGTGGGGTTACCTCTCCACAGATCTGACCTGTAACTTGGCCTGGTTTGGTCTATGTGAAGACAGAAATCTGACGGACCCTCCACCAGAAAAGTTACACTATGCACCTCTAAAGTTACGAGTCAGATCTGTGGAGAGGCGAACTTTCTCTCTGTGATTAATTAAAGCAATTAGTTTATATTTGTACATTTCGAATAGGGTGGAGCAAAGATATTCTATGCTAAGGTCAAGGAGTTTGTTTTCATTTAAATATAAAACTTATCAGTAATGGATTGATTTTGCCAAAGTATGATTTGGTATCGGATCGAAACAAAATGGATCTCCCATTACCGATACACTGTGATAAGCCCATATGGAGATTACGCAGGAAGAGGTCTGTGGAGCAGGTCTGCATCTGTAATGACTTTGAACCAGGGCTGCAGAGGAGAGTTAATGCGATTAAAGATAAAGTGTCTGCTTATTTCATTTATTTATTTTGAGCGTACATAAAAGCTGTTAAAGGAGAGGTTGAAGCCTGGAAAATGTTTAATGTCTGAAACTGGTCTGTGCCATGGTCCTGATCCAACTCAAGCTTATTACTGGACATAAAAGGAAGTGAGATCACAGGTACAACGCTATGTGGATTTGATTGTTTTAATGGATTTTTGACCATTTTATTGTGTTGTTTTCACTTCAAAAAACAAACCTGAAGATGGTTCTGTCACCATTCTTGTCTCCATGGAGATGTTATGACTTTGCCTGGAATATTCCACAGTAATCTGGACGCCTCCCTTGGGATGTCTTATGGGTATGTCCCACCGGAAGGAGGCTCTGAGGAAGACCCAGGACACGCTGGATGGACTATTTCTCTCAACTGGCCTGGGAACTCTTTGGGGTCCCCATGGAGGAGCTGGAGTATCCTGGGTGAAGGAAGTCTGGGAGTCCCTGCTTAGACTGCTGCCCCCGTGACCTGGCCCCAGATAAGCGGAAGAAAATGGATGGATGTTCCACCATATGCCATTAAATTTATTTGACATGCAATTATTCAGGCAGAGGTGTTTTTGTTGCGTTGCACTGTAAGACAGGTCACCTCTTCACAGATCTGACCTGTGACTTGGCCTGGTGACGTCAGTCTGACCTAAAAATGTATTAACCTGCTCTACATAATTTTCACTATTTTGTCAGTAAATCAAGATATAAATGTTAACACCAAGGCCTGTACCTTCAATAACCTCACTGTAACAGCTAGCCTCGATGAGCTTCAATTGACTAGGGCCCCGTCCACACTAGTCCATATTCGAAACGTTTTCGTTGTGGATACAGTGTTTGTTCACACTAATCCGATGGAAAACGGCTCCAGGGATGGAATGATCTGGTGCCGCCAGCTCCCATAAATTCAGCTGAGTACGGATCTGATCTGGCACTGTGTGAACTCCTGAAAACACTGATATGCTGATACGTTGATGTAGTAGGCCAATTCAGCGCCAAAATGCTAAGAAGCTAGAGTATATGTTCATTCATATAAATGCTCTATACGTATGTTCGTACGCATAAATCGTATAATCTTTGAAAAGTTTAACATGAACCATCTCCAATGCAATAGAAGCACAGAACAGACTCACCATCAGCAGAACACCCCTCTGTCACAGAAAGAACACATATAATCCACTGTCCATTAGTCCGACAGAAGATGAACCGCATCAGCGCACAATAACGCAATGTTTTATGCAAATTAGCCATGTGGTTTTAAGTTTCGTTTCTGTAAAACGTAAACAAATATGCTCAAAGCTGTGTAGATGGGGGAGGCTTGCAGACACAGAAAGGAGCCAGTCCTCACTGTGAGTCGCCATGTTCATCTTAAAATCCAGTGTTACGATAAGTAACAACTGAACCTCGTCGTCAATCCACAAAAAGACTGTTTTTACACTTGCCATCTCCCTCGTCTCAAAATCAGCTGCTGCAACTTCAGCCTTCCTTGTTTTTACTGCTCAGATGATGTTGGGATGTCGTGAAGACGTGACCCCAGCCTATCACGTGACGTGAGTGTTTCAGACTGTTTTGCATTACCGTGTGGACAGGGAACGCTTTGATTGCGGATACAGAAATGGCGTATCTAGATGCAGACCGTTTCCGATATGCTGCTATGGTGATGCAGATTTGTTTTAGTGTAAACGGGGTCTAGAGCCGAACGCTATATAAATAAAATGTATTTTTGTGTCCACGAAGATGTTATTGCTTTGTGCGTAATGTTCCACAGTGATATAAAACGTGTGTATGTTGCATTTATTCAATTAGAGATTAGAGAGCCTTCATTACAAATAGACTTACAAATAGATAGCTGGACAGATACTTTATTATCCCAAAGGAAATTCCTATTTCAGGCAGAATACGATACATAGTAAGATACATAATACACACATACATACATACATACATACATACATAATATAATACATAACATCAATTTATATTAATGTATAGTGAAGCATTGAATAGTCATATGGCGTGTGGTACAAACGATTTCCAGAGTCTATCTGAGGAGCAGGACAGGGACAACAGCCTGTCCCCAAGGTGCTCTTCTGTCCAGTGATGGTGCTGTGCAGGGGGTGCTGGGGGTTCTCCAGGATGGACAGAAGCTTGTTTAGGGCCCTCTTCTAAGCCACAGACTTGAGTGAGTCAAGCTTTGCACCCACTACAGATCCTGTCTTCTTCACCAGCAACTGCACGGCATCCTTCTTCTTGAGGCTTCCTTCCCAGCAGATCACAGTAGATCTGGTAGAACATCAGCAGGAGCTTGTGGCAAATGTTTCAGGTTTCTGAGAAAGTGCAACCTGTTCTGTCCCTTTCTGGAGAGCAGGTCTGTGTTCTCTTGGAGATATTCCATGTGGCCCCACTGCTTTACAGGCACAAATTCTTCTAAACTGACTATTCACCTAGTTGCTGAGTGATGCTCTCTGCGGGGTCGTCGTGTGAGGATACCAGATCAAAAGACTGAGCGCTGTCACTGTTGATAGGGGATGACAGTGAAATTTCAGTACAAGTGGAAGATGGGTCAGCACAAACAAATCTACTGAAAAACTGGTTTAATTGATGGCTCTGATCAACACCTTCCTCTGCAAACACTCTCCCTCTTTGAGCTGCAGCCAGTAATGGTCTTCATACCATCCCACACCTCCCGGATGTTATTTTGCTCCAACTTCTGCTCCAGCTTCCTAGAATTCTCAAGTCTCTATTAAACGGACCTTCATTTCCTGTTGTACCTGCTTCAGCTTCACCTGGTCACAACCTGGAAATGCCCTTGTCTTGAATCTCTCTGACATCAGCTGTGATCCAGGGCTTGTTGTTGGTGAAGCAACATACTGTTTTTGGGTACAGCAACATCTGTGCAGAAGTTAAGGCATTCTGTACTGCAGTCTGTGAGCCCCTCACCCCAGCTTTCCTGGAATTCTACCCATTCAGTAAACTCGAAACAGTCTCTCAAAGCCTAGTTTAGACTCAGGAGACCATTTTCTGAATGTGCGGTTGGTGGTGGGTCGTCTCATCACAATGGGTTTGTACTGAGGTTTGAACAGTATTAAGTTGTGGTCAGATCTTCCTAGTGGAGACCTGCTCATTCTTCACCAGCGCTGCCAGTTCATCAGTTTTGTTGGCAAGGGAGTTTACATTCCCATCAGCACAGAAGGAATAAATGATTTGTACCTCAAGCACTCCTCTCCACATTTCGCTTTCACCTTAGTACCACGGTATGGGTGCTGCACTTCTCCAGGCAGCAGCTGCACCGTACCAGTGTGGGCCATTGGTGTGAGTTAGGGATGGGCATTCGATTAAATTTTCGTAACAGATCGTTGGGAGAATTAACAATCAATTATTGATTAATCTTTAACGTTTTTATATTAAAGTTATCATCATTATTATTACTATCTGCACTACTAATCTGCATAAATAAATTCAACTTTACAACATATAAACTATAGAGCACATCAGCCTGTCTGACATTATAATGTGTTTAATGCAGCTTTGCGCAACTCTCACAGAAACGAAACTTAAAATTGCATGGCTAATTTGCATAAACTAAGCGAAGAAAAAAAAAGCTCTTGTGCGCTGATGCGGTTCAGCTTCTGTTGGATTAAACGACACGACTCAGTGGAATACAGGTTAGTGTGACCATATTTGCGTTTGTCAAAAACAGCACACCGTACGGGGGGTGGGAGGTGAGGCCTCGTCATCGACATTGAGCTACTCTCACCTGACAAAGCTTTTTCATGTTTTTCGGCATATGTGCTGCTTTGTACACTGTGCACATGGACTCTCACCTGTCTCGACTGGGACAGAAAGCGGGGAATTTCTTGTACAAGTCATCGTTAAATGAGCATTTGCGTTTCGGCATGTTGCAGACTGTTTGTGTCTGCTCGCTCTTTCTGAGTGCAGAGATCTACGAGAGCCACTCAATTTAATGGCCCAATGAAAGGAAATGAAAACCAGGACATTTGCATCACTTTATTTAAAAAAAAAACCTGGACAGCCCGGACAGGACATGGAAAACAGACATATTCGGGGAAAAGCGGACATTTGGTCACTCTATGCTACGCACAGCAACCTACATTCAGTTTGTCGATTAAAAATGAACATAATCGATGAAATTCTTAATGATTAATTATCGATTAATTGACTAATCATGCCTAGTGTGAGTGCAAGCATCTGATCCCTTATGTACATTTGTCTAGATCATTGAATTTTACGGTGTAAATCCATATAAATAAAAATTAAAAAGTACAACAACAAAAAAAGTCTTCAAACACACCTCAACTGCTGATTGCTGCCAAAAAAATCTGGTGCCTGAATAACAGCCTAGTTGTTGTTGTTTTTATTGTTATGTGTTCTCTCCACAGATCTGACCTGTGACTTGGCTTGGTGACGTCATTCTAACCTAAAAAATGTTGTAGCCCGCTCTACATGATCTTTGCTCTTTTCTATGAACATTAAAAACCAATCAGGTGTTCTTTCCCTGAGGTCGTCCCATTAGCTTTAGCAACAGATTTGATTGACAGTTATTTTGGCTCGTTGCTAAACTCCACCTGCCAATCCAGAGGTGTGGGAAGGGGCATGTACATTTAACAACTTTGGCTCTTTGGTCTTGCACTCAGAAACTTGGCTCTAGGTTAACTGCTATAACTGCCAGCCTCAATGAGCTTCATTGACTGGAGCCTATATAAATAAAATGTAAATGCTATACAAATCAAATGTATTCTTGTTGTTATTGCCTTACCTGGAATGTACCACAGTGATATTAATGTGCCATCTTGCATTTATTCAGTTAGATGTCTTATAAATATGTATTTGTATTGTAAGCAGGGTCACCTCTCCACTGATCCGATCTATAACTTCCCCGTGAAACCAGCGGTGTGAGAGAGTGGTGTGAGAAGGGGTGTGTACCTTTAACAATCTCACTCCTGACTGGCTCTTTGGTTTTGCATTCAGATTTCCAAATATGGAACTTGACACCAGATTAGCCACTATAACTTTCAGCCCCGATGAGCTTCATTTGACTGGAGCCAAACACTGCGGGTGACGTCGCGCTCCCTCAGCCCACTTCTTTATTCAGTGTGTGTGTCATACCCATTCTATTTGAGACTGCGGTTTATCATCATCTGTCTTTATCTCGTCCATGTTTCAGTCATCTTAATCTCATAACCCGCAGTGTATTACAGATGTCCATTACCCAGAGTGCACTGGGCCCACAGTAAATCCCATCTGCTCTTTAGTTCATGGACCTGAGCCAAAACTGACACATAATGCAGATTTAAAGAGCTTACAGTGAGTTGTTAGACCTATAACTTGGCAATTACATCAACTTAAATTATGTTTAGCCAAATCCTTAAAGGGCCCATATTATGCTACTGTCTGAGCTACGTTCTAATGTTGTTTCCTCATCACAAACAGACCTGGAGTTGTGTTTTGTTTCCTTCACACATGTTCATATTTTTAGCTATGTTTTTGTAATTTCCCATATGCTATAAACCAGTGGGATTCCACTATAAAACCATAAGGAACTGGCAAATCTTGAACACATTTTAAAACATGATTTACAGCGCTTCTTATAATAATTTGAAGGGTCATGAACAAGTCAGCTCTTTCGAACAGTTCCTTAACGAGAATGGCAAGAATCGGATCTCATTTATAAATGGAAATGGATCTTTTTTTTTCTAATTTGCATGTAATTTTATTGAACCAACCCGTGGTGTAGTGGTGATTTTTTAAGTGATTTGGGACGTCATTAACATTAACGCCATTCATAATCACCAACATAAATCATAGACTACAAAACATGTGCCCAGCACTGAACCAGGACTAAACCAGGACAAAACCAGGTCTAAACCAGCTCTATACCAGGTGTAAACGAGGACTATAACAGGACTAAACCAGGTCTAAACCAGGACTAAAACAGGACTAAACCAGGTCTAAACCAGGACTAAACCAGGACTAAACCAGGACTAAAAACAGGACTAAAACTAAAACAGGACTAAAACTAAACAGGACTAAACCAGGACTAAACCAGGACTAAACCAGGACTAAACCAGGACTAAACCAGGACTAAACCAGATCTAAACCAGGACTAACCAGGACTAAACCAGGACTAAAACAGGACTAAACCAGATCTAAACCAGGACTAAACCAGATCTAAACCAGGACTAAACCAGGACTAAACCAGGTCTAAACCAGGACTAAAACAGGACTAAACCAGATCTAAACCAGGACTAAACCAGATCTAAACCAGGACTAAACCAGGACTAAACCAGGACTAAAACAGGACTAAACCAGGACTAAAACAGGACTAAACCAGGTGTCACCAAAGCGCGATCGGGCGACGCCTTCGTTTAGCCCCGTGGGGCGCTTAGCTCTGCACCGGTCCTTTCTCCTGCGGTCACCCAACGGTTTACTAAGGCGCAGCTCCGGGCCCGTCCAGACACTCAGTCTTGGTTTAGCTCTGGTTTAGTTCTGGTTTAATCCTGGTTTAGTTCAGTTTTAGTCCTGTTTTAGTCCTGGTTCAGTCCTGGTTTAGTCTTGGTTTAGTCTGGTTTTAGTCCTGTTTTAGTCCTGGCTCAGTCCTGGTTTAGTCTTGGTTTAGTCTGGTTTTAGTCCTGTTTTAGTCCTGGCTCAGTCCTGGTTCAGTCCTGGTCCCTCATGTCTCAGGTCATTATAGGACAGTCCTGCTGATATCATGAGCCTGCAGGTTGTTTTCACTGTTGCCAGTAGCTCCGGTTTGACATTTAATTTGTAGCTATTTTATATTCGTTATTTTTTATACCTCACATTCGAAGAAGTGGGTGGATGGCCTATCCCTACGTACCACGCCCACTACACCCTTTGGAACCAACACAAGAATAGTAGGCAACACGAGTGAGAGCTTTGTGTACCAAAAGAAAAAAAAAATAAATTGGCATAGTAAAAATGGTTTTATTTAAATTGATTAAACAAAATTAATCAAATGAATTACAGTCTTTGTAATTAATTAATCTCAATTAATCGCATAACAATATTTGCTCGACTTGTTTACAAATTTTTTTGCTGAAGCTCGTCATTTGGAGTCACCTCATTTGTACTCAGACCAAACAGCTCCAGCAGGTTCAATGCTCACTGTCACATGTTTTGTATTTAAATGGTTATGTGAAATGCAAACTCTTTTCTGCACAGTTTTGTAATAAACTTTGTCGATACTTCCATCAGGTCGTTTTTTGAATAGAAATTTACCATCCAACAGACCCAGCGCACGTTTACGTTCCATTGTTGTAGCCGGAACTGTGTGCGTCAGTATATTTGGCGTGCCCCGACATGGTGCACTGACAAACGTTTTTTGGCATGCACACTGCAATAAAAGGCATTAATATTCTGAATGCATTATTTTCTTTGCAATTAATAAATCGTAATTAACGTGTTAATGTCCCACCCCTAATATAAACTGTGCACAATTTCAGAGTGTAAACACAATCCACTTTCAGTTTGAACAAATTTAAACTCATTTTTGGTCATTTCTCTCTGTGATTAGTTTGTAGATAAAAACCCATTGGAGAGCCAGTCTTTTGACCGGCTCTCTGACAAAAAACAGACCCAAAAGATTCGGATCTCCAAAAAGAGCCGAAAGCCCCATCACTAATATTTGACTTTTACTAGAGTGTCCTGATGTTATTTATTGTTCGTACAGTATACACATACATTTACAGGTCTATAAAACCACTTACATTTCACAATAAAAGCGTGGAGACATATAAGGACCCCATATAATTTGACATATTATTATTGTTATTATATATGACAGTGTTCTAGTGTTTTATTGTTTGTACCATATACGACATAAGTTTACAGGTCAATAAAACCACTTCAATTTCACAGTAAAAGCGCAGGGAGTTGGCCAAATGTGTAGATAAATTTCCTGACCCTTATCATTTGACTTATATTGTGATTGTATGAAACAGTGTTCTGGTGTTTTTTTATTATTTGTACCATGTGCGCATACATTTAAAGATCTATAAAAAGAAAGAGGGAAAGAGAAGAGAGGGAGGAGAGGGAGAGGTGAAATGGTTCTTTCTTTTTTGTTCCATATACACTTACATTTAAAGATCTATAAAAGCACTAAGTTTTCACAATAGAAGCCTCTCCTGCCCTGTTTCACATAAAAAGCTCTACAGGAGCTCTCCTTCCTGTGAAGAGAGGGAGAGAGGGGGGAGAAGAGAGGTGGAGCGAAAGAGGAGAAGATGAGAGGAAAAGAGGGACAGAGAAGGAGAAGAGAGGGGGAGAGAGAAGGAGGAGAGAGAGGGGAGAGAAGAGAGAGAGGAGAGAGAGGGAGAGAGAGAAGAGAGAGGAGAGAGAGAGAAGGAGAGAGAGAGAGAGAGAGAGAGGAGAGAGAGAGAGAGAGAGGAGAGAGAGAGAGAAAGAGAGAGAAGGAGAGACAGAGAGAGAGAGAGGAGAGAGAGAGAGCTAAGAGAGAGAGAGAGAGAGAGAGAGAGAGAGAGAGAGAGAGAGAGAGAGGAGGAGAGAGAGAGAGAAGGAGGAGAGAAGAGAGAGGAGAGAGAGAGAGAGAGAGAGAGGAGGAGAGAGAGAGAGAGAGAGAGAGAAGGAGGAGAGACAGAGAGAGAGGAGGTGAGAGAGAGCTAGAGAGAGAGAGAGAGAGAGGAGAGAGAGAGAGAGAGAGAGAGAGAGAGAGAGAGAGAGAGAGAGAGAGAGAGAGAGAGAAGAGAGAGAGAGAGAGAGAGAGAGGAGAGAGAAGAGAGAGAGAAGAGAGAGAAGGAGGAGAGAGAAGGAGGAGAGAGAGAAAGAGAGAGAAGGAGGAGACAGAGAGAGAGGAGGAGAGAGAGAGCTAAGGAGAGAGAGAAGAGAGAGAGAGAGAGAGAGAGAAGAGAGAGAAGAGAGAGAGGAGAGAGAGAGAAGGAGAGAGAGAGAGAGAAGAGAGAGAGAGAGAGAGAGAAGAGAGAAGGAGAGAGAAGGAGGAGAGAAAGAGAGAGAGAGAGAGAGAGAGAGAAGGAGGAGAGAGAAAGAGAGAGAAGGAGGAAACAGAGAGAGAGGAGGAGAGAGAGAGCTAAGGAGGAGAGAGAGAGAGAAGAGAGAGAGAGAGAGAGAGAGAGGAGAGAGAGAGAGAAGAGAGAAGAGAGAGAGAGAGAGAGAAGAGGAGAGAGAGAGAGGAGAGAGAGAGAGAGAGAGGAGAGAGAAGAGAGAGAGAAGAGAAGAGAGAGAGAGGAGAGAGAGAGAGAGAGAGGAGAGAGAGAGAAGAGAGAGAGAGAGAGAGAGAGGGAGAGAGAGAGAGAGGAGAGAGAGAGAAGAGAGGAGAGAGAGAGAGAGAGGAGGAGAGAAGGAGGAGAGAAGGAGGAGAGAGAAGGAGGAGAGAGAAGGAACAGGGAGGGAGAGTGAGATAGATGGATTAAGAGAGAAAGAGGAGGGAGAGGAGAGATAGAAAGTGCAAGAGGAGTTGAGGGTTTTAAAAATGTCCTGGAATAATGAACGAGTGCAGACGAAGGAGAGAAAGAGGTGAAATGGTTCTTTATTGTTTGTACCACATACTCATAAGTTTACAGTCCTATAAAATGACTTACATTTCACAATAAAAGCACAGATACTTTTTTTTGACTTATATTATTATGACTCTATACGACAGTGTTCTGGTGTTATTTATTGTTTGTGCCTTATACACTTACATTTAAAGATCTACAAAAAACACTAGATTTTCACAATAAAAGCCTTCACCTGCCCTGTTTTCACATTAAAAGCGACAGGAGAGAGAAGAGAGGAGGAGAGAAAGAAGAGACAGACAGGAAGAGAGAAGAAGGAGAGAGGGAGGCAGAGAGAAGGAGGAGAGAGAGAGAGAAGAAAGAGAGTGGGCAAGAGAAGGAGGAAGAGCTAGAAAGAGGGGAGAGAGAAAGGAGAGAAGGAGGGAGAAGGAGAAAGGGAGAGAGACAGATGAGAGAGAAGGGGAGTGGGAGAGAGAAGGAGGAGAGAGAGGGGAGGAAGAGAGAGAGAGAAGAAAAAGTGTGGATGAACGAAGGAGAAACAAGGAGGAGAGGGGTGGAGAGAATGAGGAGAAAGATAGAGAAGGAGGAGAGAGAGAGAGATGAGGAAGAGAGTGGGAAAAAGAAGGTGAGAGAAGGAGAGATTTAAATGATCTATAAACCCAGTAGATTTCTCCTTTTGGGTGCTGTGTGAGAGAGTTGGGGCAAAGAGAGAAAGAGATGGGTGAGGAGGCAATAGGAGAGACGAAAGAGAGAGAGAGAGGGTGGAGAGATTGAGAGGTGTGGAGAGGAGTTTAAAGAGATGATAGGAAAGAGCGGGAAAGAAAGAGGAGGAAAAGATGAAGAGAAGAGGGAGAAGATGTGAAGAGAGTTGGAGATGGAAGAGAGAGGGAGAGAAAGAGGTAGGACTAGGAGAGGAAGCAAGAGACAGACGAGAAGAAAGAGAGAGAAGGAAACAAAGAAAGAAAGAAGAGAGAGGAGAGGTAAGAGCAGAACAGAAGAAATGAGAACAGACAAACGGAAACAGAGGAGAAGGTTGTTTTTTTCTAATCAGTATTACACATAGGATTTGAATTGACTTAATAAGTTCATTCATTTTTTAAATATTTGATACGGGCTTGGTGCAGAGTCTCCCATAATGTTATTTTAGTGCGACAAATCAGCTGCGTCCATCTGAAAACACACACACTTGTTTTCTGTGAATCGTGTCTAATGAGAGTCTCTTCTGATCTGGTCCGTGTTGTGTGATGAGAGGCAGATGACAGCGTTGTGTAACGGGCGTCTGCCAAATTATGAATCAAATCACCAAAACTTCAGACCTTGGATCAGTCACAGGCCCAGCTGTCTCACGCACAGAGACTACTGCTGCTTCAAGTCGGGGTCCTCCACCCAGTCCGACACCCCTTCATTACATGTTTCTATTTAGTAGTGCTGTCAAAAAGATCATATTATTAACAAGTTAATGCAAAACTATTTTAATGGCATTAATTCTTTTAATGGCTTTTAAATTTTTTTTATTGTGAACAGTTTTTTTCATAAGCTGTGGCCACTGCTAGTAACTTTAGAAAAACTACAGGATCCAGCTGTAAACAGGAAGCAAAACAATTTGTACGAAACTGAGAAGCATTGTCAGATGTGCTGATGTTATTCATACAAAAAAAAAAAAAAAACACAAAATGATGTCCACTCCAAATCAAACGGCGAATCCACGCCAACTTTGATAAGGACTGTGACAGAGATGCAAAGTGGCTGTGGTCACTGCTCTGAGCTGCTGTTATATCCATAAACTCGCATTTCGCAGCAGGACTCATATCAGTCACACTGGTTGATAAATTATTCTGTCACTGGACTTATTTTGTCTGCTAAAGCTTTTGCTATGTGATGATGTCTTCGCCTTTAGTACAGCAGGCGTTGGGGCAGACAAACACGCTTGAAAACACAGTTGCAAAAAAATCAAAAATTTATAAATGAATAAAAAAAATTCCACAAAGCAAGCCTGTCCACTTTTCTATATTGATAAGAGTATTAAAATGATTATTAAAGGAACTAAAATGTGCAATTCATTTGCAATTAATCGCAAGTTAACTATGACATTGTTCGCAATTAAATATTTTAATCAACTGACAGCACTAGGAATTCAGACATGCTGGTATTACAACATGACTATTTAGACGTGACAGTTTTCCGACACTTTTTAGTATCGCTATTCAGACACGTCATTTACACCAGGAGCTTCAGCGACACGCAATGTAGGCAAAGTTGCACAGGCACGTATTTTTAAAAGCGTCAATTTACACTAGAAGCAACAGAACTTCTCCTGCAATGCTAGCCTCTGTGTATTCTCACGTTTAAAACAAGAAACTCTTTTATAATGCTACATATTCACTGATGATTACATGAAATACAATTGAAATTACAATACAAAAGCTGACAACGAGAGAGACGATGCTTTGCAGTAATTAAACCACTCACCATTTCACTTTGGCCATCTGCACCATGTGTTTCTTCCCTTCAAAAGTTGTTCTGGTAAAGTTGCTGTCTGATATCGTAAAGTATTTTATATTTATCCTTCACGACTGTAAACTTTCTGTAGTCCATCATGAGTCATTCCCCGAGCACCTGGATGCGACACACACACAGTGTTTATGTTAAAAAGCAATGCTCTGTTGATGATTTGTTTTAGACATATGACATGTATTTGAAAAATACTTGTACTCAACGCACAACATGTCAGTGTCTAACACTATTGACAACGCTGGATTTTTTTCTTCGTGGGTTGAAAAAATCAGTAAAATATATTCTCATCCACAGGACAACGGAGCACTGAGTGAAAACGATGTAATGCATCTGCTCCAGCTGTATGTGGCGCTGTTAATAATGATAATAATATTTAATAATGCATTTCATCACCTTTTCTTTTTTTTTGTTAGTTTTTTTACTTTAAGGTAATTTAGCCTAGTTTAGATGCATCCCAGAAATATAGCCATTTTGTTTTGCAAAAGTTAAACCCATATATTCCACTCAGTCCTGTCATTTAGTCTGACAGAAACTGAACCGCATCAGTGCACAAATGTGAGCTGTTTTTTGAGTGCTCAGTTTATGCAAATTAGCCATGCGGTTTTAAGTTTCGTTTCTGTAAAACGTAAACAAATATGCACAAAGCTGCGTGGATAGGGAAGACTTGCGGAGACAGAAACAACATGTCCAGACGCAGATCGTTTCTGATACGGTGATACCTGTGTTGTTAGTATTGGCTCTATCAGCGTGTCTTGGTTGCTGGGTGATGGGAGCGGCTCAGTAGGCTACACCTGTTACATTTTGGCAACGCTCTTGTGGTCTGTGGAGGCTAGTTCGAGGCGCTGCATCAGTGGACCCTGGCGATGACGGGATCGTGACGTCATTGTTTTCCAAAAGCTGCGGTTTGCTTGTCTACACAACAACCCAATGCTGGTGTTGTCAGATTTCTCCCCTCTAGAACCTGTTCTCAAAAAACTCACTTTTCGCCCACCCAAAACGCCGGCTCCGTGTGGACGAAAGCCCAAAACAAATACAAACTTCTCCATTTTGACCAAAAAACAATGTTCGTGTGGACGGCCCCTAAATAGCAGCATGTTGGAATAGCAGCGTGTAACCAGGGGCCGAAAGCGTGCTCATACTTCCCATTTGGAACGAGGCGGCTAACGGGTTAGCTGTGTCCATTTATATGTACAGTCTATGATCTCAACACAATCAGCATGAATCCTGCAATGAAACTACTGCACATCGCTTCAGGTTTGTGAAGTTAGTGTATAGTTTTGTATCCTGATCTTGTATATTTATGGGAAATGACCACACAGGACCATGGGTGACGTATTCTTGTGGCCTAAGCACTGGACAGAATGTTGCTTTGTCGTCTTGCTTTCCCTAAAATATTCCACAGTTTGCCATTACATTTATCTATCTCCATGGAGACAAGCCAGTACCTTCACCGGGCCAAGTTATAGGTCAGATGTGTGGACAGGCAGGTTTGTTTACAATAAGAATGCATTTCCCTTTTCTTTTTTTTTTTACTGCATTGCCTAACAAATTGTGTGCAAGTGACAGATAAATAGAGGCTTAATGCTGCACAAAGGAACATCTTAGTGAACGCAAGAACATCTCCATGGAGACAAGCAGGAAAATTCATTAAAATCCTTCACAATAACATTCCTAATACGAGTCTGGGAACTGAACTGTGAACCTGCGGTAATGGAGCGTAATCTAATTCTTACATAATTCACCTTTATGGGAACAAACTAGGTGGAATTGATCTGCTCTGTGCAACCAAGCTCTAAAAATATCAGCTATTAAACGATAAATGTCCGAATCATGAGATGTTTTTGTAACGCGACCTGGAATAACCCACACACCAGGTCAGAGCTTTGGACCATGGTTTAGTCTGAGTTTAGTCCTGGTTTAGCTTGTTTAGTTCTGGTTTAACCCTGTTTTATTCCTGTTTTAGTCATGTTTAAATCCTGTTTTATTCCTATTTTAGTCCTGTTTTAGTCCTGGTTCAGCCCTGGTTTAGTCCCAAATTTAAATATTTTGCTTTAGGCCATAGACCGTATAAAAAAGTGGACTAAGGGAGTGTGACGTCACCCACAACGTTCAGCTCTAGTCAAATTTAGCTCATGAAGGCTGGACCGGTTACAGGAGTGAATTTGGGATTTGGGTTCATATGAGAAACTGGAATTTATTTACGGACAAAATAGAATAAAAAGACCTGGCAAGGATCACAGCAGCAGTTACACAGAAAGGCGTGCCAATTTTTCAATGTAAAGTAAATTGGAGCCAGAGTCGATTGAGCTGGAAGCACCTCCATGAGCTCTTCTTATTGCGTTTGGGGAGTTCTCTGCCTATGCCGACATCCCTTCATTATGACATGTCTCTATGTAAACGTGTCAGTATTACAACATACCTTTATAAGGACGAGCCAGTTTTCAGATACTTTTTAGTATCGCTTTTCTGACACGTCATCCTTTTTTTAAGTAGTCAAATGTGTGTTTTGGGCTGTCAGAGTGTCATCTCATTGAGCTGCCGCAACGAACCTGATTGGGTATTTATTTAGGCTATATGGCAGGGATGTCAAACTCAGGCTTGGGGGCCAAATTTGGCCGCAATATAATTATATTTGGCCTGCAAGATCATCATATCATAGATCATTATGTATAAGAACTGGCCCGCCGGCTACAGATAGACTATAGAGACATTATTTATTTAAAATGTTGTTATTATTTTATATTATGCTTGTTCTGGATTCAGTGTTTGAGCAAAATTATTATTAAACATTTAATAAGAAAAGGTTTAATATTACATATTTCGAAAGAAGAGAAAACATGCAGTTGTTATTGAAATTTTTCAATAAATATTTAGTTTGGCTCACGACTTTTTAATTTTTGCCCCCTGCTATATGTTGTTCTCCACAGATCGCCTACATGATGAAATGAATGAAGCACAAAGGGCCCATGCAGCCTCCATTTTAGATTAGATATTTTCCTGAAGGCTGGTCTATGCTCTTTTTTAAAATGCATAACTGTTTCACATGGCTGCCACTTAGGACATTTTCCCACTGTCTAATATCCTCTGTGGCCCAAGTATTCTCTGATCAAGTGCTTCACACCGGCCCAAGCAGCTTATGATATATGGGAGAACAAAGTGTAATAGGCGATCACACTGATATTATTCATGCTGGAAAAGCGCAATGTTTGAAAAATAGTAAAGTGCCGCTTCTCCGACAATTAAAAAAATGCTAGTAACGGGACGCTTGGAAAATAACGCTTATGCTGCTACTCCAACATCAATGTCTAAATAGCGGCATGTCGGAATAGCAACATATAACCACAATTTGGAATGTGATCACTAATGTCTATTTATATAGGCCATGGTTTCCCAAAGACTGGGTCGCGACTCTCAAGTGAGTTGCAAGAGATTTTTTGGGTGGCCTTGTCACGATCTGCATGTTGGCCTGCAATATACATATACATACATCTCCGTACATCCTCCCCGCGAGATTAATACTAACTGTTCAGAGAGACACGATCACTCAGTCAGCAATGAAATATCCTCATTAATGTTCAAGAATGTTCAATAATCCACCTTTAGTTTGTACCTTTATACAGTCTGGTTTAGGCCTTTAAAAGCAGATCTAAAACTCTTGACAGTGAATACCAGTGATGTGCGGAGAGAGGTACTGGTTAGAACCAGATGTTGCATTTTAATCCTCCTCCTTTCACAGTTTTAAAATCAGACACGTCAATGAAATTTCTTTCTTATCTGATTTACAGTTGAGCAGATTTTTTTGGTATTTATGCAAGTCACCCTGATAGAATTGAACCCTCTCACCAAGTGCTTGCATCACCCCAGGTTGAATAACGATCCAGTGATGGTGCCTGCTCCTGGAGTCTTCAGCGTCAGTTACATGCTTCTATTTAGAAATCGATGTCTAGGTCTAAGTGGCATAAACATGATTTTTCAAGCGTCCCACTACTTCGACTTTTTTTAAATTGTCTGAGTATAGAAGATAATTTGTTTCATTAGATTTTGAATTTAACATACCACTGAATATCTCACATTTTCTTTAACTCTGAAAAAAGATGTTTGAAATATTTTTATTCAGAATTTTAGTTGCTGAAATTTTAAGCATACTTTTTCAATATGTTTCAAAAAAAAAAAAAAAATCACTTTTAAAATATTTAGTATATACTATTTCCTAGCCCTCAAATTCAACAGTCAAAATTCAGTGTGTAAAATTTGCAATGAAAAATGTCACAGCGAACAGCCAAGATGCCAAGGCAGAAGCAATCGATTCTGTGTGAGTGAGAAGGACAGATGCAGCTTCCTATTGGCTGTTCTCATCTGTGGAAAATAAAAAGAAATAAATTAAGAAATAAAAGAGATGAAATTTTGATTAAGCTAATTCTGACCAATCAGATCGCTTCACTGCACCGTTTCCTGTTTGTTACTAAGTTAGATCGGATCACTTTGGATCTATTGCTTCTGTCTTGGCATCTTGGATTTTTGCTGCAAATTTTTTTCACAAAGAATTTTACACATTCAATATTTAAAACGAGTATTGAATTTTAAACGCTTTGAAAATGAACACTTAAAACAACTTCCAACAACTGAAATTCAGAATAAAAATAATTCAAACATGTTTTTTCAGAGTTAAAAAATTCAAACTGAGACATTAAAAATTCAACATCTGATGAAAAAAATGATCTTCCATATATGAGTAGTGGCGCTTTACTATTTTTCAAACATTCCCCTTTTCCGACATGAATAATATGAATGGGGATAGCCTGTTATACTTTGTGCTTCCATATATCGTAAGATGCTTGGGCCGGTGCAAAGTGATAGTAAAGTACGAGGATACAACAAGAATACAAGGATGTTTATGTATGTAAGTATGACATGTAGTGAAATTTCAGTTGGTGTGCCTGATTGTGCACTGGTGCGTGTTGGCTTTGTGTGTGACTTGATAGTTGTCGAGATTAAGAATGTCGAAAAACAGCGAGAGACGCGCCTGGATAAACTATCGCAACTCAGAAAAAAAAGACACACAAAAAAAAAAGACCTGTCCGAATAGCGATACTAAAAATTGTCAGAAAAGTGGCACGTCTAAATAGAGATATGTCATAATGAAAGGATGTCGGAATAGGCGGTGGAACCCTTCAGTGTTCCTGCTTCAGTACTGGTTTAATCCTGGATTAGAGAGAGTGAGACCAAGTCGTTGTTTTACAAGTCTCAAGTAAGTCTCAAGTCTTTGGCCTCAAATCGGAGTCAAGTCCCAAGTCAAATACAGGCAAGTCCAAGTTGAATCCCGAGTCACTGGCCCATAAGTCCATGTCAAGTCCAAGTCATGTGCTTTGAGCTTCAAGTCTTTGAACAAAGGTACCAAATATATCTTAGATTTTTACAATTTATATGAATTTTAAACTAGATTGTACTTTTAAAAATCATGGTATATTTATATATGAGTATTAACAGAGTGTGCAAGAGTTCTAGAAATTCATTTAGTTATTTTTTTCCTTTTAAAATGTCTTCACAAGATCTTAGTGTGAATCATTAATGTCAGAACAAAAAGAATTCAGATTTAAAAGTGCTTCTTCTCAAGTCTTCTCAAGTCATAGGCCTCAAGTCCGGGTCAAGTCCCAAGTCACTGACCTTCAAGTCCAAGTCGAGTCTCAAGTCTTAGTCCATTTTATCAAGTTAAGTCTTAAGTCCTAAAATTAGTGATTCAAGCCTGACTCGAGTCCAAGTCACGACCCCACCTCTGTGGCTTGGTCCTGGTTCAGTCCTGGTTCGATCATAGAGTAACTAAGAGTTTAATCCTCCTTTGACGGTTTTAAAATCACATACGTCAATGAAGTTTCTTTCTTATCTGATTTATAGTTATATAGTCACCCTGATAGAATCTAACCCTCACCCTCTCGCCAAGTGCTTGCATAACCCCAGGTGAAATGTGATCCTGCGGTGGTGTCTTCAGTGTAAACAGACAGTACGAGCCTCTGTCCTAATAGGATCCTTGTGTTTTGACTGGTGTGGGCGCTTGTGTCTCTTGATAAATGATTTGAGGTTGTGTTTCTGTTAGAGGAGCGTGTGGGCAGAGGTGGTGAAGAGTTGAATCTGATATGACCCTCATCTTCACCATCCAAACATCTGCAGGTAGAAAACAGCATCAAGCGCCATTTAAAGTGGGACTAAATGCTAAATCAAATTTTTTTGCTACTAAACCGTGTACAAGATCTTTTAATAGTACTGGACCTCATTCATGAAATGTTCTTATGAACAAATTTGTACTTAAGGCCTTCTTATGAACATTTTTGAAATTCATAAAACTTTTTTTTACTGAGGACCTGTTTACATGAAAATGCTTGCGGGTAAAAACAACAAAATATTTGATCAGAAGTACCTTTCATTTAGAAGGTGATGGCATTTTGGGGGCTTAAAAATGCAAAAATCTGAAACCACCCTCCAGAGTGGAAAAGTTGAATAAGCTTCGCTGTAGCGTTTCCATCTACACTGCCCAAGATGCAAAACTCTGGTCAGATCTGCTCACGTCGAGTATGCATTTACGTCATATACATACAGTACACAGAAATGAACATGTCAGATCATTTTCATGCGTCGGACCTTCAAGCTGCTGTGGCAGCTCTAATAAACTTACAGGAGTCATCCCAACAAACGTACAGAATATGAAGAGATGCTATTAGTGAACAGAGAAGGATCTGCAATTACCTCTGTCAAATTCTGGATGCTTCAGTTATTCGCAGGCGAGTCAGACGACTGTGGACGAGACCTGGAGAACCAGTCGATGGTGGGACAACTTTGTCGAAGGAGTAGCTGATGAAAATGCATGATGTGAAAACTTCTGTATGTCCAAAGATGAACCTTGTTGCTTTAAGCACATGCATACACAATCGAATTCCACACACTTTTGCGAAGAAAAAAAACCTACAAACAGTCAGGAGCACTTGTAAGAACAAAAATTCTATTGTTTCAGAATATTTTTACTCTGATAATGCAACAAAAAATTCAAATTCATCCATGATTGTATGTTATATATTTTCTTAAAGTATTTCCTCTAAACATATGACTGTGACCCAATAACATTTATGAGGCGTTTTATAGAGCATGCATATGTTGGGTCTAACAGACTTTCTCCAGGCTGCAGTGAGCCTCAGTCTGTTCCAGCCCCAGTGCCTCCATATAGGCCAATGTAAAAGACCTGGATCTGGTCACTATGCTGGACTCAACACCCCCCATCACCCCCTGACCCCACATGACCAGAGTGGACTCTTACGCACTATTAACTGTGGATTGACGATTGCAGAAAGTATGATGAATATGATAAAAGCCCCTGCTTATTTCAATAAGTTTATGACTTAAATATTCCCTCCCTGAGTGTTTTCATGTGAGTTTGGACATGTGAAATCGCCATTGAAGCTGTAAAACCTGACTCCTTCGTTCACTGTCTCCCTTGCGCTTTAATGCCAAACCCATATTGTCCATATATGGAAATTCTGAGAGCGATTCTAAACAAATACAATTGAATTTTTAATCTAAGTGAAACGTAAATGAGCGTGAAGGTGTTCGTAGCAGGGTGTTGGTGAATTAAGCTCAACTGTCACTTAAGAAGGAATTTGTGATCTGTGGAAGTTATGAACATTTTCAAAGAAAAGATTCATGAATGACGCCTATTTTCTACTGTTTCTTTCTTATTTTGTCTTTTATATGCCAAGTTAATCCAGACTAGGTACATTCAATCTTTTCAAAATGTTTAAAATTGTAATCATCGAGTGTGTTCTAAAAAATCGAGATCTTTTTCTGCCATATCGCTCAGTTCTAATAGATGCAGAAGGTACGCAGCTGACTTACTGGACTTACAAGCCACATTTTGCTCAAATACATGGGAAAACGTGGAGTACGGGACTTTTAAAACATGTTTAATATTGTAATCCTCCGCTAAGTACTGCTGGGCTCCTGACAGCTTTAAATGGCTTTGACAAATGGGCCAAACGTAGATGACAAATCCAAGCTATTTCCTCTCCTCAGTGTAAAGCTCCTGCTGCTGCTTTATGTCCCTCTAATGTATTCCTAATGAGGTGCCGCTGTTGTTTACGTTAGCATACTTTTATTAACCGCATAAACCTCCTAATGCTCCAGCACTGAAACTCGATACAGCTCCTCCGTGCCAGATTTACATTAAGAGAGTTTAAAGCGCGCACATAAAGGAGTCCACCAAGCATGCGTCTACTCTGAGGTCAAATACATTAAACACATGATACAGCTCGTTATAGCAGCTCGTTTTCATATTACGGGTTACACTGTGGGATTGGTGCTAACTCAAAGCAGAGCCTGTTAAAACTATAGGAGTTTTTTGGAGCTGGTTTACAGTAATGAATCGCAACGGGAACGGCTTCTACTGTGTGAAACATGCACACATCAGCTGAGCCAAATGGTGCGTAGGAGATTTGAGAGCTTTATAAAATGGTACAGAGAGTTTAAAAGACATACTGTATATAGTGTTACTGGACAATTTATTTTTACACAGCTTAAAATATTGTTTACATAATTGTAGATGAGCCAAAGAAATTCAGTCCAGACCTTCCCTCTCTTGTTGCACCGAGGAGTGACTTAAAACATGCTTACAACTAAATTAGCTGCTAATCTGAGTGCTTTAAAGTGAAGGTGTATGACAGATGGGTTCACTGATCTCATCTTATTTCAGGCCACCCCATAGACTGTATCTATAAATGGACATAAGTTAACCTGTGTGAAAAATCCCTCAGTCGTCCAGGTAGAATCAATGGTAAAACAGAAATTCAATGTGTTATCTGGACAAAGTTTATTTAGTCAAATACGTTTCGGAGCTCATCCAAGCTGCTTCTTCAGTTTTGGTCAGAATGCTGCTGGGTACTTCTTTATTTCTGTCTGCAAGGAAGGGTTAACTACACTGAAACTACCCCGAAACTAACACACCTACTTGTTTACAGTTTCTGTTATTTAGTTGGGCCTATTGAAAAGTGCTGAGTGTGGCATCATATTAGCATAACCATTTAGAGCCATAAATCAGAGGTCCAGAGGTGTGAAAACACCCATAATGGCCCTGAATGGTTAAAGTAGGTGTGTTATTTTCAGAGTAGTTTCATTGTAGTTAGCTCCTCCCTGCAGACAGATATAAGGAAATACACACCAGCATTCAGACCCGAACTGAAGAAGCAGCTTGGATGAGCTGTGAAATGTATTCAACCAAATAAACTCCTGTCCAGTTGACAAATTGAATTTTTCCTTTGCCATAAATGAATCTGCTAATTCCAAATAGGAAATGAGCATGGGCATGCTTCCGGTTCCATTGGCTCAAGGTTCACTTTGTATTGGAAAAACATCAACTCTCTTTCTGTAATCGCTGCTTTCAGGCTCATCATTTTGGTCTTAAAATGTTTGTATTAACTTGCTCTACTTGATATTGGGGTGAGAGCACCACCACAGCCAGCCCCCACACCACTGACTGGAGCACAGGTTCCAGAGGGCGAGGTCCCTGCCCCCATGGGAGTACTTTGTACATAACTGCTAGTGGGGGTCAAGGTGAGCTTATGGCCGTGAGATCGGTCCGGTGTGGGTGGGAGTGCTGGCCCAGGGTGTTGTGGTGCTCAGAGGTGACACATCCCACGAGGTGACAGTCAAAGTGCACAGGCATGCAGCGGCATCTTTAGGGCCTCCAGTTTAGGGCAGTGAGGAGCCTGCCCATCCGGGTGTTCTGCTGTTTGATGAGTTACCTGTAACAATAAATTGTGTTTTTTGGTTTTGTGCCCAGGTTCCCTCTGGAAGAAGAGGACTAAGATGCACAAAGATGCTTGTTTTACCGGAATGTTTTTATGTTTTATGCCAGCCCCTTTTAGTTTTTACCATCGTTATACTAGCTGTCTTTTGTTTTATTGATTGCACCATTACAGCTCTCACTGCAATTTTATTTTACAATAACATCATTCTAATTCAGTCTCTCCTTATACAAACTTTCTCTAAACATCACCCTGTTCACGTTTGTTGGGTTGTAGGTAATGGTTAAGGAGGAGATATTTTACTTCTATGGTGTATTAATTGTTAACATTTAACATATTTAGAGAAACTACAGCACATCACACCAGGTTTGTCAAGTTGTTGTACAGTTTTGTATCATGTTTTTGTATATTTATTGAGAATTGTTCTGTGGGAACATGGGTGACTTATTGCTTACCGTCAGGAAAATTCAAATAGGGCCTGAGAGAGATTGCTCAGATACACATGGATGACATGTAAAACCTCTTCAGGAATGTTTTTGATGATGAATCTATGTTATAACATGTGAGAAAGCTCCAAAAAGTGGATTTAGCATAATGCCCCCTCTTAGAGCCAGGGCCGGGGTTATGGATTTACTTTACATTTGAAAAAACACAGACACACAATGACCTGTCATGGATAGAAATAATCAGGGAAAACCATGAAACCCTCTGCTCTGTTCAGTTCGTAGAAATATGTGTTTTTGCATAGCTCCTGTTTTATCCTTGTGCACCTGCTGCTCTTCCTCATTAACCATCATTATCCTCATTATTATTATTATAGTCTGTATTATTGTGAGTTCTAGAACAAAGGCCCTGGATCTCACACACCCATTCATTAAGCTCTCCTGACCTCCGCAGCTGCTCCTCGCTCAAATTAAAACTGTTTTCTGAGACTATACTTGGTCAGATGAGCCCATAGACTCACTCAACAACAATAAACACTGCTTAGATTAATATCTTGTCTTTTACGCTGTATTATTCATACTCATTTACAGTCATTATTCATATTCAGCTTGTCCTGGGTTGGTCCTGATGTAGACTCAGTTTGGTCCTGGTTTTGTTCTGGGTTTAGTACCAGTTTGAGGTTTCAGACAATCTTGAAACTTTATGGCAGTGTTTGCATTGTGTCTCCATGGTAACTACATGTAGAACACCCCATAGACTGTATATATAAATGGACATAGCTAATCCACTTCTGATGCTGGCTCCCATTGACTTTTTCTCGCATTGCCGAACGCTATGGGTGCGCTATAGTCCACTTCTATATACAGTCTATGGAACAGCCCCAGCGTAATGTCAAGTGTCAGTAACAATAATAATGGAATTAATAAGGCATTACCGAAGCGATGCTGCTAATCTGCGCCATCGGTCCCTCTGACCACCTCCAGTCATTTACTCATACCGCATTCATACTACGCAATGTGGGTGGTGTCTTGCCTGAGAACACAACAACAGTTTTTGGCACTGGGGCTCCACCTGGTATTCTCCGTTGTCTCCCATCCAAGTACTAACCAGGCCCGGCCCTGCTTAATTTCTGAAACCACACTATGGAACATTCCAAGCAAAGCAATAATATTTCCATGGAGACAAGACGGTGGCCAAAAAAAAAACAAAACACGTATTGTTTATTAGATCGCAGGTTTGAACAGCTTGATCTGTCACAGCTCATCTCTGGTCATATGGCATTTCTACTACCCACTACTTGAGCTATGAATCAAGATTTATGATTTTAGGGATGAGATCGGGATCAGTAATCTTACATAGAGATGATTTATCGATTCTCTGCAACATTGGAGGCTTTCTCCAGGTATTGAAATTGGTCCAATATTGAAACATTTTGCAGATATTTAGCAGCAATATTTTTGTTTCTGCACTGCCCCAGTGCCCCGTGTTTCAGTCCCGGTTTGCCCTCAGTGCATCAGATCTGTCTTTTGTACCAGATTAAATGAAAATATGACTTTATATTCCAAATAAATACATTTTGTTAGGGTTTACAAATGTGAAACATTGATTTGTAAACTTCACTGTAACTTATCATACATTTGCTCTGGGTCTGTACTGTTGATTTTAAAAAGTCAATATCGGTATGGCCCCGAGATACTTGAACCTATGGTCATGAGCTCTGGGTAGTGACCGAAAGGACGAGATCGCGGATACAAGTGCTCGAAATGAGTTTCCTCCGTAGGGTGGCTGGGCGCTCCCTTAGAGATAGGGTGAGGAGCTCAGTCACACGGGAGGAGCTCGGAGTAGAGCCGCTGCTCCTCCACATCGAGAGGAGCCAGTTGAGGTGGCTCGGGCATCTGTTCCGGATGCCTCCTGGGCGCCTCCCTCGGGAGATGTTCTGGGCATGTCCCACCGGGAGGAGGCCCCGGGGAAGACCCAGGACACGCTGGAGGGACTATGTCTCTCGGCTGGCCTGGGAACGCCTCGGGGTCCCCCCGGAGGAGCTGGAGGACGTGTCTGGGGTGAAGGAAGTCTGGGAGTCCCTGCTTAGGCTGCTGCCCCCGCGACCCGGCCCCGGATAAGTGGACGAAAATGGATGGATGGAATATCGGTATGGCCAAATATCATTTATCGACCATAACAGCAAGACAAAGATTGGATATCAGTATTGACTCAAACAATCCATATCGAACCATACTTCCTAAGTGGATCAAATCACATATTGACATAATCATGCAGTGGACACCCCTAAATTTGACCAAAATTTAAAAAAAAGAAAAGAAAGATTTTTCCGAATTTTGGATTATATGAATATGGGTTTTTCCACTTATATTTCAACACTTTCCATTATTTAGATTTTGTAAAATTTGAAAATTCTGGTTTGACATTTCTTTAAGTTAGGGTTTTCACTCGCTCAGAATTTTACTATAGTTAGAACCTGCTTTGAAATTCTCCACATTCACTTTTGCTGTCCGCCTCTCAGGTCTTCCTTTTAGCCACACTAGACTTTGATGAACTTTTAACCACAGTATCTCAAACCTGTCCCGGTCCATGAACTCCACTCATCTTCACCAAACTTGTTCCAAGAAGGTTCCAGGTTCAACTCCTTGTCTTTTTTTGTGGAGTTTGCATATTCTTCCTGTGTCTGGATGGGTTTCCCCCATCAACTTAAAACATGCACAAAAGATAAAATCCTCCAACTAAGGTAGTCCTGACCAAAAATAGCTCAAGATCTGGAGATGGGTCCCACTGCTCTGGTGCTGTTTATTCAACTTTTATTTTTTACAAAGGCCTGCTATGTTTTTTTCTTCACAATATACACAAAATACTAAGGCAAAAGTATCAGAGGAACCTCAAGGAAAAGTGAACATTTAAATATTTTCAGATTGTCAAGCCTGTTCCGAGGCATGACAGAGGGAGTGGTGACCAGACTGATATCCCTGTGTAAAAAATATATAGAGATATATCATTCTGGACTTGGAATCTTCTGGAATCTGTTAGGCTACGTTCAGACTGCAGGTCTTAACGCTCAATTCCGATTTTTTTGTGAAATCCGATGTTTTTGCGAGGTCGTTCACATTTCCAATTAAATGCGACTTGTATGTGACTCCAGTGTGAACAGTAAACGGCCCGAAAGTGTCCCGCATGTGCACTGGAGACACGATGACGTCAACCGCAGCGAGCGTGCTCTGTGTTTACGGAAGTTGTCCAAACATGGTCGCGAGCATTGAGCACCTGGCGATTTTACAGTTCCGGTTTCCACCTGCTTCAGCGCAGAATAGTGACGTTTGTCGCTTGTTGATGACGTGTAGGTCGGATGGATGCACTTTGGCCGTTCAGACTGAAGTCACATGTCAAAAGTAGATATGTATCGGTTTCAGGACCACATATCCAAGTGGCCTGGGTCGCATTTGAAAAAATCGGATCTGTGTCGTCATTAAAAGATCAGATACAGGTCACATAGAAACCAAAAAATCGGATTTGGGTCACTTCAGGCTGCAGTCTGAACGCAGCCTTAGAGTCTTTTTATTTGACGCTGATGCATGCTTAAATCAACAGTCAAATACACCACTGTAACACCCTGCTCTCTGCTCTTCCCCAAAAGAAGATTTCAGGTTCATTACATTTTTACTGGCTTTTAAATATCTAGATCTTGTTCTTATCTTTTTCTCTCTTTTTCCAAATGATCCAAATGTTTAAAAACACAGTGGAGCTCTCATAGTATTACCACATGTTGAGTGTGTTTCATTTGAGAGAAGAACTCAGCCTAAATATGCAGTCTCATGTAAAAACAATTATACCTAAAATCAAAATTTTAATACATATTTCAATTAATTGTTTCTTTATTTTTTGGCTGATCTACTTTAGTTACTAGATCAGCTCAAGTTGTGGTCAGGGTTGTTTGGTTGTGGGGTAAGGTGGTGGGTGGAAGGGCAATTTTTTATTTATTTTTTTATTACTGTAAAGCGCTTTGTGTTACATTTTATTCAGTAAAGTTTGATTTGATTTGACTTATTGCTGTCTTTAAAGATGCATTGTGTAACTTTTCTAGTGGAGGGTTGTCACCTGTTCTTTTCTATGGATCTGTCATTGCTCTGCCTGGAATGTTCCACAGTATGACATCAAAAAGACCTTCCTTACATTTATTCAATTACAGGTGGTTTTATAGCTCAAAAATACCTAGAAAAACAACATTCTGACTGTGAGCGGAATCGCCTCTCCACAGATCTGACCTGTAACTTGGTCTGATTTGGTCACCATGAAGATAGAAAGGTTTAATACCGTACTGTGAAACATTCCAGACGTCTGAAGCAGATCTTTCATTCATAAGCTCATGAATCCGGAGATTGTCTTTAGGCACAAAGGGAGCATTTTCTGAGTCCATCGTTTTAGTTCGAATTTGTTTTGGGGAAAAGTCCAACAAGTTAATAGACCCACTCAGAGGACAGCGATCACATGTCAACACTGCATTGAATCGCGTATTTGAGTTTTTGAATATTCTTGAAAATGTATTTGAAGAGGAAATAACAAAGTGTCTGTATGACTATTGTAGAGAGGAGTTTCAATAGCCTGATTCGTGGAAAACCATCTGACCTCACAATGTTTGATTTGTTTGCGCCGCTGCTATTTGATCGTGATGTATGTAATGCGGGCAATAAACTGGTAAATTAATCTTTTCCGAAATCCCGCAGGAAGAAGGACATTAACATCTTTCCTCTTGATAAAATTCACCAAACATTCTCATTGTTCCGGTTTTAAATCCTCGATCTCGAGAATCGTTGCCGACACAGAATGTATGGCTCTTCGCTGATTGGCTGGTGCCCGAACTCGCACTTCCGGGGTTATTACAAATCATTTTTCCTGACCTAGTCGCTGGAGAGAAATGAAATTGAGCGGAGGCACTAGGTGGATCCAGCCTGGCTAGAGTTTCAGTGCATTTTAATACAAAACTCACTGGTATCGGTATCGGTGTAATATCACAATACTTGGAGTAGTATTACTTGGTATCAAAACGTAACAAACAAAAATTACTCGTATTGCCCATCACTACTGATTTTGACCTGTTAAGCTTAGAGTTCTAGTTTAGTCCTGGCTCAGTCTTGGTTTAGTTCTGGTTTAGTCCTCAGATTTACCACTTGAATTATAGTCTGTTTTTTTTTTTTAGATCTAAAATGGTTTGTGTCTTTATAGAATCCAATTTCGTCTCCGGTTTAACTGCCCCTCTGTGGATTTGAGCCCAGACTGGCTTCTTAATAATTAATAAGACCATCTAGACATAGTTAACATCATTATATTTAAAGCAACAGTGTGTAGCTTTTTAGCCAAATAATAATCTAAAAAAATAAACCAAAATAACAATGATTTTTTTTTTTTTAGTTTGGTTGCTTTTGTTATACTCAAAAGGGCAGAAAAGCACACGTCCTTAATGTGAGCGGGCTTGCATCTCCACAAACCTGACTCTTATTGTTCTGGAGGAGGGCCTGCTTGTTGTTCTTTGGCTTTAATAGTACACAGTTTAGTATAAAACATGAAGTTTACCTTTTAACTTCTTGGTTGGACATAGATGGACAAAACTTGATGACACACAAATTACATACAAATTATGATTGGACTAATAAAAATAAATTCCACCTTTATTCAGTTAAATGAAGGTTTAACTTGAAAACTGCCTTCCTTGCATGTAAGTTGTAACATTTTTTGTTATTTTCTTCTCAACTGTTTTCTCAACAAACTGTCACTTATTTGGCATAAAACTTTGAGAACATTGTACCACTGGCAACATAATAAGTTGTAATTAGAAACACTTGAAAACCTGTTATATATGCTTTGTCAAACCTGTAATGTCATTTAGGTCATTATAGTTTAGAAGCTCGTTTGAAGAGTGAGAGTGAATCGTCATTTAGGTGTGTACTTCTTTTAATTACACTTAAATGACTTTGGGAACATTCTATGACCCAATTAGTACTATTACCTTAACAAAAGATTTAATTATTATGATTGAAGGCAGTCATAACTTTTTCTTTCTTTTTCATATTGAACAATTTCGATTTCCAGTTAATTTGCCATGACTAGAAACAAACATAAAAGTCTTTCAGTAATAATTTCCTGATCATAAAAATTGTATTCATTGCAGAAGCCTATAATGGTAGGCCACAATGTGTTGCAAATAGTGGGCATGGGCGCGATTTTATTTATTAAGTCAACTGAGAACACCTTCTCGTTTGCAATGACGACGTGACCAAGAGGCAGGATAAAACAGAAGCACAAACAGAACACACTCACATCAGTCATAACATGAAACAGTGAATTGAAACATGAGACAGTGAAACATTTCTGGATTAGTTTTAAAAACATGTGCAATGATCCTGTAAAATACCCCAACTTAACGCCTGAAAATGTTTTGTGTGTGTTTTCGCCTTTAAGTAGATCGTAAATTAAGTTGAGAATAGTAATTTGACTATAGCAAAAAAATAAATAAAAGTAACCTTGCGTTGCATGAATCGTTGCATGCTGAGGGACTATTTTCTCACATATCAGTCTGCCGATGCCAAACTTTCTATCAGGAAGTACAACTCACTGATGCTGCTCAGACATAAATCCTTCAAATGGAAGGTTGGTGTTACTTCTAAAATGATTGTATCAACACAGACATTCACATGGACAGTCTGGTGTAATAATAGATTTACTTCGGGTGTTTTGTGTAGTGGGTAAGACTAACTATGGCCATTGACATGCACTAGCCTAACACCAGTGACCTCTGCAAATACAAGCACTGAATGGGATATTTAAAAAGTGTCTCCACACGTCTCCAACACTCTGGCTCACTAGGAAATGAGGCCCTAATTCTGAACTGTCCCTTTAAGTGGATAAAACAGCTGTGCATATGTTTTCATGTTTGCATATATTTGGTAATTGCATATTAACATGTGCATTCCTGTAAATATGTAAAAAGTTGTCAGTCTTCTCTGTGTGGGAACATGTGAAGGAAACCCTACAATCTATTTAAACACCAAATGACATTACAGTGTTTTAACGCACTGTGTCTGTAATGTACTTCCTGTTGTTTTTACCCATCTGCTGCCCATGCTTTCTCCTGACTGCTCTTGTTTGCTCCTGTCTGCTCTTCTGTCTAAGCTACTCTGGTTCTGCTCCTCTGGCTCTGCTCCTCTGGCTTTGCTTCTCTTGTTCTGCTCCTCTTGTTCTGCTCCTCTGGCTCTGCTCCTCTGGCTCTGTTCCTCTTGTTCTGCTCCTCTGGCTCTTCTCCTCTGGCCCTGTTCCTCTAGCTCTGCTCCTCTGGCTCTGCCCCATCTGCTCCTCTGGTTCTGCTCCTCTGCCTCTTCTCCTCTGGCTCTGCTCCTCTGGCTCTGCTCCTTCTGGTCCTCTGCTCTCCTCTGACTCCTCTGCTCCTCTGGCTCTTCTCCCCTGGCTCTTCTCCTCTGGCTCTTCTCCTCTGGCTCTGCCCCATCTGCTCCTCTGGTTCTGCTCCCCTGCCTCTGCTCCTGTCTCCTCCCCTGTCTCTGCTCCTGTCTCCTCTCCCTCTGCTCACATGGATCGTATGACGGCCTCACTTCCTAAATGGGCCATATCTGAGTATCGACTTTACATTAGGAACTCAATTGGGAATCGATCAGACGTTCTGGCTGCGTTAAAAAGCACGGATCAGGTTCTATGTAGTCTGCGTGCGAGAAGAAAGAGAGGATTTCCAATATGAACCGTCTCGAAAGGCTAACCACTCTGCCACAGTAACACAGGGAGAACATGCAAACTCCACTCACTAAATCTGGACTAAACGAAGACTAAAGTAGACTGAACCAGGACTAAATCAGGTATAAATCAGCTCGAAACAGGACTAAACCAAGGCTGAACCAGAACTAAACCAGGATTGAATCAAAACTACATCAGGATAGAATTAGGACTAACCCAAGACTGAAACAAGATAGAAACAGGACTGAACCAGAACTGAACCAGACATGCACACTCCACTCAGCGAGATCAGGAGTCTAACCCGCAACCAAGACTAAACATTGACTAAATCAGGACTAAACCAGAACTGAACCAAGACTAGACCATAACAGGACTAAACCAGGTATATACTATGACTGAACTAGGACTAAATCAGAACTAAACCAAGACTAAAACATATTGAACCAGGATTAAATCAGATCTAAACCAGGACTAAACTAAGACTAAACCAGGACTAAACCAGGGCTGAACCAAGACTAGACCAGGACAGAACTAGGACTGAACCAGGACTAAATCAGGTCTAAACCAGGACTTAGCAAGGACTAAACCAGGGCTAAACCAAGACTGAACTGGGACTAAACCAGGACTGAACCAAGACTAGACCAAGACAGAACCAGGACTAACCCAGGACTTAACCAAGTATACTGTATTCTATGACTCAACCAGGACTAAATCAGAAGTAAACCAAGACTAAAACACATTGAACCAGGACTAAATCAGGTCTAAACCAGGGCTAAACTAATACTAAACTGGGACTAAACCAGGACTGAACCAAGACTTGACCAGGACAGAACTAGAACTGAGCCAGGACTGAACCATGCCTAAACCAGGAGTAAAACAGACTGAACCAGGACTAAATCAGGTCTAAATCAGGACTAAACCAGGACTGAACCAAGACCAGACCATAAGAGAACCAGGACTAACACAGGACTTAACCAGGTATACTGTATACTATGACTGAACCAGGACTAAATCAGAACTAAACCAAGACTAAAACACACTGAACCAGGATTAAACCAGGTCTAAACCAGGACGTAACAAAGACTAAACCAGAAATAAACCAAGACTGAACCAGGACTGAACCAGAACTAAACCAGCCATGCACACTCCACTTAGACATGTCAGGAGTCTAACCTACAACCTCCTTACTGAGAGGAGGAGACAGGCTAACCACTCTGCCACAGTAACACGTTTCTGATTCACATTATGGTTATTTCCCTTGGAGCCTGAAGCCCACATCTTGTTATTCTGCACGAGTAGACGCACGAGCATGAACACGCCATCTCTACACGTAAAAGTGCCTATATAACAGATTTCATGTTTTTTTCATGTATTTACAGTCTTGATTCAGGCTTTGTAATTTAATTAAAGGGTTAATTAAGTAGTTATTAAGGCAGAATCATTCTTAAAAGTCCTGTATTATGCAAAACTGACGCTTGTGTGTTTTAAGCCATGTTATAATGATGTTACCTCACCACAAACATACCTGGAGTTGTGTTTTGTTCAAGTTGTTTGAGTAATCTGTTTTTATCATCTCCAAAGCTCAAAATGTTCTGTTCCACCTTGTGATGTCATGCAGCTGTAGTTTTTAAGCTACTTTTTACACTTTGTTCAGTAGAGCAAATCCAGGTCTGAAATCATCCAAATGATTGTAGTGAAAGTGTGTGGAGTTTAAAAACACAGCGGAGCACTTCCTGTATTACTGACATCACAAGGAGGAACAGAGTGTTTTCAGATTGAGAAAAGAACTCATTATGCAGGGTTTGTGTTTGTGTGATTGAAACAAACACAACTCCAGGTCTGTTTGTGATGAGGAGGCAACATTCTAACAGAGATCAGAAATCGACCTAATATGGGCCCCTTAAAATACTGCTACATATTTTTCATCTTTTATGACTTTTCAGTGTTTTGCTTGCATTTCATTTCAGTACAAGGTTGTGGGTTAGACTCTTGATCTCACTGAGTGGAGCGTGCATGTCCTTTCTCTATTACCGTGGCAGAGTGATTATCCTGTCGTCTATATGATCCCATATTGTCCTGATTCAAACTCTGCCCTGTAAGACTATCCAAACAGGAGCAGTGATGGTGAAAAACACTGGTGAGGCCCGTAGTTGGACACACAGGAAGTACACTGCCCCTCCTCTGCTCCAATCTCATTATTTCACAATCAATCAGTGTTCTCCAGAGCCCTTCCAGGAATTAGCCTGAGCCCCAAATGGTTGATTGATGGTCTTAAAAATCAACAAATACTGTAACACGCTCCATATGTCCTCCTGTAGGAGGACAGTAGTAGGACAGCCAAAAATATAGGCCTGCTCATGTTGGAGTACTGTTACCTCAAAATAATACTTAAGTAGTACAAGGTAGTGGTTCAGGAAATTACTCAAGTAAGTGTAAAAGGTATCTGAGGAAATTACTACTACTACTACTACTACTACTACTACAATACTACTACTACTACTACTACTACTACTACAAATACTACTACTACTGGCTGAACCTCCTTGTCAGAGCCTGATCTGGTCAGATTTCTTTTGCTGAGCAGGGCTGGTTAGTACTTGGATGGGAGACCACAGGGAACACAGGTGCTGCAGTGGGGCACCAGTGGCAAAACACTGTTGTTGTGTCCTTAGGCAAAGCACTTCACCCACATGAATGTGGTGTGTGAGTGAGTGTTGATGGTGGTTGGAGAGGCCAATGGTGCAAATTGGCAGCCTCACCTCTGTCATGTTGCCTCAGGGCAGCTGAGGCTGCTATAGTCAATCAATCAATCAATCAATCAACAACTTTATTAATCCCAAAGGGCAATTCAGTTCGCACATCTCTGGTCATGCACAATATATAAATATAAATAATAAAGAGAAAGAAAGACAGACACTAGACGTTCGAACCACAGTGCATCAGGGACACAGCAACAAATTCACTTTCCGTTTAAAATCCTTATGGCAGAAGGAATAAAAGATTTGGCGTAGCGGTTAGTCCTTTGCTGTGGGGTGACATAGCGCCTCCCGGAGGGCATCTTCACGAACTGTGAGCGCAGCACATGGCTAGGCTGGCTCAATATGGCCTTAGTCCTTTGTAACACCCGATGTCTCCACACAGAGGCCAAATCCTCCATCTGAACACCACTGATTTTGCTGCAAACTTTTACAATCTGGTTCAGACTGTTCTTGTCCTTCACAGATAATCCATAAAACCAACAGATAAAAGAAAAGGTCAGCAAACTTTCAATAAAAGAATGATAAAAATTATTTAAAATATTAGACGATACATTAAAAGAGCTGAGCTTCCGCATCAAGTGAAGCTGCTGCTGTCCTCGTTTGACGATGTGCTCAGTGTTCTTATCGAACCTTAAAGAGGAATCAAACACAGTTCCCAAGTACTTATAAGAGTCGACCATTTCTATGGCTTCTCCATGGATAGAACTGGCTATTGGGCTGTGGACTTTTTCCGGAAGTCTACAACCATTTCTTTGGTTTTGGCTACATTTAGGTCCAGGTAGTTATTATCACACCATTCAATGAAAGCAGGTAAAGCTCGGCCATGGTCAGAGTTTGCTCCCTGCAGGAGAGAGAGGAGGACAGTATCATCTGAAAACTTGATCATGTAGCTGCCCTCATTTGCGGACCTATAACTGTCTGTATACAAAATATAGAGCAGCGGAGACAAAACACAACCCTGGGGGAAACCAATATTTGAAATGATGGAATTGGACATTTCCCCATTTACCAGGACTCTCTGTGTGCGGCGGGTTAAGAAGTTTAAAAGTAGCAATAAAAGCTGATCAGGTCGACTAAAAAGAGAAGCTAATCTCTCAATTAAAATATCTGGCTGCATCTTGTTAAAAGCTGAAGAGAAGTCTGCAAAAAGTATCCGTGCGTGTGAGTTGGGCTTTTCAAGGTGTTTATAAATAGTGTCCAAAAGAAATATTTTTGCATCCTCTACACCTTTCCCTGCTTGATACGCAAACTGCAGTGGGTCTAGTTTACCATTGATTAGAGAGAGGATATTCTCTTTTAGTATCTTCTCAAAGATTTTCATAACTAATGAGGTCAGAGCAATTGGTCTGAATTCACTTAGTTCCTTTGAATTATTCGATTTAGGAACAGGTCTAATAGTGGATGTTTTCCACATAGTAGGTATTTGGCCAGAATTTGCACACATCTGAAAAAGTGTAGTAAATACACCACTGAGCTGATGGGCACAGGACCTGAGAGTGTGTCCACAGATGCCATCCGGGCCTGCAGCTTTACTTATGTTTACCTTTTTAAGTAATTTGGTAACGCTTTCTTGGGAGATCAACAGATTGTTATTGGGAACAAGGGACATTCGAGTTTTATCAATCACATCTCCAAAAAGTGGCCTCTCAAACCTGCTAAAGAAGGAGTTAAAAACATTTGGTAATTGGGTATCATCAACACCATTTACACTAACATTTTGCTTTGTTACACCAAACGATTGGTTCACTGATGCCATTTTCTTAATCCCTCTCCATGCTGCTCTGAGATCTCCTCCTGAATAGAGATTTTCTATTTTATCCTTATAGATCCTTCTACTATGTCTTATTTCATTTTTAACTTCTCTGTGGGCTTCTTTCTTTTCCTGTTCATCTCCTAAATAATGAATTCTTTTCTTTTTGTTTATAACAGACTTAAGCTCCTTTGTTACCCATGGCTTGTTGTTAGGGTATATAACCACTTCTTTAGTAGGAATTGTACAGTCGACACAGAAAGTTATATAAGATGAGACAACATCAACAAGTTCACTTATATTCTCACATGCATCTGTAAAACAATCCCAGTCAGTACATTCTAAAGATGCTTGGAGAGAACTTATGCTCATTTCATTCCACACTTTAACAGTTTTCCGTGTCGGTGACAAGCGTCTAAAAACAGGTCTATATATATATATATATGGCAGCAAGAACACGCTGTTGTGGTAAGAAGCCCCGAAGTAGTTCACCACCTCTGAGTGTGGAGTGAATGAATAATGTTCTGTAAAGCATCTTTGAGTGTGCAGAAAAAGAACTATATACATTGTATTTCAATATATTTGAGCCGAATGTGTTTTGCTCCAGCACAGATATGTTGTAGTAGCTCTTGTCTCTCTGTACGTCTCACAGCTCCACTTAATATTCACCAAAATCACAGTGTTAACCTGTCCTGCTCCCTTGTGTTTTTGTATCCAGTGACGACTGTTACACTGTACAATGTATTACTCAAGTAAGAGTACTGTTACACAGTACAATATATTACTCAAGTAAGAATACTAGAGTATTAGTATAGAGTACTTAGACTTTGAGTATTAGAATATATTTGTATATATTAGTAATACTATTATAGTAATATATTACTGAAGTAAGAGTACTGTTACACTGTACAATATATTACTCAAGTAGGAGTAAAAGTATGAGGACTGAAAACGACTCAGTTCACATTTTAATTAAATATAGTTTTTAATTATACCTTGAGAAAAAAACTCTCATAGTGGTGACATAGTTCAGAAGAGTGTTCTGTTGTTTAATGAGAGGAAATTGAACGGAAAGTTTAATCGAATCAATAAATAATTTGGACATTTGCAGAGGCTCGTGACTTAAATAGATTTAGACTTTGATAAAAAATTTCACATGATTCGAGAGGGAAATGTCAGTGCAGTGTCCTGGCCGTCTGTATGCAAAAGGATATAGACCAAAGGTTAAAGTTCATATGACAGGTTTTCACATTATTATAATTCTGACTTGGTTTGTTAGGGCAGTATCTGTTTAAATATTGATGACAGTTTTACATTACTTAAGTGTCAGTTTGTGGAAATACAGTTGAAGAATAATACGGTTCAAGCAAAACTACACATGGGCTTAAGGGCTTAAGGATTGTGCCATTACTAATAGAACAGCAGCGCTGGCCTATAGAGTAATTTCATTATCTTATCTTAATATGTACTGAAACCAGTTTGATTCAGATGAAACTGTTCAAGGGAAGGGATTTTAAAGTGAATCATGTTTAATCTATAAATGCAACCTAAATGAAGACCTTTGTAAATAAAGTAAGTCAAATGGAACAAGTCTGCCTCATCCAATAACTAACCTTATATTGTAGTGTTATTGCACTTTATTTTCAGAGATAAATCCTAGTGTTGCTGTTTTCTTTTCTTTTTTCTTCTTTTTTTTTTTTTTTGAGTTTACGTTAATTTATCAAATGTAAGCAACATCATCCCACTTGCCGTATGAAGAAGGAACCAAAACAAATGACAAGTGAGTTTTATGGCTTTAGGTCGCTCGGAGTTCTTCAAACATTTGCAAATGCTAATAGCTCCTGTGTGGTTTTCAGCTCTCGTGGTTCAGATTAAGACACAGGTTTGACGTTCAGACTTTGTCCTGGAATGCACTGTAATAAAATAAAAACAGTAGTTTGAAGTCGCAGTAATGCAGTTGGGTCAGGACCTGTCTTCACTGAATGAATGATGATTGGTTATTGACCTTAACAGTCTACATCACTGGTCTATAGGCTAATGCAGGATCACAGTGTGTTTAATGCCAATACACTGTACACGCACAACCTTCAACTTACACTTAGACAGACTTTATTGATCCACAAGGGAAATTACTTGGACATGTAGCTCACTCATCACAATATATTATAATAACAAAAGAGAATTGGTAATAATACATTGTAAATAACCACTGATAATAATTCTGTTTTTCTGACATACGTAAATAATCATAAATATTTTATTATTATTTATCAGACTTGTTTTTTCAAGATGTTTTCAATGAGGTGAATACTAGTCTGAGGACAGATATATACAGATAATACACCACTCTTCTTTATGTCTTACAAAGTGTGTTGTCCTGAACTTTTGACACCACATGTGTTATCCGCCAGCTTTGATCTGTTCTTAAAAAAAAACAACAACAAAAAAAAAAAACAACCTTTGATCAATAGTGATAGCGCTCTGAAGGGGGAGTGACTTAATGAAGGGAGCATACATATGAAACTTACAAAATATGTTAATACATTGTTTTTTGGCAAATATAGCATTTTCAAAACAATGAGAAGTAACATGGTGATCTAAATATGTTATGTGTCAATAGTTAATACCCCATAGAAGTAAAATACTCCCTGTTTAAATCTGCATTCACTAAGGAAGATACAGCTTTTATACGTAAGCTGAGTGAAAAACCCTGGAAAGATAGGGAGGACTTAAATATCCATCATGAAGGTGCTGAGAATCTGCTGAGAAACATAAAGCCTGGAAAAGCCTTAGGCCCTGAGAATACTCCACACAGTGTTCTGAAAGAGCTTTTCTCATGAATTAGCAGTAACTGTCTTGTTTAAGCTCACACTGCAGGAAGGAGCAGGAAGGAGTTATAGACACTGGGCTTATGCAGCACTTTCACCAATATTCTGTTTACATGTACATTATCTGATGAGGTAATGGGACACATTTTATCCAATCACTTTTTGAAAGACCGAGAGGCAGAATGTCCTGATAACTCTTCAGCACAGCTCATGACACATGAGATCAGGTGAAACAAAGCAACTCCTGACCTTTGACGACCTAGTTCAGGCTCATGATAAAATCGTCAGACACACAATGCAGTCCCAGGCTTGTCTCGAGCATGAGACCAGAGCTACAGGACGGTCTCATATGAGGGAAGTTGTTACAGCATGGGGTCACTAGTCCCATTCATTCCTAGATAGTGTTGGTAAAGTGCAGCTTTCTTGCAGTGGCACTTCAGTTAAATGGGTAAAATGTTCAATGTTCATTGTTTTTCACTGATTGTCTGGGACGTGTTAAAACAGCTGTATAGTCTGTATTGAAGGTATTTGCTGTCAAGAGCTAGCCTGATTCATCAGATGCTTTCACTTCGTGGAAACCGTCTGACCTCGCAGCATTAGGATTTGTTCACTCGACAGTAGGTGGGTACTTTTTTTAATTTAACCAATACCTGCTCTTTGGCTGTGACGTATGTAATGCGCCAAATCCTGCCACAGGAAGAAGGGCAATAATGTCTTTCCCCTTGATAAAATTCACCAAATATTCTCTTTGTTGTGGCTTTAAATCCTTGATCTCGGGAATCGTTGCCAACACAGAATGTATGGCTTCATCTACATCCATCTCGACCACTTTTTAACTGATGTGTTGTACAAAAAAAAAGGGACCCAGACAGGCGTTGGAGTTTGACGTCATGGCTTCACAGCTCTTCCCTGATTGGCCGGTGAGTGGTCTTCAACTTCCGGGGTTCTTGTAAACCATCTAGTGTATTCTAATTCCTGACCTAGTCGCAGGAGGGAAATGCAATTGAGTGGAGGCACTAGGTGGCGCCAGTCTGGTTAGTCAAGAGCGGCAACCCCACGCAAAATAATACAGCCTGAATGATGATGACAGCGCCCAGGGCAACTTCCAGGATAAGGTGAATGGTCCAGATGGAGTTATCTCAGAAACAATAGAGGTTGACTCTGGTGTTCCTCAGGGGTCTATATTCAGCCCATTGCTGTTTATATATATTTTTTATTAATGGCTTACTTATTTGCTATGATTTTCTGGTTTGACAGATTCTGTCCAGCATAGATCAGGATGTCCTCCAACATGACCTCCATGCCTCACAGAAGTGGTCAGATACATGAGGTATGGGTTGGAATCCTGTATGTAAATAAATGTGAATTAAACATTTTTGAAACTATATAATTAACAGGAGAGGGTGGGTTAATACATTTTTTTTTCTTCCCACTCCTTTTTGAGAAATGTGCTTTACTGTTGGTTATAATGTGTATGTAGTATGTATATGATTATTGTTTCTTTCTTGGCACAAACTCAAAGTAAAAACGAATCAAATCGAAATCCAGTAAATGTACTATAGCACCCTCTCATCCCTCAGTAACACCACGGACCACATTGTATACATTATGTAATCGAGCATTGTCATTGGTGTGATTTTGCATTTGAAATTTAATTAACAAGAACCAGAACCAGCACAGTGTGGACAAGGGGTGAATGTAGTGATTTAGGGTTAGAGTTTGCATGATTCTACATTCATGTTCTATCAAAGGTAACCTAGAGCATTGTTTCCAAAAGACTGGGTCGCGATGCTCACGGGGGTCGCAAGAGATTTTTTTGGGGTTGCCTTGTCACGATCTGCATGTCGTTCTGCAATAGATCTCCGCGCACTCTCCACTCCTCACAAGGAATCTCCACGCACCTCCGACAGCACCAACTTGCCTAACCAATTTTCTAAGGGAAACACTGATTACTGTTTCTCCTTGTTTAAAACTTGTGTACCTTATTTTCAGATTATACAGCGCACTTAAAATCCCTTATTTTTCTCAAAAATTGACAGGAGCACCTTATAATCCGGTGCACCTTATGTATTAATTCTGGTTGTGTTTACTGACCTGGAACAAATTTTTACATATATTCTACTGAATTGTGTTCAACAGAAGCTGACCACATCAATGCACAAGGAGAGAGATAGTTTTTTTTATCGCTTATAGTTTATGCAAATTAGCCATATAGTTTCGTTTCTGTAACATGTAAACAAATGTGCACAAAGCTGCATTAAACACATTAATACTCAATCTATATTTGAGTCCTCAAGTCTCAAGTGTCTTCCGCTTATTTCACTTTGCCTTATAATCCAGTGCACCTTATGTATGAAAATAAATGAGAGAACAACAATCAACATTCTTCACCTTATAGTCTGAAAAATAAAGTAATACTAATTGTTCAGAGAGACACAATCAGTCAGTCAACAATAAAATATCCTCATTAATGTTCAATAATGGTCACAAATTTGCTTTGTCATTTACGAATAATGTCTATTGTCTTGGGTCGCGAAGAATTGTGATTTTTAAAATATGGGTTCCCAGAAAAAAAAGTTTGGAAAACACTGACCTAGAGGGGGAATAGACATATTATAATGTTTATTTCTAATCTTTTGTGGTTCATGTTTTTGGTTTAAAGTGACTTTGCTCCATTCATATCATTGCTTCACTTGTAATAGCGATTTATAATATAATAATACCTCCTCAAAAACATTCCTGGAGTTGTGTTTTATTTCTTTACACATGTTTGAGTAACCCTTTATTATTAGTCTCCAAGGTTCAAAATTCTCTGTTCCATCTGGTTCACTGTTCAATTGCTTCTCAGGCCTTCTAATCACAGAGAGCATGAACCAGTGACCCTCTTGTGCTGTGGCGTAAACTCTGTTTAGCTGAGAACTGGGTTAATGTCATTTTTAAGTCTTGGAGGCCCTGACAAACTATGACTAAAGTGTAAAAATAAAGGCGACTTTTATTTTTAAAATGCTTGAAGCAAAGATCTGTTTTTAACCCATTTCCTATACCGCAGATGTACCACAGATGTATTTAGTGTACCACATATGAGCCTTACACAACCCCCTGCTGTCTTTTCAATAAAGCAGATCCCAGATGAATGCAGCGATCTGTTTGTAACCTCATTCGCATGTCTGACTGAAGGCATTCTGTTGTTATGCCCACCCGTCTGCCCCGAGCACAGATGCAAAACAAGCTAACCTTTTCAAATGTGATCCTCATGATGAAGAGACGCGTGAATCAGACCTGTGTTTGTGCAGCAGGATCCTCGGCTACACACGGACAACCAGGACACGACCCGGAGACAGACAGAGGAATATTTAGTAAAATCGACTTTTGAAGGAACTGTATGAGATTTCAAATTTCGTAAACTATGTCCCAAATGACAAGGCAAACACTGAAATGGAATATAGCTTTTTACTGAAAACAATGCAGATTTATTCTTAATGACAAAAGTATTGGAAGTATTGTCACATTTGTTTATGATGTAATAAACTCTAGTCATGCTTACATCACAAAACAGGAAGACGTTTGGAAAGATGCAATTACAACTTCCGGTGTAGTTCCCGACACTGGGCTCCCCGACCGACTGTGATAAAACCCAATGAAGTAAATGTGATCAGCGGTAAAATGAAGATGTATGTGCTGTTTAGAATCATCTTGAATTTGGTGCCCTCAAGTCTTCTAATGGGATACAACCCTTATTCCAACATACCGACACTTTGACAGACCCCCATCCTGACATTCCGTCATTCCAACAACCATCCCTTAGGACATGTCCCCATTCCAGCACTTTTTTATCGCTATTCTGACAACCTACTCATAGTTTGGAGTGTCACCTTTTTACCTTGTATACTGTGAGTGGACTGTGCCTCCTCCTGGATGCCATGTGAAATTTTCGCATACGCTGCATGGACTGCACCTCTAAACCAGAACTAAAACCAGGCCTAAACCAGAACTAAAATCAGGACTAAAACCAGGTCTAAACCAGGATTTATCCAGGACTAAACCATGCCGCGCAGACTGCATTTCCTCCCATAGGCCGTGTGCACCCTGCCTCCTACACCACCAGTCAATGAAAATATTGTCCCAAAAGGAGTGTCACCGCACCTTAATAATTACCTTGTGTGTCAGAATGGTGAAATATTGAAAAAAATAAATAAAGTGCTGCCACTCCAACCAAAAAAAAAAAGTTGGAGTGCAGGGACGTTTGATTAAAAAATGGAAATGCTGCCACTCCGACAATTACATGTCAATGTTGGAGTGGTGGTATGTCGGAATGGCGGCATGTAACTCTTCTAATTGCATGTACACAGTGCACTCGGAGTTGTGTGTCAGTGGGGAAATGATGAAAACTGAGGTATGGTTGGAATTGTTGATTAGTCGAACATAACGGAACACTACAATGATATGTAGATGAAGAAAACTGGGTATTTTTCTCATTTTTTCTAGAACCGAGCCCGTCAGAAGGTGTAATCGCATCTTTCCAAACATCTTCCTGGTTTGTGATGTAAGCGTGAATAGAGCCTATTTTGTGTTTTGGTTCTCAAGACAATTTTCCAGTTAGAAATCAAAATGAGCCTCACATGAGCCTCTCATTTGGTTGCCAGTTTCAGTGCTGAAATCCAGTTGGTTTAAACCTAAAATGCATCTGTCTGATCTGAATGGTCACTACATAATCCTGAGCACCTGCACCAGTCAGGAGTCAGTGCTAGTGCAGCCTCTGCAGCTCAAGGAGGGAATTCTGGAGGTTCTGAGCTTTCACATGAGGCCTGTCCGTGTACTGAGAATGAGACAAGCCTGTATGTGTCCTCTGCAGGTTAAAGATGCATTGTGTAACTTTTCTGGTAGAGGGTTCATCACCTGCTTGTTTGTATGGATATGTCATGCAGTGTTGCTCAGTATGACATTTAACAACTTTACCTGACATTTATTCAATTACAGATGGTTTTATAGCTCAGAAATAAATAGAAAACAGTACATGTATTCTTGCCGAACCATTTTGGTACGGGACATCTGGTTCGCACAGTTTGTGTGTGTTTACATTCCCCCACTGCATGTGCAGCTACATGGAGGCTCGGCTCTTTAATATTCACGAGGGAACTCATCCGTGATTGGGGTGGCAGTGTTTCCCGCAGCACTCTGGAGTCCCCCCACACACACACACACAGACCCACGACCTCTGTCCCTAGCGAAAGGGCCTTTTCAACTTTGTAACTGCAGCAGTTCGGCACTTACAGCAGACAATGTGGACAAGTTGTTTTTTCTGGCCAAAAATATGAAGATTGATTAAAACGTCATGCTGGAACTGTTAGTGCTGCGGTTTACTTTTTGAAGAGTTTTGTTTACTGTTTACAAGAAATATAATATAATATAATATAATAATATAATATAATATATTTTATTTCATACATTTGTTGCTTATTTGAGAAAATTAAATTTTATGTATTAGTATTACTAAGCAGCACTTCGCATTTATTTTATTTTCTCATTTGTATAATGTTAAAACAAATTGTTGGTTTAATAAACACACATACACCAAAAAAAAAAAAAAAAAAAAAGCAAATAGTTTTGCATTTTGTTCCTATACTGTACCGAAAATGAACTGAACCATGACCTCAAAACCGAAGTACTTACCGAACTGTGATTTTTGTTTACCGTTACACCCCTAGAAAACAGGTCTTCTAACTGTGGCTCTCCACAGATCTGACCTGTAACTTGGTCTGGTTTGGTCTCCATGGAGATAGAAAGGTTTAATGTCATACTGTAAAACACGCCAGACAAACCAGCAATATCTCCATGGAGAAAAGCACTTGGCGGGCCCTCCACCAGAAAAGCTACACAATGCACCTTTAAGACAACCCATGTTCATGTGTGATTGTAGTCCCGTAAAACAGGAAGAGCGCAGGCTACATACAGTTCTTTCAACCTACAGAATTCTCAATAAATGGACAATCCGTGCTTCATGAGAAAGCTGTTTACGGAATTTAAACTAATAATAATTAAAAAAAAGAAAAACAAAATTTCTTCTCAATATTCTTACGTCCGGTGAGTAAACGAGAGTCATTTGCATTATAGTGCATGTGTTGTGATGTGTCGTGCTTCAGAGCTGCTTATTCATCCAGTGTTCACACGCTCTCATGACTCACACCATCTGAATATTAATGTGGCATTCTAAACCTCCGCAGCCTCTGTACTGAGATGAGGAAACAGGAAAACACAGGGAGGACATGCAAACTCCACTCAAAGACATCTGGAGTCTAACCCACAACCTCATTCAGGGATTTTAGGATGATGATTTATGAAATATGGTTATAAACCGTTAAGGCAATTTCATTTGATCCGTAACTAAACTCATAATCTCTGACCTTCACAGATGTAACCAGAGCTGTCAATCATCATGGACACATTAACTAATACATGCCCAATCAGAGAGGTTATCACTAAGGTTGTGGGTTAGACTCCTGATGGCAGAGTGTTTAGCCTGGATTAACAAACTGAGCTAGAAGACGATCCAAACAGAAGCAGGGATGGTGAAAACACTTCTGGCTGGACCACACGTTTGTCCTTTTTGTTTGTCAGAGTTGAATTCCCGCTACACCTTTTCTGTTTTTGAGCTCCTGAGCAGATCACGTTTCACATAAACAGTTAACGATTTCTGTGTTTTCACCTTTTTACAAGATTCTGAGGACTTTGTGGCTTTTCTAATAGGACCGCTGTTTGGACTCCAATTTTGGACTGTCTAAATGTTTGTGTTATGTTTTACTGATAAAAGTTTACAAGCAAAACAAAGCCAAAGTTGCTTTTTAAAAGGCCCGTATTAAAACATTTTTGGTTCTACAATGTTGTTTCCTCATCACAAACAGACCTGGAGTTGTGTTTTGGTTCATTCACACATGTTGAACACACAAATCCTGCAGATTTAGACTGTGTTCTAAGGCTCCATCTTGTGATGTCATGTGCTAATACAGGTGCTTCACTGTGTTTTTAAACTCCATACACCTTCACTAGAATCATCTGGATCATTTCAGCCCTGGAATTCTTAATCTCTACTGAACAAAAAGTAAAAGGAGGTGTTAACTTGAAACCTACCGCTTCATGACATCACAGCGTGGAACAGAGAATTTTGAGCTTTTGAAACATAGACAGACTAATAAAGAATTACTCAAACATATGTGAATGAATCAAAACACAACTCGAGGTCTGTTTTTGATGAGAGAACAACATTATAACAGGACTTACGCTGTGTCCAGACTAGTGCGTCAGGGCGTTGAGTTTACATGTAAAGTCGATGTGGATGCGAGTCTAGGGCGTCGTGTGTTTTTGTGGTACGTTGTCAGTGAGAAATTGGTGTCGACACGGCGCCTTGAGCATCTGACACCAGAAGTTGAAAAAGATACATCAGCCAATCAGGAACTACTCACCAGTGATGATTTGGAAGAAGAAGAAAGAGAAAGACCTGGGAGCCACAAACACCATAACAGGAAATCTACGCTCTCTCATATACGCCGCGACCGCAAAGTCGATCACCTCTGCTGTTGGCTTTTATGTAATAAATACACTAAACCCACTGTCAATTTGGTCTGTCATCATTCTCAAAGAGAATGGGAAAAAAGGCACTTGTTTCCAGAGCAACGGACACCCTGGACACGTCAGGTATGTTTCTCCCATTTGTTCATGGCGTCCATGACACACATCCAGGGCGTCTGAACTCAAATGAAATTGCAAAGGTTCCAACTAAAAGCGCCCAGCGTGTTTTTTGATGCAGCGGTCTGAACGCAACTTTAAATCTTACAAGAGTCAGATTTACGATATAAGTAATGTAGGACCTTTAACTGCAGGAAGCATCAATGTAATTTGTATTAGGAATGTTCCATGTTTTTCCACTGTACTGTTTTGTAATAAACCCACCTGTAATGAATAAAAGGTGTCGATACCGATTTTTGGGCCAATATGTAAGGTTGATTTGGATTATTTTCACCAAATTATGTACTTTAAATTTTTTTTTTTTTTTTTTTATTTATTTATTTATTTTTGCCACAAACCTTCAAAAGGCTGTGTAGTTATGTTTTCAGCAGTTATCTATTTGCATTTAACTGTTCAAATAAAGCATTTTGCATACTCAAAGTATCTGCCTGTGCTGAAGATTTACAAAACGACAGCCAATTCCTTAAAAAGTGCAAATATCGGTCCAATATATCTATATTGACCAAGCATTATACTAGTGAAATATTAGTAACATTTGAGGAAAAATTATAGCATGACAGTGATCAGGAGTCTAACCCACAACCTCTTTACAGAGACACAATAGCCAGTCTGAAAACACAGAAGTTGTTAACTGTTTATGTGTAACATGATCTGCTCAGAAACACAAAAACAGCAGAGGTGTGGTGGGACTTTAACCCTAGATGAACAGGAAGGACAAACGTGTGGTACAGTGTGGAAGTCCACTCCCTGATTTAGACACGGTTTGGTCACTTAGTTCAGTCCAGATGAATCAGGCACAGACTTTTGCTATAAATTGTGGTGTCCTACTTTGTTTTGTTTTGTTTTTACTTTAGTGATATTTTAAAGTTTTATTGATTCATTATTTATTTATATATTTTTTACTGTATGGTGGTGTCTCCTGTTTCAACTAGAATTCTGAACACTGAAGATGAAAGATCCTATACACAAAACTGACTCTTGCAAGTTTTAAGAGATTTAGATCGCTGTTACCTCATCAAAAAATACCTGGAGTTGTGTTTTGATAAGGAAACAACATTATAACATGCCATCCAACGATCAGAAACAGCCTGAAATAAATGATAATAAAATGATCCACTGTCATAGATTATAACTCATGTATGTAAGAATAACATGTGACATGTTAAAGGAGGAGTGATATGTGACTCATTGATGCGATGTATTCCTTCATCATGGAGTTGCTGCTTTGTGGTTTCACATGTTTATAGAAGGCTCCGGTTCTTCAGGCTGTGCTGCCAAAAGTGTTTCTGTGTAATCTGCTGTAATCCTGCACAGATTACCGCACAGATCTGGATTGCTCCCGGGGCTCATGTGTGTTTATTTTGTATTATTTTTGAGGGCCAATATTTATCATGTATAATTTATTAGTGGAGAGATTTCTGCCATTTTTCTGTATTATGATCAGATTTGAGTTGTTATTGAATAAATAACCAGGGTAATTATTGTTTCATTCTGTTATTTATTTATTGCAGCTCATGGCTTTTAATAATACTGTCTATTTAAAAATGTGTTTATTATACATTTATTATCCTGCTTGTCATGTGGTCCTACTTCATTCATCCCAAATGACAATTCTCCATCAATATGCAAAAACATGATGTACTCAACAACTTGACAAACCTGATGTAGCGTGCAGTAGTTTAATTATAAATTATTAATTTATTAATCATTGCATTTATATTACGCCATTCAAGACACCCAAAGTGTTTACAGAGCATTAGTCATTGACGTCACACTCTGGTGGTAAGTCACAGCTGTCCTGGAGCAGTCTGGCAGAAGCGAGGCTGCCAGTCTGCACACAACACACAACTTTCATACTAGGCAATGTGGGTGATGTGGGTGAAATGTCTTTCGGTTCCCAGTGGTCTCCTGTCCAACCAGGCCCAGCCCTGCTGAGATCTGATGAGATCAGGCTTTGACAAGCTGGTATGGTGACATTAGCCACATGTCATCAGTGGGAAGCGCACTGATTGTGTTGGGAGGATAGACTCTCTATATAAATGGACATAGCTAACCTTGTAGCCAGCGCGTTCCAAATAGGAAGTGAGCATGGGTATGCTTCCGGCTCCACTCACTCCAATAGGCTCTATTCACACTTCCATCACAAACCAGGAAGACATTGGGAAAGATTCAATTACAACTTCCGGTGTAGTTACCAACAATGGGCTTGCCTAACATGGATCTATTAAAACCGACTGTGATAAAACCATTGAAGGGAATATGATCATCATTCATAAAATGAATGAAGACTGCATGCGAATGTGCTTTTTGGAATAATCTTGAATTTGGTGCCCTCGTCTCCTCAGAGTTGTGTGTCAGTGGGGAAATGATGAAAACTGAGGTATGGTTGTAATTGTTGATTAGTCCAACATAACGGAACACTACAATGACATGGAGATGAAGAAAACTGAGCCTGGGAAGTTGTAATCACATCTTTCCAAACATCTCCCTTGTTTGTGACCTAAGCCCTGATGGCCCACCTATTCCAGTGGTGGGCCATCAGGGCCAGCAAGGCCTTCTCTGCTGGCCTAAAAAAATATCTGAATCACAGACAAATAATTACAAATGGTCTCTCTACTTTCCTTTCAGAGCTTTTCTGATGGTTGTGCTGCTTCCAGGCATGTATTTTCACATTTAAGCATTTGATCAATCACATTTCAGCTGTCACTTGTTGCTAGGCAGAGTCAAAATCAAAGAAGTGTCCCTGAGGCCTTCACAATCCGTTCTACAGGCCTTCGAACACGAAATAAATATCCATGAAACTGTTGCTTCAACGAATCAGATTTTGAGTTGGTGTCACCAGGGCCTTCTAGCAGGCGTACGACGTCACCGGATTCAGACCCACTAATTAAACAGTCAGAGAGCAGCTAAAGCAGCAAAATGCATCTGTAGCCAGGACTAAACTGGCACTAAACCAGGACTCCAGGTCTAAACCAGGTCTAAATCAAGACTAAACCAGGACTAATTTTGGACTTGAGAGAGAGCAAGAGCGCAACAGAGAGAACCCTCAAAACAAAGGAGCAGGGTCTCCACAAATTGAGTTCGGGCAAAAACTGCACTGAGCCCTGTGGGGCGCGGAGCCCTGTGCGGCGCGGAGCCGCCCCTGTGCGGCGCGGAGCCCTGTGGGGCGCGGAGCCCTGTGGGGCGCGGAGCCCTGAGTGATGCAGAGCCCCGGCCCCAGCGCGGCCCTTTCATCTGTGGTCATCTTACAGTCTACACGGGCGCACCTTCGGGCCATTTCCAATAAGCAATCCTGGTTAAGTTCTGGTTTAGTCCTGGGTTAGCACTCTAGCGCTCCTCACTTCTTCTCCGTGCTCTGCACATCCCCCTCTCTTCACTTCTCCGTGCACTGAATCTCCACGGCTCTTTATACTGTGTTTCTGTAGAATAAGATGCTTTTATAAGCCTAAAATAGTTATTGAGGAGTGGATTGTTTTAGACGGAGCACTACTGAAGGCCTAGGTGTGAAATGCACGCTCCGCCACTGTCCTATTCCTAATTCGGCTCCAAATTCACCCTTATAACTGCCAGCCTCAGTGAGCTTCTTTTGACTGGAGCCAAACGCTATGAGCGACGTCACACTCCCTTAGCCCAATCCTTTATACAGTCTATGGTTGTGACAGCGCTCTGAAGGGGGAGTGACTTAACATGGGGGGCAGAAGGAGGGATGTTATGCTGCTGTTCTATTAAAATGAATGGAATAGAACACACTAACAAACGTGTCTGTGTGGTTGACCTCAGCTTCTCATGTCATAGGTGAGCGAGTGCACCTGTGTTTAAAACCAGCAAAACAAACAAACAGCATATTTAGTCACGCTGTTGTGAAGTTGCTCCCTGAACTTTACGGCGATCTAAATTACCAGCATTACAACGAGCTGTCATCACGCCCATGATCTTAAAGGATTTCACATCTTTAATCTGTGAATCACACCCACTCATTACACAGGACCAGGCAATGCATGGGACCAATCTGCTGTTACTCCATATTTTTCCCATAATGTCATCCTTTCCAACTTATATCTTTATTATGTGAGTTTGAAAACGACTTATCCTAACATTTATGCAAATTACAAGTTTGCTTTTATTACATTGACAGTTTATTGTCTATAATTATGTCCAATTAAGTGATCCCGAATTATAAAATTTTATTATTAAATGAACAGGTTCTTCCAGTATCTTGTTCAAATGACTGTCAATGAGCCAACTGGATGTGCCAGAGCAAGATTTATAGCTCTTAAAGACATGATAGATACATACAAGTTCATTTGTATGTACAAGAGTACAGTGAAACTCCACTCCAGAGATCATGAGTCTAATCCACAACCTCCTTATTGAGAGGAGGAGAATGGATAACCGCAGTAATACAGGGAGGATATACAAAGTAGAGCCCGACCGATATGGATTTTGTTGTGGCCGATATGAAACCGATATAATGGGAGTTGGAGCTGCCGATAGCCGATATAATCACCGATATATTTAGTGATGTAAAAATTCACTGTAAATCTTGAATTGTTTAAAAAACTTAGGTTTGGCTCTAGTGGATTCTAAATTGGGTTTATTTAGGCAACATTTATTGTTATTTTGACTCTTTACATCATATTTACATACAGTAGATTGGCCTAATGGCATTTTTGCATCACATTCTAGCTACTAGTGATGGGTATTCCAGTTTTTTTTTTTTTTTTGGAGAACCGGCTCTTTTGGCTCGGCTCACTAAAGCAGCTGGCTCTTTCGGCTCCCAAGCGACTCTTGAGATTGTTTTGTTGCAAGCAGGACTAAACCAGAACTGAACCAGGACTGAGTGTCAGGACTCGGTTTCTATCTCTCTCCTTCACTCGAGCCCAAGATTAGTCCTGGTTTATTCATTTTATGCTGAACTGCAGCCAAATATGCACTTTTTTTTTTATCCTATGCACACGCAGATTTCTGAAAGTTTCGTTTTCAGCCGCTGCTGCTGTCAAACTATGGGTCTACATGCGGCATGAAGAGAAAAAGTGAGAAAAAGAGAAAACACGGCTCCCAATAAGAAGCAGGCTCCTGTTGTTCGCTCTAAGAGCCGCTTCGATCGCGACCGACCCATAACTCCTAGCTAGTAAACTATCGCTATTAGCCTTTAACAGTAAATGCTGCGGTAATTAATTATATGCATAAATGTGAATCATTCACACGTCTATTCACAGCTCATTTACATATCAATGCAGGTCCAGTAGCAAATATACGGCCAATATAGTCACTTTACAATAGACCAATAGAAAACAGCCTGTTTATGTGCGGGAGCTACAGCAGCTAATCGCTAACAAAACCTAAACTAGCTTCAAAGTCGATGTATTTCCAACACTCACCGCTCACACAGGCTCCTCCTCACATCACAAGTCTGCACTAATAAATGTCCTTTTAATCCAGACTCAAACCGATTGTCCGAAAAATAATATAATCTCAATGTTGCGCACGGCTGTGGGTGTAAACAAACACACGCGAGTGAAATGACGTGACTCTGGTGGTGTGTTCAGGGACAGTACGGACACAGACAAATTACACCGCAGATAAATACTGATGTGGAACCACATATTAGGACATTTATCTGTCTGTAAATTGGATTAAATGAACATAATGTAGAGAGTCTAAGCTTTATAACGAGGATATAACATGCCCACGTGAAATATCGGCCCATAACAGCAAGCATATCGGCCGATAGCCGATATGTCTCCAGGTGCCCATATTAGGCGATAATATCGGCCAGCCGATATATCGGTCGGGCTCTAATACAAAGTCCACTCAGAGCCAACAGAAGATGCACTACGGAACCTTCCTGGTTTGGATCTGAAGCCTGCTTGTCTCCGTGGAACTTGTTATTGCTTTTCCTGAAATGTTCCGCAGTATAGCATTAAACATATCGATCAGGGTAAGCCTGCTCACAGTAAAAATGTTTGGTTTATTTTTATCTATGGTTTTAGTAATAAAAACATCTCCAAGTGAATAAATGCAAGATAAGTACTGCATTACCAGACTATAAGTGGCACTTTTTTCATGGTTTGGGTGCTTCCTGCGACTTATACTCCAGTGCGACTTATATATTAAAATTTTCACATGGACAGCCTCAAGAGGGCGCTCTAAGCTTGTGTGCCAGATTCTGCTACTACTATTCTGTACCACTGAAAATTGAATATTTAAACAACTTATAAAGACAACTGAGAAAGACTGAACACAAATGTCCCAAAAAGAAAATCACATTTTGCAGATTACAAGCTGCAAACAGTGAAATATGCAGCCGAAAACGGTAATTGAGCAGCTGAAAGAAAGTATGGAGTGAGCGAGAAACTTGTGAGAGACTGGCTAAAAGCGAATGATACTGTAACTGCAAAGAAGAAAACAAAAAAAGCTAATCGCGGGCTAAAAGCTAGATGGCCGCAGCTAGAGGAACAAGTTCACAAATGGGTGCTTGTACAACATTCTGCCGGGAGAGGCTTGTCAGTGGTGCAGTTACGTCTCCACGCCCAGGCAGTTGCCAAGGCGATGAATATAAAATACCTTGTGGGAGGACCTTCTTGGTGTTACGGCTTCATGCAACGCACTGCCTCTCTATCAGAGCACGGACAATGATGTTCCAAAAACTGCCAGCAGACTTCCAAGCTAAGGTCAACAGTTTCCGTGAGTTTGTTGAAAAGCAAGTAATTGAGCCCAACGTGACACTGGCTCATATTATTAACACGGATGAGGTCCCCTTCATGTTTGACATCCCCATGGGCCGAAGTGTAGCATAGAAAGAGCAAGCAGAGTGTGAATATAGTGACAACTGGTCATGAGAAATCAAACTTCACAGTGGTACTGGCATGTTGTGGAGATGGAACAAAATTGCCACCAATAGTCATTTTTAAATGAAAAACCATGCCAAAAATCCAATCTCCCTCAGTTGTTGTGGCCGTGAATGAGAAAGGATGGATGGATCAGGAAATGATGAACTTTTGGCTTACAAAGTGCTACACTAAGTGTCTGGATGGCTCCTTTAGAACACACAAAGCCCTGCTTGTGATGGACAGTGTGCGGGCGCACATCACACCGCAATTCAAAGATAAATTAAAGGCTTACAATTTATCCCTGCCAACATCCCTGGAGGCAAAGTACTCCAGCCACTTGACATCTCAGTGAACCGAGTTTCAAAGCAGTCTTACGTCACCTGTGGGAGCAGTGGATGATGGTTGGAGAACACAGCTTTCGTGGAAGTCACTGTGAGATGGAGAGTTTGGTAAACTTGTTCTGCTCTGTTGTTTATGTTATAGTTTATCTGAAGAACTGTTGTGTTAAGGTCACATGTGACGTTAACAGTCTGTTGTTCTCTGTTCTATTGTTATTAGTAGAACTTGACTTGACTTCCCCCCAAAAGTGTGACTCATATATGTTTTTTCTTCTTCATTATGCATTTTTTGGGTGGTGCTACTTATACTCCGGAGCGACTTATAGTCCGGAAAATATGGTAAGTCAGTCAGGCCATACTGTGGAACATTCTCTACCTAACATCTCCATGGAGACAAGCAGATGGCAGATCCTCCACCAGAAAAGTTTGCTACTTAGAAATTTAAATTGAATTTCCTTTGGAAATAAAGTGTCTGTCTGTTTATCTATCTATATGTATGTGTCCATCTGTCTGTCTATCTCTATCTTTACATCGGCTTTTATCGAGGAAACCAGGGCACTAGAGCAAACTGGGAATTGAACCTATAGCCATCACGCTAATTTACCAACAATACAAACATTGCAACTCTACAGATTTCTGTCTTTTCCATCAGTAAAAAGGATGTCTCTATCGCTATACCAGTCTGGTCTCCAAACCTCGTGCCTCAAGCCAGAACCACACACAACTGTCCAATCAGATTTGTTTATTCCAGTGACGCATGTGAAACGAAGGAGCTCACTGGTCGCCCGTCATTTACAAACAAAATAACATGTCCCACCTTAAATTCAGAGTTTAGTGTTTCGCTCAGAACATTGCAAATTTCACTCACTTCTCAAAAATGTTCAGTCCCATGTGATATTTTTTAGTTTTTCCTCTTAAACAGTCACATTTGTTTTGATCCACCAGTCAATCACTCTCATCTGAACTCGGGGAGACAGTGCCCAGACTCACATCTCCGTAAAGTATTGGAGAAACGTGTATTCTGGATCCCAGGCAATTACACGCCCACTTAAACAAAAACAAGATTTCTCAACTCCGAAACACAAATCTGAAAAAATAAATCACAAAATCCAACCTGGAGTCCAACATGTGGGAAGCTTGTTAATAGTATTTTATCAGTCACGGTGATTCGATAACGCCTGGTTGCTCCAATAACAACAAACTGGACGACACAGGTGCGCAGCGTTTTGAAAACTCCTCTCGTAAAATGCTTGAAATATGAGTTTATCTTTAAGGATGGGTCCAAAGACGGTGTTTTTAATCCAAATTCACACCCTGGACCAGACAGTGATGAAAAATGTGAATGTGAATCCAACCAACACAGTAAAATCACCACAGAGCAGCAAAGGCAGGAGGGTGCAATGAAAAGACATACATTAGCTACATTACGATGGAGTTATGGAGATGGAGTAGAGAGGCTGATGGTTCTGCTGCTGCGGTGGAGATGGGATCAGCAGGCTTCATTTTTTATTAAGGGTCCCATATTACGCAAAAATGAACTCTTGTGAGCTTTAAGTCATGTTATAATGTTTTTACCTCCTCAAAAACAGACCTGGAAATGTGCTTTGTTTCATTCAAGTCTACATCTCCAAAACTCCAAATGCTCTGTTCCACCTTGTGATGTCATGAAGCGATAGTTTTCAGGGTCCAGCTCCTTTTACTTTTTGTTCAGTACAGATGGACAAATCCAGGGCTGAAATGATCCAAATGATTCTAGCGATAGCATGTGGAGCTTAAAAACACAGTGGAGCACTCCCTGTATTACCACATGACATCACAAGGTGGAGTTTTTTTCAGTTTGAGAGAAGTTTGAACAACGGAATATGCAGGGTTTGCATGTTTATGAATGAAACAAACAAACAAACTGACAAAAAACAAATTAAGTAATAAATCATTAATAATAGCAATAATAATAATAATAATAATAATAATAATAATAATAATAATAATAATAATAATAGGGTTTAGAAAGTGCGGTACAAACAGCAATGAACAATACAGATAAAAGTATAAAAATAGCACACAGAAAGCATACAAAAACAATCCAAAAAATGATAATAAATAAATTGCCTAAAATAAATTAAATATAAATAAATGAAAAGGAATAAAATCAAGCCAGAAACAGTTAAAGGAAGGCCAACCGATATTTTTTTTTTTTTAAGAAGTGATTTAAAAGCTGATACTGATGGTGCGAGCCTTGTCTCCTCAGGCAGGTCTTTCCAAAGCCGAGGCCCCCGGACTGAAAAAGCTCCGTCACCTTCGTTCAGAGCCTGGACTTTGGAACAGTCACAGGGACCTGTCTGAGGATCTGTGGCTGTGGGAGGCTCGTACGGGGTTAAAAGGGTTAAAAGTTCTGAAATGTAACTTGGTGCACGACCTAAACAAGCTTTAAGAGTGATCAGTAAAATCACAAACTCAACTCTACGTATATTTTTGTTGAGAAAACAACATTATAACATAAAAAAAACTTCACATTGGCCTGGATTTAAGTAGAAAATCAAACTGGTCAATAACAGTCAGGAAGAATAACGAACAGTCATAGAAAACCAGCAAAAAGAAAAACTCAAAAAAAGAGTAAATTTATATGAACGGCTTGTCTCATGATTGGCTGATAAACACGCTGGCATGCACAATGACCTGAAGTTAAATGAAACAAGGAAAACTACAAATCAAGAGAAGTAAGTCTTTATTTATTTATATTTATTAAGAGAGCCCAAGAGTTGAACTAAACATAAACTACAAACTACATAACTACAAACTACATAAACTAAACAAGAGCTGCAGGCGGCTCCATCATCATGTGGGTGTTGTCACTCTGTGCACCCCAAAACCTCACACCCCAGGCTTATAAAACAGGTTATGTACCAAAGTGTTACCAAAGAGCTGTTGTGAAACACTTTTCTTTTTCTTTTTTTCATTTAACGATGCACGATATGTAAGTTGTTTCCATGGGGATGTTATGTTCCAGAGTATGGTATCTATCAACATGTAAACAGACGATACTACCAGGTCAGGTTACAGGTCAGATCTGTTCTATTCAGGGGTTAAAGGCTCACTGTTTTGCAAACAACAGTGGCTCAGTGGTTAGAGCACTTGTCCAACAACCTAAAGCCCGGAGGTTCGATTTCCACTTGCGGATCTCTTTCTTCTTTTGCACATCTTTTGTCTTTGAACCCAGCATGCAGTTGAAATTTTTTGTTGGATGTGCATGTCTCTTATCCTGATTCATCAGCCAGTTTCACTTTATGGAAACCGTCTGATATGGCAGCATTAGGATTCATTTGCTTGACGGTAGGCAGGTTCTTTTTTTATTTAACCAATCACTACTATTTGGTCGTGACATATGTAATGCGCCAAATCCCATAGGAAGAAGGGCAATAACGTCTCTCCCCTTGATAAAATTCAGCAAACATTCTCTTTGTTCCGGCTTTAAATCCTCGATCTCAGGAATCGTTGCCAACACAGAATGTATGTCTTCATCTACATTCATCTCGACCTCTTTGTTTACTGTTGTGCTGTTCCACAAAAGGAACCCAGACAGACGATTGAGTTTGACGTCATGGCTTCACAGCTCTTTGCTGATTGGCCGTGCCATCTACAACTTCTTCTTGCAAACCATCTAGTGTATTCCGATTCCTGACCTAGTCGCTGGAGAGAAATTCAATTGAGTGGAGGCACTAGGTGGCGCCAGTCTGGCTACATGCCTCTATTTACGAGTATCAATTTCCACTTGGACCAAGTTCTGTCATTGTGTGAATCATTGTGGATGTGCTGTATGTGTGAGTGATTGCTGGTTGTGAATGGTGTAGATTGGCAGGTTACAAGTGTATTATTCACCTTTTAATTGTGCTCTTATGAAGATGTCATCTCTGTGACACCTTTAAGTGTATCAAGTAACAGCTCCTTTTTACTTTTTGTAAGCTCTTCTTTTAATGCCTTTTAATTAGGTTTAATTGAAGAAAAAAGATTACACGTTCTCCCTGTATTCAGGTTTCCTTTAAAGTGTATCATGTTGGGTCATTCTAGATTTCAAAAAGTCTTAAAGTATTTGTATGCGTGAGAGATTGGTGTTTGGGGATGGTTGAGATTGGCAGGTTAGTTAGTATAAATGTCCTTGCCTTTCTGTACATAATTCCACAATGACTGTTTATTTTAATGGGCCTTCTGCCACTCCAAACCTCACACCCCAGGTTTACTCAAGTGCAGAATAACCAGTTACATCAAGAGCAAGTTCTGTGTTACCCAACAAGTGTTATGAAAGTTTATGTTTTTGTTTTTTTCATTTAAAGCTGCACTATATGTAAGCTGAATGTGGGACGTCACCCTCTTCTTGTTTTTTAATAGCTATATAACATTTGCAATTAAATAAATACAAAACAGATAAGTCCCATACTCTGAAACATTAAAGGAATAGCCATGGAGACACGTGATGGATTCCCCCACCAGAAAAATTACATGCTGTAGCTTTACTTTTTTCTCCAACATTTTTTAAATAAAGTCATCAGGATTTTACCAAGCTCCAAGCATGTTTCCCTTTGTCGCGTTCATATTGTCTTTTACGTCTTGGTAGCCGCTGGCGGTTGAGATAAATACAATATTCACATGGGTATTTCCTTACAAACAAACCCCAGACTAATTATAGCATCTTGTAAACCTAATGCTATACTTGGAATATGTCAACATGTGTAATTGATTGTTTTCTGATCTTAAATGATGTTTAATGAAACCTGAGATGCAAAAGTCATTCATTATGTTTGAGTCCAGATGGCAGAGTGCTTGTACCTTTTGTGCAACAGCATGAAGCACTGAAGCCAAACGTGTGAGTCAAGATATAACCACTGTTTTTGTAAGCTCACAATCATTGAATAAACACTGGTAAGTTACAATCACAGAAGTGCATGGAGGTGATGTCAGGTGAGGCTGGTAAGGTGAAAAAAGACACCATGCAGAACCAATATTTTAAAGCTTTTGGTCTTGTTACCAGTTGTACCAGAATTAAAAACAACAAAGCTAGAATTTTTCTTTGCTTCATTTGTATATTTCAGTCATGTTGAAAAGCTAATCAACTTTCACACGGTGTAGTTATCAGTTCACAGAGGGAGTCCTTGCAGTTGGTTGCAGTTACGATGGTTTCATACACAAACATTATTTTTTAAGATATAGGTATTTTATTATAAGCAATAAAGCCAACCTATTCAAAATGGTTGATAATGATTTTTTAATAGAACCTTTAAAACAGGGTCTCCGACCTGTAGCTCGGGAGGAGTAGCTCGCCACAAGATTTTAGAATTATACCATTGTGCTGAATAACAAAAATGTGGTTAATTTCATGCCTGTTACTATTGTAAATGTATGATTTTGAAGCCTAAATTTGTGCACGAATAAATAAACAATTACAAACAGTTTATGTTTTACGGGCGCCTAACTGTTCCCCAAGGCTCACCCTCTTATAATAATATAATCATCTCAGTTTCTTGTAGCCGCTAAAATGAGTAGCTCTCTAGTATTTTAGTTTTAGGTAGATCACTGGAGGAAAAAGGCTGGAGACCCCTGCTTTTAAAACATCCAAAACATATTTTGATATGAGTTGTGGAGGTGATGTTTTTTTAGATGTGCCCCTGTCAGTATCTTTCACAGCAGCTCTGAGCTCTGCACTCTGACTCTGAGTCTAAACAAACATTTGAGGGGGAAGAACAAAAATGTGGCTGTTTGCTGCAGGTGTTCCATTTATAAGGAGCAAGTAGAGGGTGCTCTTGGAAAAAAGATCAAAACTCAAACACAATGGATTCCAGGCACTCCAAACAAGAAGAAAAAGTTAACACATCGCACAAGGAAAAATATAGATAAAAGGCCTTTATTTGAATGGCCAAAGGCAACATGTTTCGACCTTAACTGGTCTTCATCAGGGTTTAATTAAAACAGAACATGGGCGTGGCCTTCAAGTAGAACACAGCAACCAGTAGCAGGCTGGAGTCGACTGGAGGCAGACAAAACAGGTGCACAGGAACAGGACATGGTACAGGCAAAAAATAAAAAAAAATAAAAATTACAACAAAAAACATAAACACATTATCATTACCATTAATGTTTTATTATTATTGTTACCAATAATTTATTCATATTTATTGTTTGTATCATTATTTTTTATATTTTTATTATATTTTATTATATTTGTGTTATTATTTTTATCATTTATTATTATTGCCATCATTATCAATAATAACCATAATAACAATAATATATACACAGAGAACCTATCAGCCTATAGTGGTGCAACATTAATAAAAGAACATATTATTTAAAAAAATTATATTATTAAAAAATGTATATTATAGAAAACAAGACAGATCAACGTCCTGGTTTAAACCTGGATGTTCACATGCTCTCAGTTTATGAATCCAGAAAACTTCTCTTTGATTTAATTTTTGAAGTCTGTCTCCACCTCTTGCCAGTGGTTTCACATGTTCAATACCTTCAATATGAAGCAGAGTGTCATTGCTATTATGATTTTGTGTTTGAAACACTTGAGGGGGAAAGGACAGCCCTGCCTCGTCCCTGTGGCCTCAGAGGCTCAGAAACATCTACTGTACACATGCGTTGAAACTGTTCTATGTCAGAGACTAAAAGTCTATCATTTTTGGGGTGACAGAGGCAGTTAAAGGTCCACCAGCTTAAAGGTTGGAAATCTGATTCTCACTTGAACTGACTTCTGTCATTGTGTCCTTCAACACAGTGTGGTGTATGCGTGAGTGATTGGAGTTTGGAGATGACTGAGAGTGGCAGCATCACTTCCGTCAGTGTGCCCCAGGGCCACTTACCACCGCACAGTGAGGAGTGAGTGAATAATTGGAGTGCAGCACTCTGAAAGGCTTCAAAGTCTGTAAAGACTTTACAAGTGTATTATGCACCCTTTAATCGTGCTCTTATGAAGATGTCATCTCTGTGCCACCTGTAAGTGACAGACCCTCCACTATGACAAGGACACAGTTCCATTTACACCTTTAAGTGTATTAAGTAACAGCTCCTGCCTACTCTTTCCGAGAACTTCTTTAATACACTTTAATTAGGTTTAATTAAAGGGTAGAAAAAAATATGTCCCGTCCCCTTAAGGAAGCCCCCCTGATTTCATCTGGTTTTCCCTTTAATCCTAATCATACACAGATGGGCAATTCAAGATTTTTAGAAGTCTTAAAGTATTTGTTTGAATGTTCTGCCTTTTCCTGATCAAATTTAACAGGATCCATCCCAGAGTGATTCTGTGTTCCACTCTGTTCAAAGCCTTACACACATGATTGTGTTAACCAATAGCCAGGTCAGTGAGTAGAAATGCCCAAGCCTACATACTATATTCCATTCTTGCAGTGTGTAATTGCCCAGTGATAGTGACACATTGTCCATGAGGCTGTTTAATGAGCGTGGTCTATTTGAAGTGACTGTATCTCTCTCTCTCCGCAGGACACTGTTTTATTTGCTTACATGTGAACACAAAAGTTTCAGTGGGTGTTCCTGCTTCACTTGAACTTCAGAGCTAGACCGCTGCCTCGTTCACACCGCAGACGGCTTTAGACGCTCAGTTCAAAAGAGAAACTGGATACGGCCCCAAGGAAAAGTGACAATAAACAAACACAATGGGATTCTGCAGCTCTTTGCATGAGTGACACGGGAGACACCTGTTCTCTGTCAGCCCTGTCACGGCCTCTACCGCTGACCCACACTGATAACTCTATTCACCGCTCTGCACAGGCTCATGTGTGTCATATATATGTGCACTGGCCACTTCAAACTCTTCAGTGAAATAAGGAAATGAATAGGCATTTACTGATTGATTGATTGATTGATTGATTGATAGAGACAGTGGTTTGAATAAACCTGCACAGTAAAGATGGATTCCTGAGATCTTTGTGAGTTTGCAAACTCAGAAGGGAGATCAATCATGTCGCAGCATTGAGGTTTGTAACAAACATGAACAAACCAAAACAAACATGGCGACACAGACAGATGTACTTCAGACTATTTTAGCAAAAAAACACTATTTAGTTTGTGAAAAATGTGCAGAAGGTAAGAGCTTTGTGCATTTGTGGACAAGGATGATGTCTGTGCTTTTCGCTCAACTGGATGTAACAAAAGTTTGATTTTTCAGCGTGTTACGCTGTTGTGACACGACTAGTCAGATTCAAATGATACTCCATGTTTTCTGATCACTTTCAGAGAGCCTTTCCAGATTGATAATGTGTACACTCACATATCAGTCTGGCCTGAGCCATGTTAAGTTTGAATCAGAGATTTGAAAAAATCTAAATATACACAGTATTTATTTTTTTTATTTTTTTATGTAGGACTTAATTTGGTACAGGCTCTCATTGTTTTTATGGTTTTCAGTGGCCATTTTGTCCATTGTGTCTTAGGGCCAAACTTACAGTATGTAACATTTTAGTCAAAGAACAGACTAAAATGAAAGTATGTTCCATCTCATGATTTCATGTGGTAATACAGGAAGTTCTCCACTGTGCTTTAAACATCCATACACCTGCACAAAAATCATTCGGATAATTTCAGCTCTGGAATTTCCAATCTCTATAGTACAAAAGGTAAAAGGGAGCTGTTAACTTGAAAACAACAAGGTGGAGAAGAGCTTTGGAGATGTGCAACTGTGGATATGTTTTTGAGGAGGTACTTGTAAAGGACTTAAAGATCATGAAAGTCAGTGTTGTGTAATATAGAACCATTAAGTGTTAAAACTAAATAGAATCTTGAGTCAGTCTGCCAAGCCTCTTCAGTCTCCTGTGGCCTTGTGTCTCAGCTCTCAGGGAGGTCACTGAAATAAAGCTTAAAGATATTCACTGTTTATATTGTGCTGTTCTAAAGAATGTTGGTCCATTTATTCTGAAAACATTCAGCAATTATTTGCATAGAATTTGCCAAAAATCTACAGTGGATTGAGATCTCTTCTGGATTTCTAAGAGAGGTCTCTTCAGGCCACGTCGAGCTAAACCAGAACTAAACCAGGACTGGAAGAATTACTGCTTCTACTACTACTACTACTACTACTACTACTACTACTACAATATTTCCTCAGCTCTTACTCGAGTAACCTTTTAAATAAATTGCACTTTTCAGAGTACTTTTCTAGCAGCATGTTTTTACTCCTTCTTGAGTAATATTATTGAAGTAACAGTACTCTTACTTGAGTAGTATATTTCACAGTGTAACAGCATTTCTTGCATTTGACTTTTTTTGTCTTGTTTTTGTGTCTATCTGTTGAAAATACCAGATTTTGTGTCCTGATGGTTACACTTTAAGTTACTCTTATTTGAGCAGTTGTTTTCCCAAATATGTTTTTACCCTTAAAATAGATTTCTTGACCCAACACTTTGTACTTCAACTTGATCATATAAATTCAAATAATAAACACAAAAACATACAGAAATATCTCTTTTCAAAATGTTTCAATAATGTGTTTATTTATTTTTTTCGGTTCGAGGCACGACCACTGCTCCCTCCGTCAGACAGGAAGCAGAAACCAGATCCTCCGCTGAAAGAAAGAGGCCGAGGTGAGCGATTCATCCCCAAACAAGAGCTCGTATCAAGGCCTGGTTTGTGCCGAGCCCCCCCCTCGCACTGATCCGTGTCTGGTCCCTCCCATAGAGACCATTCAGGTGCTCAGTTTGACCTGAACTGACACCAGCTAATCCTGACCACAAAGGATTGTCACCTATACAAGATTTAGTCCAGGTTAAAGATCCTATATTACACCAAATGGACTCTTGTGAGCTTTACGCCAGGTTAGAATGTTGTTACCACCTCAAAAACAAACAGGGAGTCATGTTTTGTTTCATTCACACGTTTGAGTAACACTTTATTATTCTGTCTACATCTCCAATCCTCAAGATGCTCTGTTCCACCTTGTGAGGTCATTCAGCGAAAGTTTTCAAGTTAAGCCACTTTTTACCTTTAATTCAGTAGATTTGAAGTTCCAGGGCTGAAATCATCCAAATGATTCTAAAAGTGAAAATGTACTGAGTTTAAGAACACAGGGAAGCACTTCCTATAACAACAGTAGTATAACATAAGTTAGAAAATAGCATAGTATGGGCCCTTTAAAACGAATGACAGGAAAATATAAATATGTGATTATAAGAAAGCTAGTTGCATAATTTTTAAGTTGTTTTAGTTTTGTCACAATAATCAATTTCAATACTAAAGAATACACTTTCTTTAGACAATAGAGTGTGATTTTCAGCATTAAATTATAGTACTTTCTTTTCTATTACCATGTAGTCTTAAATCTGTGTAATCCCTCATCCCATAGTGATCCATGGGTGTATACTAGTCTATGTGCTCTTATATTTGTTCTGTTACAGCTTACGATCATTCTAAAGACATTCGGGAAAGGCTTATTTCTGTCCTGTGAATGTGACATTTTTTTAGTTGTGATTCCAGCTCAAACGAGTATCTAGTTTTGACACCAGTTTTCATTGGCTTAATACAGTTTTAAAGTGCAAAGTATCTAACAGTGTATTAGATACACATCAGTATCCCAGTTATTAGCCATATCCTGGTTTTTGCATGATGTGCTCTTTACATGCATGCTGAGAATCCAGGATAGTAGGAGTTCAAGTATCTCGTAGTCTTGTTCACGAGTGAGGGGAAGATGAAGCATGAGATTGAGAGGTGGATCGGTACAGCTTCTGCAGTGACCAGTCACTATGGGAGGGACCAGTGGTCACTGTATTAGACCGTTGTGGTGAAAACGTGGCCGAGCCAAAAGGCAAAGCTCTCGATTTACCGCTCAATCTACATTCCTCCCCTCACCTGTGGTCATGAGCTTTGGGTAATGACCGAAAGAACAAGATTGTGGATACAAGCGGCCGAAATGAGTTTCCTCCGCAGAGTGGCTGGGCGCTCCCTTACAGATAGGGTAAGGAGCTCAGAGTAAAGCCGCTGCTCCTCCATGTCGAGAGGAGCAGTTGAGTTGGCTCGGGCATCTGCTCTGGATGCCTCCTGGGTGACTTCCTCAGGAGGTGTTCCGGGCATGTCCCACCGGGAGGAGGCCCCAGGGAAGACCCAGGTCAGCTGAGAACTATGTCTCTCAGCTGACCTGGGAACGCCTCGGGGTCCCTCCAGAAGAGCTGGAGGAAGTGTCTGGGGTGAAGGAAGTCTGGAAGTCCCTGCTTAGAATGCTGACCTCGCAACCCAGTCCCAGATAAGCGGAAGAAAATGGATGGATGGATAAACATTTACATGATCAGAGAATAAATTCATTTGACTTAAACCATCCACTTACTTTGGAATTAAGTTTAATTACGAATAATCATTTTCATTAGGAATTAAGTGTTCACATGTTCTTAAAACAGAATTTATTTTTATTCAGAATGAAATGATTTTTATTCAGAATTAAAGCTCTCATGTAAGCGTGTTAGAGCAGAGGAGAGGGTCAGTGGAGAGGGTCAGATGGAGCAGAGGAGAGCAGAGAGAGAGGCTGAGATGGAGCAGAGGAGAGGGATGGAGCAGAGGAGAGGGTCAGACGGAGCAGAGGAGAGGGTCAGACGGAGCAGAGGAGAGGCTGAGATGGAGCAGAGGAGAGGGGTCTGAGATGGAGCAGAGGAGAGGGTGGAGCAGATGGAGAGAGAGAGGTCAGATGGAGCAGAGAGAGGGTCAGATGGAGCAGAGGAGAGGGTCAGAGAGCTGAGATGGAGCAGAGGAGAGGGTCAGAGAGGAGAGCAGAGAGCAGAGGAGAGGCTAGGAGAGGGTCAGACGGAGCAGAGGAGAGGGTGGAGCAGAGGGTCAGACGGAGCAGAGGAGAGGCTGAGATGGAGCAGATAACTCTTACATATGTTGTACAAAACCTTTGGAGACATACAGTACATATTTTCCATGGGAACAGCCTTGAAACTTAATTATCGTCTATATTTATCCTCCAGCAAAACCAGTGGGACTTTCCCTTCACAATTAATCCACTTTTCTCCCCAATCTGCTCTAAAAATACACCAACATTGTCCTTAGCAGATCCATTTGTCAAAGAAACACAATATGGATATCAGAGAGATCAGCGCCCTAAACCTGATGCCCCGCCGGCGTACACGCTAATCGGCGACCCGCGACCCCTGAACTTCCTGTGGGGCGCGCGTGTCATCATCACGAGCCGAGTTCAGTGACTGTAAAAACAATGAGCAAAAAAGTCCCGGGCCAAAGGTACAATGTAAACACGATGAACGCCGCTCCAAAGGCTTCCTCCGGTTTACTCATGCATACGGACTGGAGACGGAGCGAGGGATGAGGAGAGGAGAGATGGAGAGAGGGAAGAGAGGATGTGAGAGAGGGGAGAGAAAAGAGGGGGTGAAGGAGAGAAGGAAAGGGGAGGGATGTGGGAGAGGAGAAGGGAAAAAGACGCAGATTAGAGTGAGGAGAGAAGAGGGAAAAGAGGGATGGAAGGATAGATAAAAAAGGGTGGGGGGTTAGAGAGAGAGCAGAGAAGGAGAGAGGAGAGAAGAGCAAGAAGAGGGATAGAAGAACAAACGGAAGACAAGAAGAGGTTAGAGAGAGAACGGAGGAGGAGAGAGGAAGTAAGAACAATAAGAGAGGTAGAAGGGTAGATAAAGAAGAGGTAGAAGGATAGATAGATAAATAAAGAGGGGGAGGGTAAAGAGAGAACAGAGGAGGAAAGAGGAGTGAAGCGAGAAGAAGGATAGAAGGATAAATAAAAGAGAGGAGGAGGTTAGAGAGAGAACAGAGGAGGAGAGAGGAGGGGTAGAGCAAGAAAAGGGATAGAAGGATAGATAAAAGAGAGAACAGAGGGGGAGAAACGAGGGAAGAGTGAGAAGAGAGATAGAAAGATAGATAAAAAAGAGAACAGAGTAGGAGAAAGGAGAGAAGAGGGATAGAAGGATAGATAAAAAAGAGAGGAGGGAAGAGCGAGAAGAGGGATAGAAGGATAGACAAAAGAGAGAACAGAGGAGGAGAAAGGAGGGTCAAGGGAAAAGAGGGATAGAAGGATAGATAAAAGAGAGAACAGAGGAGGAAAGAGGAGTGAAGAACGAGAAGATGGATAGAAGGATAGATAAGAAAGAGAACAGAGGAGGAGAGAGGAGGGTCAAGGGAAAAGAGGGATAGAAGGATAGATAAAAGAGAGGGGTGAGGGTAAAGAGAGAGCAGAGGAGGAGAGAGGAAGTAAGAGCGAGAAGAGAGATAGAAAGATAGATAAAAGAGAGAACAGAGGAGGAGAAAGGAGGGTCAAGGGAAAAGAGGGATAGAAGGATAGATAAAAGGAAGAACAGAGGAGAAAGGAGGGAAGAGCAAGAAGATAAATAGAAGGATAAAAGAGAGAACAGAGGAGGAGAGAGGAGGGAAGAGCGAGAAGAGAGATAGAAGGATAGATAAAAAAGAGGAGGAAAGAGGAGAGAAGAGCGAGAAGAGGGATAGAAGAATAGATTAGGTTAGAGAGAGCAGCTGAGGAGAGAAGAGAAGAAGAGGGATAGAAGGATAGATAAAAGAGAGGGGGAAGGTAGAGAGAGCAGAGGAGGAGAGAAGAGAAGTCAGGGAGAGGAGATGGGGAAAGGAGGAGGAGAAGAGGGAAAGAAGGATAAATAAAAAAAAAGATTAGAAGGTTAGAGAGAGAGAACACAGAAGAGGAGAGGAGGAAAGAGGAGAGAGAGGAAAAGAGAAGTGAGGGAGCGGAAGAAGAAGCTGTGTGATGGAGAGGGAGAGCAGGGTAGAAAGAGAGGAGGAGGATAACGAGGGGAGGGAAGAGGGAGAGTAGAGAAAGAGAAACAGAAAAGTAGGATAAATAAAAAGAGTTAGAGAGGAGAAGTGGTTCTCTTCACCTCTACTGATACTTTGCAGCGGATAGAGAGAAAAAGAGAAAGACAAAGAAAGAGTAATAGTGAGAGAGAGAGAGGAGCAATGACGACAGAGATAAAGAGAGATAAAGATTGGGGAGGGAGGGAGAGAAAGACAGATAGACAGAGTAATAGAGAGAGAGAAAAAGAGAGATTCAGAGAGATAGAAAGACAGATAGAGAAAGAGAGATAGACAGAGTAATAATGAGAGAGAAAAACGAGAGACTGAGAGAGAGAAAGGGAGGGAGAGACAGATAGGTAAAGAGAAGGAGAGAAAGACAGACAGACAGACAGAGTAATAGAGAGAGAGAGAGAGAGATTGAGAAAGGGAAAGAAAGACAGATAAGGAAAGAGAGAGAGAGAAAAGATAGACAAAGTAATGATGAGAGAGAAAAAGAGAGATAGAGACTGGGAGGGAAGAAGAGAAAGACAGATAGGGAAAGAGAGAGAGAGAAAGACAGATAGAGTAATAGTGAGAGAGAAAAAGAGAGACAGAGAGAGGGATGGAGGGAGAGACAGATAGGGAACGAGAAGGAGAGAAAGAGAGAGATGAAAAGGAGCGAGAGAGATGGACAGAGTAATAGTGGAAGAGAAAAAGAGATGGACACAGAGGGAGGGAAGGAGAGAAAGAAAGATAAGGAAAGAGAGGTAGAGAAAGACAGATAGGGAAAGAGTGGGAGGCATTGTGTCGCCGTGGTAACTGATGGACATTCCGATAGCGATACATGTAGAACACCCCCAGCATGATGTCACTGCAAAGAATCAGTCTATCTCTTTCATTCTCTATCACCCTCTCTTTCTCTCTCTTTCTCCCCTCTTCCTCCTCTCTATTGGCTCCTCTCTCTCTCTTTTTTTCCTTCTCTTCGCTCTTCTCTCTCTTCGCCGCCCCATCACCCTCTCCCTTTCTTTCTCCCTCCCTCTCTCGTTTTTGCTGATTTTGGAGGATCTCTGTGACCCTGTGATCTGACCACCCTCACTCGCTCTCGTGATGGATGGAGCCTTCAACCTCGAGGAGAGAGAGAAAAGGAGTGGGAGAGAGAGGAGGGGGAGATGAAAGAGGGAGAGAGAGAAAGACAGTACATGTATTGAGTCATTAACTCATTCAAGTAAGTTCAGCAACAGGAAAAACAACAGTGAGAGCAAGAGACGGAGAAAGAGAAAGAGGGAAAGAAAAAGAGACAGAGAGAACGTTAGAGAGGAAATGAGAGAGAGAAAGAAAGAGGGAGATTGAAAGAGAGAAAGAGAGTAAAAATGTGATATTTACAACAAAGATGAGCTCTCCAACAGAACGTGCACTTCAAAAAAGGATTTTCTAGCATATTTAAATTGACTTCAGTTAAGCAGATTCATCTTAAAAAGGAGAAATTCAATTTGTCAACTGGACAAAAGTTTATTTGGTCAAATATGTTTCGTAGCTCATTCAAGCTCCTTCTTCAGTTCGGGTCAGAAGAGAATTTGAAGCCAGGGTAAACAAAATAACAAAAATACTAATTGTACTAATACTTAATACGAACATTTTAAGACCAAAATGTCAAGGCTCACAGCAGCAGTTACAGAGAGAGGAACGACAATATTCCAGTGTAAGTGAATAGGAGTCAGAGTCAGAAGGAGCCAGAAGAGCCACATGAGAACTTTTTATATGAAAGGCGGCTTCTAGCGTGATCGCTATGTCTATTTATATCATGAATCTATTAAAATGACTGGAGTGTTGCCTCCAGATGACATAGTGGTCACTCACTGGAACTAGAGCAGAAAAAATGAGAGAGCATTTTTCTCATGGAGCACACACTGCCCATGTTCAGCTGACAGAGCACCTACAACTTTCAAAAATATCAGATTTGTTGGTGATTTTTACCTATTTTTAGATCATAAACTTTTTCTCAACTCAAAATCCTTCAGTTTGAGTGGTTAGCACTCATGCCTCACAGCAAGAAGGTTCTGGGTTCCCAGAATCCCCAGGTCGCCCAGGCCTTTCTGTGTGGAGTTTGCATGTTTCTTCCTGTGTCTGGATGGGTTTCCTCCGGCCGCTCTGGTTTCCCCCATCAACCCAAAACATGCTACATAGGTCTTGAGGAAGAACAGTTGATAGCCAAGCTCAGTTAAATAGAGTCAATCAAGGAATCTGCCCACGGACGACAGGTGGAAATTAGCACTGGTGCTTCAACCTGGTACAATGCATCTCTCCTGTTAATGTTAGTGTACAAATTTTGCGCTGTCCCTGTATCACTAAAAAATAAATAAATTAACAGTTGTCTTAAAAAACGCTTTATAATCGTTAGCTCCGGCTCTGCTCCGCTCTAGCTCCTCTCACTCTGATTGGTCAATGTGATTACGTGCTACACGAGCCCACGCTCCGTGCGTGCGCTTGCGTGCATTCACGTGTGACCGTGGGAGAAAAGAGCACTACTGCACATGCGCCTTCAGCCCAAAGCCACCGAAAATACCTTGCTGGGCTAAAGACTAATCTGGAATCGTTGAGCTTGGCTCATTGACTTGAATGGGCGGCCATTTTGAAACCCCGGGGCTTGATTTATATCTACAGTCTATGGCAGGAGTGCTCAATACGTCCATCGCGATCTACCAGTCGACCAAGGTCGTGTGGGTAGATCGCCGTGTCTCATCTTGGACTCATGTTTGGACTCGGTCTTGTCTCTCACTCAAGGTCTGACACTCAACAAGTGTGATCATATTTCATTACGGCCGCTGCTGTTGGTAATAAACTTGTAGCGGGTGCAGGAGTGTGTGGGGCGTCTCAGTGCAGCCTGTGCGCTCATTTGAAACCTGCGGAGACTCTATGGCGCATCACAAACACACACGCTCCCTATGCACGGCTCGTCTGCGACAGCGTGTGCCCTCGTGTACCAGCGTGCATCACAGGGCAGGTTCAACTTCCTAAACATCCTACCTGTCCATCTGCCTCACGTCAGCACGCCGCCCCTCGCCTTTTCACGCTCTCGCTCCTTCCTGCGTACAGCGAACACAAGCCCCTCCCACAGTGCGGCTGATTAGAAGAGCAAGACCAAACGTGAAGCAAAAACGAGTCTAAATTTGTGTTAGTGTTGGCACAAAGCAGGTCTACAGCATAGAGCGGATCTACAGAACAGACCTACTGCCACATTTGGCTGAAGTTTGTCTAACAAAAGTGACAAATGCATCTGTGTTTGTCACGATGTGTGTTTGGTTTGGTAAACGTGCAGAGGCTGGTAAATATCACTGCAAAACCAGAAAAGAATGCAACTCCAGTTTGGAACTTTAAAAAACAGGTTTAAAAATCTTCCTTCACTTTTTTCACAGTTTTGTGTAAAGTGCCAGAGGAAGTTCTCTTAAAGAAGGGTTCTCAAACTGTGGGTGAGGGTCCAAAAAAGGGGCACAGAGTGTTTCAGTGCAGTTTGCTTGGCTTTGTATTAGGTAGATCATTATGACTTGGTCATTTTGAGATCAGTAGATCGCACGCTGAAAAAGTGTGAGCACCCCTGGACTATGGTCACAAAGAGATTTTTTCATTTTTCTATCTAGATATTACAACTTATTCTAAGCACATTTTTACATTAAAGCAAACCACACTATTGAGTGATTTGTGTTTGCAATTTGAGCAAACCCCCTCTAACTGTTTTTTCAGTGTACATAGAGTTGTGTTTTGTTTCATTCACATGTTTGAGTAATCTTTTATTATTGGGCTGTCTACATCTCCAAAGCTTAAAACACTCTCTTCCATCCTGTGATGTCAGGAAGATTTCAAGTTAACAGTGACCTTTTTTTCTTTAGTAATTCAACAAAACACAACTCCAGGTATGTTTGTGATGTGACCTGTTTTTTCATCAGATTTGCCAGAGTTTTCAGGTCTTAAAATTGGCAACTGCCTCGAAAAACTGTAATTAATTTTTTTTTTTCTTTTTTTCAGAAATCAAGGGTGCTGACATGCTGCTTTTGTTTTGTATAGAGAACTTGCAGTCACGTGTTTTGGTCGCCATATTGACAGTCCCAACGACAGTAGCTAGCATTCTAGCATTCTGAACATGAAGAGAACTGATAGTTTACCTCTTCTGTACTTACCCAGCTGGACCTTGTAGTCAGGGGTGACACCTTCTTTTGGAGATGAGCTGGACAGTTGAAAACAGTAGGCACAGCAGATTTCTTCAGCGCTCTCTTGCCCAACAGAAACATTAAACAATAAAATAGTTTATTATAACAATTGTCAGTCACGATTAAGAGCAAACAGTGGACATCTAAAATATTATCTGCAATATATATATTTTTAATAAAATCAGAAATACTTGGTGGTCCAGCATGAAGTGATCCTCCTGAAAGTGCTCACTGCACAGAGCAGAAGAAGAGGGAGTCCAGTTCTTTCTTCTGATGTTGTTCAACCACAACTTAGTGTATGGATATGGTGACTGAGACTGAAAGGGACTATAGTTTTACTTATTGCTTCACTGGATGAATGATTGCATCACTGTACATTGTATTGTATTTTATTGGCATTTACGCCATTTATGACATCAACCTGTCCAGGGACTGAAAGTGGAAATTAGTAATTTTGCTATAACCAAGAACAAGCATATGAGGTCTTTGTGTAGCTCAATGTTTTTTATGTGCATTGTCCCTGATAAATAAACAAATAAACTAAACTAAGCTAAACTTCAGCCTCTCATGGTCTCCGGAGGGATATCTATAGGGAGAAAATAATTTAAAAGAGGAAAATGTTGTGACCATGAATAAATGACATATTGTTTATGTCTGGAACTATATATTATATATATATTAACTGGAGCTCCAGTTAACTTGATACTTTTATCACATTTTGACACTTTGCATGAATACATGTAAGGCTAGTGTTCATTATAAAATTTAAATAAGCCTTGACCTTACAGTAGGGTGACCAAACATGCATTTTTCCCCGGACATGTCCGTTTTTTGCGTCCTGTCCTGGGCATCCGGGTTTTTTAAAAAAATTTTATGAAGTGATGCAAATGTCCGGGTTTTCATGATCTTTCATTGGGCAATTAAATTGAGCGTCTCTCGTAGCTCTCTGTAGCTCAGAAGGAGCGAGCAGACACAAACAGTTGGTCAGCCTGCAACATGCCAAAGCACAAATATGCATTTAACAATGACTTGGACCAGAAATTCCCCATTTTCCGTCCCGGTCGAGACAAGTGGGAGGCCATGTGCACAGTTTACGAGGTGGGAGTAGCTCAATGTCGAGGCCCCACCTCCCACCCCCAGTAAAGTGTCCAAGTTTTCACAAACGGAAATATGGTCACCCTGCCTTACAGTGTCTCTACTTGGGTGTGAATAAAATAATCTATATAAATCTGGCCTATTTACAAAAAATGTAAAAGACAATGTTTCCATTGGCTCCCACCGCTGCGTGCATATATATACGGCCTGTGGTCGTGTGTGGACCACTGCCACTTCAAATGCACATTTTAGGCATAACTGTGAGATTGATGAGCTGGCCATAAAGTCTAGTCTTAAATTAGTCTTGACGGGCAAGAATTTCACATTTGTCAAACCTAGGTGTTTTAAGTATATGTTTGCTTTCCAGCATCAACATGTCACAAATAATTTATTACTTTGGGTTATTAAACCACGACAGGTTCATACATGTTATTTAACTAACTTGTTTAACCCTTATATTGTGTTAGGGTCAAAATTGACCCGTTTTCAAGTTTAGGTATGTAAAAACTGCCATTTGCTTTTTTGTACCGGAATGAGGCTTCATCTAATCCTCAGACACAACTATTTTAACGCAACAAAATCAGTTTTCACCATTTTAGTAAATTGTAAAGGTCTGAAAAAAAAAAAAGTGACATCTGTGGTGTTACGGGTCAAAAATGACCCGGCAGAGAATAGTGGCTGTTTTATGCATCACTTACAAGCTGTAGGCTGCTCTGTGGATCAAATATGGCTCAGTGTGTCCCACAACACACACACACACACACACACACACACACACACACACACACACACACACACAAAAAGGTCGTCTTCACCCACGTGAACTCTTCTCTTTCTTGCAGCACATTGATACATTTTGAATCTAAAATAAACATTGTCATATATAAACAGGGTTTTAGTGAGATATTATCAGCTGTATCTGTTGCAGCATCAGTCAACATGAGCAGGTTCACTGTTTATGAGGCGCTGGATCAGATTTTTGGTCATGACAGTGATTCTGAAGACAGAGAGGAAAGTGAAGCTGAGGAAGATGTATCTGAGGATGAGGATGAGGGCACAGACTGAATAAAAGAAGTGGACTAAGTGAGTGTGACGTCACCCACAGCGTTTGGCGCCGCTCAAATGAAGCTCACGGTTACAGGAGCGAATCTAGAGCCAGGTTATATGTTATGAATAGGATTTTTTGGACGGACAAAACAGCCAAAAAAAAAAAAAAAAAAATCAGGATCATGTGTCGCAGGTGAATACGTATATTTTAAGACCAAAATGACGAGGTTCACAGCAGCAGGTACAGAGAGAAGGACGACAAGATCCTAACATAAGTCAATTGGAGCCAGAGTCAGAAGGAGCCGGAAGAGCCTCCTGGAGAACTTTCTATTTGGAACGCGGTGGCTACAGCGTTAGTTATGTCCATTCATATATACGTCTGTGGATGAGGATGAGGTTCAGTATGACCCTGAACAAGAGCACACATGTGGTGAGGAGAACCCAGATGTCACAAAGACTGAAAGAGACGTCTTCAAGTCAAGAAAAAGTGACAGTTCATGGTCACCAAGCCTCTTGACACCCAATATAATTATACTTATATAAATTAGATTTATATTATATGTATTATATATAAAATTATTATGATTATAGTATAATTATATAATATAATTACAAATTTTATCACTATAGGAAATATAATTAGTGAATTTAAGCAGTTTTTGTAATCAAAAACGAGTGGTATATTTTAAGATAAAAGGTCTGTGCAGCCAAAAAAAATAAAAAAAATAAAAATGTTTCCATGGACATGAACACATACTAAGTTAGTTATGAGGGGAAAAACAATATTGGATGATATCTAGTGTTTTTAAGTATTTTCAGGCTAAGTTAAATCACGGGTCAAAATTGACCCGGTAACACTAAAGACACGTGTAGCTTTCTAACACAATACAAGGGTTAATTAATCAATTACCATCAGTTTATTTGACTAATTTAACTTTTACTGACCAGAAAAACTGGGCATTGGGGGTCTTTGAAAGTCTGTTAGCGCAATTAAATGTCGAACAAGCCATGACACACTGTAAATGAGCCTATAGCACTATATTTTAAGACTAACAAGACAAACCAATTAAAAAGTACAACAACCTGAAAAAAAAAAAAAAAGTCCAACAAGTTAAAGTTGTTAGATACAGTCCATGAAGAACAATCAGCTAACACAGTTAAATCCACAAACAATGGCAGTGATCCATTAATAGTTTTGTTAATTTGGATAAATGTAAATGTCATTCAAACCTGTCAAAACGGGATTTACTTCTCCGACGGTGGAAGGGGAAGGAAGGTGGAAAGGGAGCTTAGAATCCCTCAGTCGTCCAGGTAGAATCCCTGGCGAGGAGAAAATTCAGTTTGTTTGGTTGGAAAATTCAAAAGTTAGTTTGGTTGCGAAACGTCTTCAACCAAACTATCTTTTGTCCGACAAACTAAATTTTCTCCTCGCACTAGCTGTCAATCAAACCTGTTGCTAACGCTAGAGGGAGCAACCTCGGGGAATGAAGGCATCTGATTGGTCCGTTATTCATGTTCATCTCTGGATTTGGACAAAGACGGGGCCGCAAAATATCATTCCGTTTTTGGCCACCAGGACACAAGTTTGAGACCGCTGGTGTAGAGTATGTAAATGTGACCCCCAACCATTCTCTCTCTCCCTGTCCCTCTCTTCCCCTCCTCTCTCCCATCTCTCCTTTTCTCTTCTTTCCCTCTCTCACTGCTACTGTAAATGAGCTACAGCAACAAAATAATTTCTTAAAAAATGATTAATGAAGTATATCTCTCTCTCTTTCTCCCACTCCCCTCTCTTCCTCCCTCCCACGCTCTCTTTCTCTCTCCCCTCTCTCGATCCCTCCCACGAGCTCTCTCTCTCCCCCTCTCCCTCTTTCCCCCTCCCTCTCTCCGCTCTGCATTGGTCCACATTGGTCCGCACCGGTCTGCATTGGGAGGCGTCGGCGCTGGCCTTTCACAGGAGTATTAGAGCTCGGGTGACACCCACGGGATCCCTGGAGTCGCCCATTAGACACGGAGCAGAGACACAGGAGCACCCCACCTGTGACTGAAGAGCTGTGCTGATTCCCACACACACAGAGAGAGAGAGAGGGAGGGAAGGTAAAAGGGTGGAAAAGGAGAGCGATGGAGAGACAGGGAGAGCAAGGGGTGAGAGGGGGAGGGAGTGGGGGAGAGAAAGCAGTGGAAGAGAGGGAGGGAACATGGGGGGGGGGATAGTGTAAGAAAGAGAGGAGAGCACAGAAGGGAAAGGGGAAGTGAGGGAGAGAAAAAAAAAAAAAGGCCTGAATTGCTTGAAATCACTAAGGGTGTTCCACAAGTTTTCATTTTAGGACCTCTTCTTTTCACTTTTTGTTACACTTTTTGCTAAACTTTGTGAGTTTATATTACTTTATTATATTACTCTTATGATCTGACCTATGTCATATAATGTATAAATATTTTTTTCTCATCACAAACAGACCTGGAGTTGTGTTTTGTTTCATTCACACGTTAACACACAAACCCAGTACACTTAGGCCCTATCCACACTGGTACGTATTCGAGTCGTTTTTGTTGCGGATGCAGTGTTCGTCCACACTAATGATGCAAAACAGCTCCAGAGGCAGAATGATCTGGTGCTGCCAGCTCCCACGAATTTATCTGAGTTCCGGACCTGATCCGGCACTGTGTGGACGCCTGAAAACGCTGATACACTGACATAGGAGCTCTAGTTGTGTCCTTATTGGACCACGTCACTGTGACTTGCACCTTCCTGATTTGGTGGGTTCGTGACATTGGTCATGTCACACTATTTCAGAAAACTGTTTAAAAAAAAACCATAGACAAACGGGAAACAGCAGAGTTAGAACTACTTGCTGTGTGGATAAGGAAGGCTTGTGGACAAGCAACAAATCATTTCAGATACGATGATACAGTGATTCATTCCAGTGTAAATGTAACCTTAGGCTGAGTTATTTTTTATTTGTTTATTTCATTCATAAAGTATAAAAAGACATTGACAGTATCACAACATCAAAAATACAATAAATGAATGAGGAGCAGAAAGAAGAGTCATCTTATATTATTTGGTCCCTTTTCCTTTTTTCAGACAATACATCAACACCGATAGTTACTTTAAAACATTTCATTGCAACAACAGAAATCTTCACTATTCTATTCTGGACAACAACTTTTTCATACACACACATTGTACTGGATTTTACGTGTTTTTTTAATGTCATCATTGTGCTTGATTCTTTTATATCTTTGTCAAGATTGTTCCAAAAGTTAACTCCTTTCACAGTAATGCTTCGCTCCATAACCTGAGTTCTGAATCTGGGTTTTTTAAACATGTCGGATCCTTTTAAAGTGTCGAGTTCTTCTCTCAAACAAAAAACACACTATTCCACCTTGTGAAGTCAAGTGGCACCACAGGAAGTGCTCCACACACCTTCATTAGAATCATTTGGAAAAATTCTCCCCTGGAATTGCCTATCACTACAAAACAAAAGGTAAAATGTTGTGGTTAACTTGAAAACTACCACTACATGACATCACAAGGTGGAACAGAGCATTTTGAGCTTTGAAGATGCAAACAGCCGGATAATAAAAGGTTACTCAAACATGTGTGAATGAAACAAAACACAAACCCAACTATGTTTTTGAGGAGTTCCAACATGACTAAAAGCTCATAAGAGTAATTGGCCACGTTTACATGATGTTTTCTAATTCTGCATTAATAGTTCTGAATTAAGTAGTTCAGAATTAAAATATTCTCCTTCGAATTTACATGAAAATAATAATTCCGAATTGAGGTTTACATGAAAAAATATGTTAAATCGTCTTTATTTTACAGAAGCCAAGAGGGGTCACAACAGACGCAAACACCGCAACAAATACAAATGCGACAACACAACAAAAAGCCACAACAAACCAAAAAAAGACACAACACACCACAAAAAGCCAATGGAAATGACCACGGGACTGTATTTTAATGCAAACGCCACAACAAATACAAACGCCACAACACAAACACAAATGCTCCAACACATTAAAAAGCCACAACACATCAAAAAGCCACAATGGAAGTGACCGCGGGACTCTATTTTCCGACGGACCGATCAAGCGGCAAGTGAAGAATAAGAACTACAACATGAAACAAATAATGATAAAACAATAGATTACTTTTATTTACATTTCCAGCTTCTCCGTTCCTTTACTTTTCACATTGTAGTTCTTCTTCTTCACTTGCCGCTTGATCAGTCCGTCGGAAAATAGAGTCCCGCGGTCACTTTCGTTGTGGCTTTTTAATTTGTTGTGGCTTTTTAATGTGTTGCGGCATTTGCGTTTGTGTTGTGGCGTTTGTATTTGTTGAAGCGTTTGCATTAAAATAGAGTCCCCCGGTCATTTCTGTTGTGGCTTTTTTTAGGTTTGTTGTGTTGTCGTATTTGTATTTGTTGCGGCGTTTGCGTTTGTTGTGACCCATCTCGGCTTCTATTTTATTTAATTCCACTCAACACCTGGGGATGGGGAAGGGTTCTGATTGGACAGGGGGTGCGCGAACGTATTTACATCGATTGGAAGAAAACACACACTTCAGCTGCTATCGGCTTTTTTGTCATCTTGGTTTGTCATCACCCCACGGACACAAACATGATTCAAACTTTTTCCCAGTAATTCCAATGATAATTGCGCGGCAGCTGGAGAATTGTCTCATCGCACTTTACGTCTGTCAGCGGAGGAGGAGAAGGGAAGAGTATCGGAGAAGGGAGGAAGAAGACAAACTGAGTCAATGGCTGCTCTACCTCAGCCCACTCCCACATCCCACTCGCAAATCCAAAGAGACGTGGATGAAAGTCCGAAGCCAGGACTGGTGGAGCTGGATCGTCCGGGCCGCATCAGAAGAGCGACCCAACAAGCATGCACTGAACGAACGGAATTATTTTTAAGAAGAATAATGTTTACATGATTGAGGAATAAATGAACTCGGCTTTAAAATCTGAATAAACCACCCACTTATTTCAGAATTAAGATTAATTCTGAATAATTATTCTCATTAGGAATTAAGTGTTTACATGGTCTTTTAAAAGCAGAATTAATTTTATTCAGAATTCAATTAGTTTTTATTCAGAATTCAATTAGTTTTATTCAGGATTAAAACTCGTGGCAAATTTTGCGTAATCTAGGACCTTCAAGTGTTCCATGCTTGTGAACTATCTGCAGAAGAATCACTGCTCTGTGATTAAGTTTGGCACCAAGACAAAACCCAGAAATCCAAAATGTTGATGGAGGGCCCACCTCTGAAGACAGGAAATGTTCTCATGTCAGTCAGAGATAACATCTGCTCATGAAACATCTGAAGCACGCAGTGTGAAGGCTCCTGAAGTGTGCTGGGAGGGAGGCTCCACGCTAATGCTAATGACTGGATTTACTTTGAAGTGTTCTACTGTGCTGGGGGACATGTTCTGACACATGCTACTAGTACAACCTCTACTACTACTACTACTACTACTACTACTACTACTACTACTACTACTACTACTACTACTACGACTACCAACACATTACCTCTACTACTACTTCTCATCCTACTGCTACTACTGCCAGCACATTACCTTTGCTACTGCTTCTCATCTTACTACTATCATTACTACTACTACTACTACTACTGCTGCTGCTGCTACTCCTGCCACTACATTACCTCTACTACAACTTCCCATCCTACTACTACCATTACTACCACTACTACTACTACTACTACACTACCAACACATTACTTCTACTACTACATATCATCCTACTACAACCATGACTACAACAACAACAACTACTACTACTGCCACTACTACCACTACTTCCACTACTACTTCTCATCCTACTACTACTATTACTACTACTATCACTACCACCATTACCTCGTATTCTACTACTACCATTACTACTACTACTACTACTATTACTACTACTGCTACTACTTCCACTACCTCTTATTCTACTACTACCATTACTACTACTACTACTACTACTACTACGACTACCAACACATTACCTCTACTACTACTTCTCATCCTACTGCTTCTAGTGCCAGCACATTACTTTTGCTACTGCTTCTCATCTTACTACTATCATTACTACTACTACTGCTACTACTACTACTACTACACTACCTACTACTTTACTACATACTACTTACTACTACTACATATCATCCTACTACTACAACCATGACTACAACAACAACAACTACTACTACTACTGCTACACTACTACCTACTACCCCCATATTACTTTTACAACTACGTCTCATCCTACTACCATTACTACAACAGCAACAACAACTACTGCTACTACCACCACTACCTCTACTATTACTTCTTATCCTACCATTACCATTACCATTACTACTACTACTACTACCATTACAACAGCAACTACTACCACTGCTAGTACTACCACTATTTCTACTACTACTTCTCAGCCTACCACTACCACCACTACCTGTACGTTTACTTATTATCCTACTACTACCATTACTACTACTACCACTACCACCACTACCTGTACTATTACTTCTTATCCTACAACTACCATTATGACTACTACTACTACTACCACCACATTAGCTCTACTACTACCATTACTATAACTACTACTACCACCACTTTCTCCACATGCCACATGGCCTCCCTCTCCACTTACTACTTCTCTAAGCCCCTGCCCGCCCCATATTTCACTAAAATGACAAACTTTGGACCAAATGAAAGCAGTAAAGATGAGGTATCATTTTTGTAGTTTATTTATGGTTGGTAAATGCTGTTTACATTTGTACAAAAATACAGGTTAGAGTAGAGTTTCTGCAGAGTCAGTCCAGTGGGCGGAGGATTCTTGGATCCGTCAGGTCCAAACCCACTGTCCACACGAGCAGAGCCGAGGGCGGTCATTCACGCCATCTGTTCAAGGTTGATCACAAAGGACAAGGCCATTTTCTTTTAGTTCACCGTTTAGATCGGAATGCCATTTTGAACGTTGTTGTTAGAAAATAGGGGAAAAAAGAAAAAAAAAAAAAACCTCTAACTTGGGATTCCATTGTGCTTTTTAAATTTGCACTATGTAACTTTTCGTCAACACTGGAAAAAACAATATCTACTTAAATTAAAATGAATTCAATTAAAAACCTTTTAGTTTATTTCAGTAGATTCGACTTGATAAGTAAAGTTATCTACCAGTGTAATAAGTGCGTTTTTCTTATTTCAAGCAATATTAGATTTTGTTTCTTATTTTAAGTGTAGAAGGATTTATTTTCATATTTTAAGTACAAAAAGTCTTGTTCCGCTGGCAGAAAATTTTACTTGTCAAGTGAAATTTATTCAAATCATGGTAAAACTTTCACTTGGCTAGTCTTTGTTTTGTTACAGTGAAGGGGTTCGTCACCTTCTGTTTCTATGGTCACTGCTCTATTTGGAATGTTCCACAGTATGACATTAAACAGCTCTACTTATCTTACATGTATTTAGTTACAGGTGGTTTTATAGTTCAAAAATATCTACAAAAACATTCTGACTGTGAGCGGGGTCGCCACTCCACAGACCTGTATTTTGGCCTGGTTTGGTCTCAGTGATGATGGAAAGGCTTAATGTACTGAAACATTTTAGACAAAGCAATAACATCTCCAGAGAGAAAAGCCTCCACCAGAAAAGTTACACAATGCACCTTTAACCTAATAAATGTGAAAATAATACCAATACAAACCCCTAAAAATTACCTAAAAGAAGTATGAAAATGTCATGCATATTTGACTTCTAAACTCCAACATTTGTACATTTTGACTACTGAAACTTGGGCAGTAACTTCCTTTGAAATACTGAAGGAAATTTTAAGAAGAAGGTTGATCCCATAGACTGTATAAAGAAGTGGACCAAGGGAGTGTGACGTCACCCACAGCGTTCGGCTCCAGTCAAATGAAGCTCATTGGTGCTGGTTGTTATTGGGCAAATTTCTAGCCGAGAAAAATAGCTAAATAAAAACTCCAGGATCATGTAGAGCAAGTTAATAGGAACATTTTAAGACCAACATGAGGAGCCTGACAGCAGCAGTTACAGTTCTACTTTTTTTAAAAATTATTATTATTTGTACCAATCTAGATTTAAAAGAAAAAGAAAGAAAATGCATGTTTTGAGCAGCTCAGATTAATTTATTTTAATAAAAATTCATTTTTTGTTTGAACATTTCATTTGAATATATCTTCATACTTTTTAAATTCAACCAAAAATATCATGTTAAATTATTTCCACAATCTGAAATAAATATATAAATGAATATTTTGAAACCTGTCAGAAATAAACAATGCATTTTTTCTTTCTTTTTTGTTTTTTTGTTTGCAGTGTTGTCTTCCTAGTTTGAGTGTAGAAGCAGTTCACTGATCCATGTATCCATCAATATCAATCCTACTCAACTGCAGAAATAAGTACATTGTAAAAAAGTATTTCTGTCAATCATGTTTTTAATTTAAAGGTGCATTATGTAACTTTTCTGATGAAGGATCAGCCCCCTGTTCTGACATAATCATCAACGGTAAAGTGGTCAGATCCACTGGCCCACAGGCTGGTTTGAGTTCAGCTTCCATGAGTAAAAAACTGTTATTGTGCGCTTGGGCAAGACACATAAACCCACCTCGCCCTAGTGTCTGTGTATGTGTGTGTGTGTGTGAATGGTTGAGTGCTACGCTAGTGTGACCATCACTAAATTTATCCTATGTCTTGGATCAAATGCTTGCCCCAATACATACAGTATATATTTAGATCAAAATAAGTCCTATACTCAGGAATTGCGCTGTTAACATGCTGTTTTTAGCTAGTCAAATACGTCTGCTGATCTGATTTAGAATTTTGTCACAGGTTGCCAGATGCCCTTCCCATCATAGAAGTAAATAATGTGGGTGAAGTGTCCTGCTCAGGGACACAACAAAAGCATGTGCAACGTTTGAACCTATGACCGTCTTGTTGATCAGTGAATGCTCAACCAATACACTACTGTCAAACATGTAATTTGATATAAAATGTTTCATGCCGATATGGCCGACTATCCCTCATGTTTGGTTTGCATTTAAAGTTGTACTGTGTAACTTTTCTGGTGGAGAGTCCATCACCTTCTTCATCTTCTCCATACAGATGCTATAGTTTTAAACACAAAGGAATCCAGGCACTCCAAAGAAGTCAAAATTGCATGAGGAAAAATATAGTTAAAAGGCCTTTATTTAGATGGCCAAAAATACTATAGTTTGTTTGAAATGTTGCATAACTGTGGCATTAAAGGGCCAATATTTTGTGGTCTATATTCCAATGTTGTTTCCTTATCACAAACAGACCTGGAGTTGTGTTTTGTTTCATTCACACATGTTTAACGCACAAACCCTGCTTATTTAGGCTAACTTCTTCTCTCAAACCAGAAACACACTGTTCCACTTTGTGATGTCATGTGGTGATACAAGAAGTCATCAACTGTATTTTTACATTTACTCCATGTACCTTCACTAGAATCATTTGGAGGATTTCAGCTCTGGAATTGTCAATCTCTACTGAACTAAAGGTAAAAGGAGCTATTTATTGGAAAACTACCTCTGCATGACATCACAAGGTGGAACAGAGCATTTTTAACTTTGGAGATGTAGACAAACTAATAATAATGGATTACTCATGTGTGAATGAAACAAAACACAACTCCAGGTATGTTTTAGATGAAGTAACAATATTAAAACATGCCTAAAAGCTCACAGGAGTCCATTTTACATAATATACTGTGGGTCCTTTAAACTTATCTCCATGGAGACGCAACCAGGCCAGATCCATGGTAATGCAAGCTTGCTTACATTAAGATTGAATGTGTTTCAAGGTTTATTTGGGTCCGATTAAAACACTCATAATTGAATAAATGAAAGATTGAACAGTTTAATGACATGGCAAAACATCTCCATGGAGACAAGCGGATGACCCTCCACCACAAAAAAGTTACACAATGGGTCTTTAAACTTTGATTACATTTAAATTTTTAGCTTTTTCGTTATGGTGTTTATTCTCTGTTAAAGCACTAACTAATGTGTCAGATTGTCCCAAAAAAAAACCCCCCAAAAAACGAGCCAACAAACAAACCGCCCCAAAGTAACGGCCCTCCGAAAGCTCCATAAATAAAGCAGTCACTTCATTTAAAAATAACTCTATATGATTTATTTATTTATTTATTTAATGCTATTTGGTTTTATACTCTCTCTTTTTTACATTTTTTTCATATTAAGTTTCAAAATGACAACCAACAGTTTTGCCATCCGCACAAGTACAAAAAAAAGAGAAAAAGGAAGTAAAAGGCATGTTGAGGCCGCCGAAGTCATGGACAGATTTCACAAAAACACGATTCAAGTCTTTTCAGGGTTTTTCAGGGATTTTTAAAAATAAAATAATAAAGGTATAATGTTGATTTAAAGGAGACGTATCAGATTTTAAATTGTTTTTGTCGTAAAAGGACGGTAAAAATGAGACTACTGTTTACTCGTCTGCATCTCATTGTAAAGCGTATTTATCCTCCGTGAACCAGGAAGCAAGGCTGGGCGCTGTTAGCATGCTAGTTTTTGTTAACGTAACCATGGACCACTGCAAACTAGTTGTGTTTTTAGCATTTTCTTTTTAAGACATTAAAAGTAAAATATGGTATGGAACCTTTTAAATGTTTCCACTGCATTTTACCCACTCAGACAAAGGGAGACCATGTAAAGAGAAAGGACCCAAGTAGACGGCACTGGACATATTCTCTCAATCTATTGATATTGGTCTGGTCTAGAGTTATGAAATGGTGACACAATTCACACATTAACAAACAAAGCTAAAAAGTTTTAAGATAATCTGCAAACTCAAAATGGATTTAAGTGTTTGGTAGTGACGGGCAAATGAGACGGAGCTCCGGAGCACGTCTCCATCTTCCTGAAACAAATTGCTCCGAAGCACTGCCTCGGAGCTCGTCTCGCAGCAGCCGCTCACGTGACCAAAGTGTGGAAGTGTCGGTCCCTCCCCCTGCTGCTTCGCTCTGCGTGTCAATCGCTTCAGTGTATCGAAGCGTTTCATTGGCTCAGGGAATGTTCCGCTCTGCGATTGGTTCAGAGCGTTCAGAGTGTTCAGGGCACTTCCGTGGTTTGACAAGCGCGAAACTGCTACAGTATAAAAGATGCACCAATATTTCTTAAAAATGTTGGGTAGTGAGGAGTATTGTGTGACGTTAGTGGGGATTTTGGTGACTTTTGGCATTTGTTTCATTTTTGATGGCATCTACAAAAGCGATCCATGGAGTGGGATCACTTTGACCTAATTCCACCTAACAATGTAACCGATTTTCTTATTTACAGCTGCTATTTATGTTGCTCTTTACATATTATTTTAAATCATCATTATTATTGTTGTTGTTAGGTACGGTGTTTGCTCTGCACACAAGTATTGTCTTACACTAACAATACTTCATCGATGCTGAGACACCTGCGTGCCAATGGTTAAATTTGTCCACTAGAGGTCAGTGTTTCTCCAAGGCCTCAAACACGTCAAACCATTTGAGACAATATTGCGACTGAGGTGTCAATGCTTCACGAGGCTCTATTCGCCCATCACTAGTGTTTGGTTTTCAACAAAAAGGTGAGAATGACTAACTGAAAAGGAGTCGTTTTAGGCTACGTTTAGACTGTAGCCTTAAGTGACAAAAATATGATTTTTTCACCCCTATGTGATCTCTGGTCTTTTAATGACAGGCTGAACGACACAGATCCAATTTTTTCAAATGTGACCCAGGCCACTTGGATATGTGCTCCTAAAACCGATACATATCTGGTCTTTTGACATGTGACTTCAGTCTGAACGGCCAGGTCACATTCATCCCACCTACACGTCAGGCTCGGAGTCTAGTCAATGGAGGGAAAGCGAGGTTAGCGAGTGAATTCAAATTTGAGGGGATCGCTGTGTTCAGGCCAAATTGGAGGGGTCTTATCAGAACTGGGCGGTTTTTGAAATGATTGCCAAAGAAATGTCTGAGCGCGGCTACCAGTGGTCCTGGCTTCGATATCAATGAAAAATAAAGAGCCTGTGAGCCAAATACAAGGAGGCTAAAGACTCAAACAAACAAAGCGGCCGTGGACGTGTAACCTGTCCAGTTTACGAAGAAGTGGACCGTATCTTGAGAGACAAGCCCAGAATTTAGGCGACTTCCTTGCGGGACACTTTTGGGGCATTTAAAGTTCACACACAAGTCGCATTTAATTAGAAATTTGAACGACCTCGCAAAAAAATCAGACAAAAAATCCGAATTGAGCTTTAAGCCCAACAGTCTGAACGTAGCCCAACTTAACTTTCAGACACAGCAGTGCCTTCAGTTAACATCACACCCCCACGGAATGTTGATGAAACGCTGTAAAGTATCATTATAATTATTTGATTTGTGCTGTTCAGGAATTATGAGATTAAAACGTACAGTTCAGTCTCAAACTAAACCGGAGTTAAAATATCGAACTGGGCAGATTTGCAAAAAACGTTTTCATTTGCTGTTAACTTCTGTGCTTGTACTTTTGATCTTTTCCTTCAGATTTTCTTCCTTTTCTCTTTTCTTTCTTTTTCAAATGTATTCAATTTTCTGTCACCCTGAAAAACCTTGTACAGGACTTGAATCCGGCAGCTCCTCTTGGTGAAAAGTCTATGGATAATGATCAGAAAAGCAGCATACTTTGGTCAAACTAATGAAACCCATTCATAAAAACTTAAAAACAAAAAAACCTCTCGCGCTGTGTTCGAATACAACTGTAACTGTGACCATTAGAAGAAGGTGCTCGCGCTTAAAAATGACAACTTATTTTTACATCGCCATTAATAAATAAATACATCGTACACCCCAATGGAACAAAAACTTTGAGAGAAACTCCAAAACACAATTTATTTCGTGGAAAAAAATTGGACAGGTGAAGAAGCGGAGGTAGTGAAGAAGGTAGTGGACCCTGCCCGATTTCAATTCAAAAATTCAGTCACTTTCTGATGGTTGAAAACGCGGCAGGTTCGTAGCAAGAAGAAGGATGCCATCTTGAATCCTGTACGGAAGGAGAAGCCATTTTTTGTAAAGTTGGACGTTTGAAAACCAATAAAAGGGTTAGCTCTCGTGTTCTCTCTTTGCAGAAACTCTCTTTAGTTCAGTCTTTGTGGGGGTTTAACGCAGTCTTGGATAGAAAGGCAGAGAAGACAGCCACGCATTTTGAAGATAGTTTTGTTGCTGGGTGACACAGGCAAAGCAGAGGTCGAGTTTGGAGTTTGAAATGGTGAGAGATCCGCACCGACGCGTGTTTTTTGGGGGAAAAGTTCGTCCAGGTTGAAGCGTCTGGAAAGTTCACGCCGTGGTGTGGATTCTGCTCCTGCGAGACAACTCCGACGTCAACGCGAGAAAACCGCACGGCCCTGTGGGAAAACAGAACAGAGTCAGGGCTGAAGCACACTTAAATGTTAACTTACTTACACTTACACTTAAATCAGAATTTGAATGCATGAAATTAGGAGATCGCAAAAGCTGCAATTTTTAGTAGCATTGTTTTCAAGATAAAACAACAAATCTCCTGTCTTATTTTTCATAACAATGGCTAATCCTGTAGTTTAGATCTGCACAAACATGCAGTCTTTTTGTCAAATCTTCTGGATGTGTTTAAAATGTGAACTTTGAACTGCAGACTAGAATTATTAGCCCTTCCAGACCTAAGATCAATTATCAAGATCAATCGCCTGGATTTTTTTTTTTAATTTCACTTTTAAAACTTCCACTAATGAAGTGTTACACATCCTTTTTTTCAGTACAACCTGTTATTTCACAGTCTGCTGCTGTAGTTGTGTCATATGGCTGTAATGAAAACTATAGGACCAGAAATACAAATGAAAAAAAATAACAAAAAATAATAATCAGAAAATTAAATTCACACTCTTTCATACAAAACACACAGCAAACATGTATGAAAAACTTTTTTGGACATAAAAAAAAATCATTTAGAGCCTTACCTAGAAAAGTGCAAAATTGCAAGTTTGTAATTAAAGTAAAAGTATCCTTATTGCCTCAAAACAAAACAAAAAAAAGTAAAATTTCCCTTTTACTTTCCAGGTGCTAGTTATGGAAACAGCTTGTATCAGGTCCAGGGCACAGAGCCACATCACTTCCTGCATTTTCATGGGGTTTATTACATTTGGATTTGGACATTTTGACTGAAATAAACTTTTCAAATAAAAATAACAAGGGATGTGTAATTACACAGACCAAGATGCATAATTTGCCATTTATTTGAGAAATAACTGCACTTAGAGCGACTTTTTCAATTGTTACAAATACAGATGCTCAGAACAGTCGACCATTTTGACTCACTACAATCTTGGCCAAAGTTTGGGCCAATCAAAATGGATGGATGCTCATGCATTTGGCAGAAAACAAAAGTTCCTATTGGACATTTGTTTTAACCTATGTCATCACGCAGCGTCCGTGTGATGTAGGATAATGCCGGAAATATGCTCAGAAAGCCACAACTCTCAGCTTTTGAAGGGAAATATTAAGTTTCTGCTTTTTATGGTTGGCAAGTTATGCACGGTTATGTAAAACATGTCTGTTGGTCTACATGGGTTAAATAAAAATCAAAATTGTAATGCTTCAGTCAGAAAAAATAGCAAATTCAATATTTTCACAGTATCGTGCAGCCCTTCTGTGTCCCCAAGTATGAGGTGAACACATTTTCTCATTACAATTAAAACTGGTTTATCCTTAATTACAAAAACAGTGGACATGACTATATTGTAATTTGATATTTTGGTTCTAAAGATGTTTATTATCAGAAAGCAGAATGAGCCTCACATAAGTGTCACTCCTGAAATCCAGTTGTTTTAAACCTAAATTGCCTCTCTGATCTGAATGGTCACTACCTAAACCGGAGCACTTGCAGAAAATGATGGATTAGTGCTAGTGCAGTCTTTGTTGGGTGTATAAACTGGTTTTAGTTGAGTGAATGAAATTATTTGATACTTTTGGAATTGTCAATAAAGTAAAGAACAGTTTAAAACAAAAAACAAAAAAAAAACGTACCAATATCTATGACTCAAAAACATGCAGATGATACTATATATTGATAAATACTGGGAAAATTTGTTGAAAAAACTCATCAAGAATTATTTGTAGAATAAAGAGTAGAATCGGAATCGTACCAGTTTGTGGCCGATGAAGAGTAGCTTTACACCGTCTCCACGGTTAGCTGGTTTCTGTGGAGGAGAAAAAGAATAAACAAAGGTACAGCACTGTATTTTTGAGCAATAAAACACCCACAATTTCACAAATAATGCCATTCTGTGATACATCAGGGAGACAGACTCTACAGCAGTTCTTCTCAAATAGCAGGTGTGATGCTGTATTTTTATTTTTATTTTTTTGATGTACTAGAATAAAGTGTAATTGCACATCCACTACACTAGTTGGCGGTATAGTGTCGGGTTTTTGGAAAAAATATTTAACAGGGATGAAAAGAAAGGCAGAGAAAGATGGAGATAATGAAACAAACGAGTCTTCCAAAAGCTAAGACGAGGAAACATGTCAAACCGTGTGTAGCGCTCGGCTTCACTGTGAGTACAGTGGGAAACGAGGAAAGAGCCGCGTGTTTACTGCGTCTAAAAACGTTGGCAGTGGACAGCATGAAGCCAAATAAATTAGGGCGTCACTTAAAGATATTACACCCCAGTCATGCTGATAACCCGCTTGAGTTTTTCAGTGAAAACGTGCCGAATATTGCCAACAATCATCCCACTTTGAGGATACAAATGATAGTATTTATAGTCGCAGTGGAGAGTGGAGGAGCGCAAAATGTTTTCTTCTTCTTTGGGGGGCATGACAGAAAATAATTGAAAAGCACTGCTCTATAGTGTATCTTTAAAGTGTCAGTAAAGTATTTTCTTGTAGTAAAAGTGTCTTGTTGTTGCCCCAGTACAGATATATTGTATAAGCAGCTCTTGAAGTTAAAATTAAACCGCTGTGTGCTGCCTGCATGTAATTATAAAGCGAAAAGTGCACTGTTGGCATGCTATTGTTTTTCGTCCATCACTGTAAAACTCCGCTCTGGTCTCTGACAGCAGTGAAAAATGCTCATAAACCCATCGTGATTTTCATTCTTTAAAGCTGAAGACAGTAAAATTCGGGTACAGCGCCTTTCGCTTTGGGACGGCGGCTCTTGCTCTTACGTTTCAGACACGTTGGCGTCTAGCGGAGCAGCGCCCCCTTCTGCTCCTGAGAAGAGTCCATCTTCAGCCCGAGCCTGGTCCCGATCCTCCAAGCTCCTCCGAGACCGCAGCTGAAACACAATACAGGTTACACTTTTACATTCAGTATCCTCAATGTGTTTGGAGTTAATAATTTGTGGAACACTGATAGAAATGTGTTCGGTTACGTGACATCAGCACATTATAGAATCCCTATTTGCAGACATTATCAACATAACCATGAACGCTTGTATTGATCACAGGCTCCTGAAAATGTGCTGTTTAAATTCCACCATTAGAGGTATATGTAGAAGTATCAAGTATCAAGAGTATCAGGACTGAGCTGGAGGTCAGAATTCTCAAGTGGAGTTTACTCTTTATCTGTCAGACTGAAGATGACCTGGTTTATGGTTCATATCTCTGGAGTTACTGGGCCTATCCACATGAAACTAGCGCAAAGTTCAGTGTCCTCTCTGTTCGTGCAAATGAACAAGTTAATTTTTCATAATAGCTTCAGAAAGTGGTGCCGTTATTCAACCTCAAAGATGTGATTGCTGTCAGATGAAAGGACTTTTAGCCATGTGATTAATATGACAGGTTTGTGGAGCCAATCCCAAGCAAATAAATGCCATGTTTACATGAGAGCTTTAACAGGGTATCACCAGGTTTGACAACTCCAAATTTAAGACTTTTTATAAGAACACTCACATGAAAATTAAGACCAACATCGCACCCATTATGCAGGCGAAAAGCTCCAGATCCAATTCTAATAATGACCAGCCAACTACGGTACTATATCTACAATCTAAGAGCCACTATGGATTAAACCTGCACTTCCACATGATCCAGCCAGCGTCTTCCTCCACTCTACTGATTGTTTACTCATTGCCGTCAGAGCTAGAAACCAAAGTATTGTTTGCGCATACTCCATATTAGAAGTTTATTCACATTAAGTGATTTCATGTTGTTATTTTTTTTTTTACCTCCCTCCATTTAACATTGCACTGCAGCCCGATTGAGCATACAAAAAACAGGCTAATGAAATGTAAGACCTTTGTGAAAAAAATAAGACTTGGACAACATAATTTAAGACTTTTTAAAGCCTTATTTTAGGAACATGAAATTTAAAATTTTTTTAAGACTTTTAAGACCCCGCGGCTACTCTGAATAAAAATAATTTAATTCTGAAAAGACACTTAATTCCTAATGAAAATGATTATTCGAAATCTTAATTCCAAAGCAAGTGGGTGGTTTATTCTGATTTTAAAGCTGAATTAATTTATTCCTTGATCATGTTAACGTTTATTCTTTTTAAATGTACTTGTGGTCGTTCAGTGCATGCTGGTTGGGTCGCCCTTCTGATGTGACCCGGACGATCCAGCTCCACCAGTCCTGGCTTCGGACTTTCATCCACTGCTTTTTGGATTTGCGGGATGCGGGAGTGAACTGAGCAGCCGTGTCCATGTGTCTGTGGTGTAATGACAAACCGAAATGACAAAAAAGCCGGTAGCAGCTTAACTGTGTGTTTTCTTCCAATCAACGTAAATATGTTTGTAATTAATTCAGAATTATTATTTCCATGTAAATTCGAAGGAGAATATTTTAATTCTGAAGTATTTAATTTCAGAACAATTAATTCGGAAATAAAAAAACTTCATGTAAATGTGGCCAATGAGAAGGTTCATCATTTGTGAATCATAAGTTTGAAGATTTCTTTCAAAAAAAACAATTTATCTCCCATAGAGTTATATACTCCCTCCATCTGACACAAAAAAACCCATAGTATTAATCCAACTACCTCCTGAAGTTATGGAAAAAATACAAAAGTTGATGTACCTTCCATATGAGGAGGAAGATGATGGCTAACAGAGGGATGAAGAGTAGAGAGAGGAGGCTGCGTTCGAGGACTTCAGACCAAAGCTTTTCTGAAACAAAAAGACAACACAAGGTCAACAAGTAGCGTAAGGAAAGCGAATACAAGTACCTCCTAAAGCTGATGTTGAAATTGTTGAAGATGAAAAACACTGACAATTGGTGTGTTATTAATGCTCATATCTTGATTTAGGGATTAATAAAGCTAAATAAACACCCAGGATCACGTAGAGCAGTTTAAAGACCAAAATAATGAGACTGACAGTAGCAGTTACAGAGAGAAGGGTAATGTTTTTTCAATGGAAAGTCAATCAGAGTGGATGGAGCCAGAAGCCCGCCCACGCTCACTTCCTATTTGGAACGTGGCAGCTTTCAGAGTAGTATTAAACTCTATGTTTTTTTTGATCGATGTCTCGCTTATAACTGGAAAAACAAGACGTTCAAAAGAGCCTCACATGTGCTTAAAGCGAGATATTAGAGAAAGAAGACAGAGTAGAGAAGAAAGAGACTTTTAGCCACGAGGAGCAGAGGGAGAAAGAGAGAGAAAGAGTGTATATATAGAGAGATAAGTGAGAGAGAGAGTACAGAGAAAGAGAGGGGGTAGAGAGAAAAGAGAGTGACTGTCAGAAAGAGAGAAATGCAGAGAGTAGAGAGAGAAAGTGAGACAGTAGAGAGAAAGAGAGAGAAGAGAGAGTAAAGAGAAGAAAGACAGTAGTGGGAGTGAGAGAAAGAGATAAAGAGATGGAGTAGAGAGAGAGAAAGAGAGTGAGAGTAGAGAGAAGAAAGAGAGATAAAGAGATGGAGTAGAGAGAGAGAGGAAGAGAGGGAGTAGACAAAGAGAGAGGGAGACAAAAAGAAAGAGAGTAGAGAGAGAAGAAAGAGTAGAGAGAAGAAAGAGAGTAGTGGGAGTGAGAGAGATAAAGAGATGGAGAAGAGAGAGTAAGAGAGAGAGGCAGAAGAAAGAAAAATAGAGAAAGAGATTGAGTAGAGAAAGAGAGAGTGAGAGAAAGAGAAAAAGATAAAGAGATAGAGTAGAGAGAGGAAGAGAGAGTAGAGAGAAGAGAAAGTAAGATAGAGAGAGATAAAGAGAGGGAGTAGAGAAAGTAGAGGGAGACAAAAAGAGAGAGAGTAGAGAGGAGAAAGAGAGTAGTGGGAGTAAGAGAGATGAAGAGAGAGCAAGAGAGAGAGATAAAGAGATGGAGTAGAGAGAAAGAGAAGAGAGAGAGAGGGATAAAGAGAGGGAGTAGAGAGAGACAGAGAGATAAAGAATGAGAGTAGAGAGAAGAAAGCGAGCGATAAAGAGACTGAGTAGAAAAAGAGAAGAGAGTGAGATTAAGAGAGGGAGTAGAGAAAGAAGAGAGAGAAGAAGCAGAGAGAAGAGAAAGTAAGAGAGAGAGAGATAAAGAGGGATAGTAGAGTGAGACAGAGTAGACAGAATAGCAAGGGAAAAAAAAGAGTAAAGGAAGTGAGAGGAAATAAAGAGAGGGAGTAGAGAGAGACAGAGAAAGAAGCGAGAAAGTGAGAAGAAATAGAGTAGAGGGAGATAAAGCTGCTCTGAGCTCCCTGCAGCAGTCGGGCTTAAGTAAACCCATTAGTCAGGTTTGAACAAGCCCAGCCCCGAGATTCCAAACCGAACCGCAACAGTCGCATGTGTTTGCCCAACAACTCAACAACTCACTCAACAACAAACTCAAATGAAGTTTATGTGTGCTCGAAAAGCGCTTAATCCTCGTAAACCACAGGGCCCGGCTTACACACATACTGTCACGGCTCAGTACGCACAAATCACTTAAAGTACTTACAATTAATACCGTGTACTTGGTGTTTTCATAGCGTTGCCTACTGTGTAATCTAGGTACATTTGCAGCTTTCTAGTCAAAAACGTCTCAGTCAATTTGTGCAGCTTCCAGGGGCCTCTGCGATTTTCAGGTGCAGTCGTCCCTCGCTATTTCGTGGTTCACCTTTCGCAGTCTCGCTGTTTTTTAGTGCAATTGTGCGTGCTTTTTTTACAGCGTATGAACACATATTGCGTATTATGGGCAAGTAGTAAGTACACACGGGTGGGTCAGGACTAAACCAGGTCTAAACCAGGACTAATCTTGGACTTAAGAGAGAGGACGCCGAGCAGTTTGTCTGCAAAGTGCAATCGGGCAATTGTCGCGTTTACTTTCGCGAGGTGCGGAGCTCTACACAGGTCCTTTCTCCTGCGGTCACCTCCAAGCCCGTCCCAACAGTGAGTCCTGTTTCAGTTCTGGTTTAGTCCTGTTTTAGTCCTGTTTTATTCCTAGTTCAGTCTTGGTTTAGTCCTCCTCTTCAGTCCTAGAATCAGTCCTAGGTTAGTCCTGGGTTAGTCTTGGTTCAGTCCCTGGCGAATGCAGCACAAATGTTTGATATAATTTCAGGTTAACGGGTGGGTGCAGTGCTGTACTGCGCGGGTGCGGTGTTGTACTGGGTGTGGGTCTCCAAAAATGGACCCGTGCAGGACTCTGCACTGTAGGGCTCCAAAATAACATAAGGACGACAGCAACAATACCTTTTAAGAAGGATGCAAAAAAGGTTGTACCGTATTTTACGGGCTATTAGGCGCTCTGGATTATAAGACGCACTATCATTAGATAGTCTATTTTCGAACTTTTTTCACAAATAAACTGCACCGGACTTTATATGAAACACAACAGTTGGATGGGTCAGTGGGACTTTGTTTGTGGCGTTCACGGTGACTCTGGGCTTTGTTCAGTTGTGGTGTGTAGGGAGGGTGCTGTCTGGGACCAACGGATTGTTGGCGTGTTCGCAGTGACTCAGTTTTTTCAGTTTGTTCCTCTGTTCTGTTCCTCGTCGGCGTGGAGTGATGAGTGTGTCTGCAGGTGTTTGTCGTTGTGCGGTCGCTGTCTGCTCCGTGTGTGTTTGCGTGCGCTGCGGGTGGTGCGGCTTTGTAGTTTACTGAAGTCACGCTGGGACACCCGAGTGGATTCGTGTATAGGGCGCTCTGGATTGCATTTTTTTTTAATGGGGTTAGAGGCATTAGAGCGCATCTGATAGCCCTGAAAACACGCTCACTGTCCTGTGTGAGAAAAGTGTATAAAGTGTGTGGTGAGGGGTTTTACAGCCTTAAAACAGATATAATCATTGTAAAATATAAAGTTGACTACTTCGCGGATTTCACCTACCGTGGGTTATTTTTAGAACGTAACCCCCGCGATAAAAAACGAGGGACCACTGTACTACATAACATCACACAAGAACATTGCATAAAACTAAAACTAATACTTTTGCGTAATACCCACTCATCATATGAATTTGTCAAACTTTGTGGGGAGGAAATAGAGACAGAAACTGCTGCAATTCTGCCTGGAGCTTGTGTCAAAAATGTTAACGTACAAAATTCCCCTGAATGATCTGTGTCTGTGTTCTGGTTTTTGGTTGTCACCTTGGGGAAAAACATGGGAATTTGTATTTGAAAACGTGTAAAAAGTGTTTGATGTTTATAGAGAGACAGAGCCAGTTGGAAATAGACAAGATTTTTTGTGGTTTTCGTAAGGTTTTCTTCATGTCTGTTTCTCTTCTCTCTGTATTGCTCTCTCCATTGTTGGGCCCTCTAGCTCTCTTTCTAAAACATTGCTTTTTTTAGTGTTTTCATTCACATATTTTCGTGTGTAGAAGTAGAAAATACGGAAAACTAGAGGGGTCCCAACAGACGCAAACGCCGCAACAAATACAAATGCGACAACACAACAAAAAGCCACAACACACCAAAAAAAGCCACAACAGAAATGACCGCGGGACTCTATTTTAATGCAAACGCCGCAACAAATACAAACGCCACAACACAAACGCAAATGCCGCAACACATTGAAAAGCCACAACACATTAAAAAGCCACAACACATCAAAAAGCCACAACGGAAGTGACCGTGGGACTCTATTTTCTGACGGACCGATCAAGCTGCAAGTGAAGAAGAAGAACTACAACGTGAAAAGTAAAGGAACGGAGAAGCTGGAAACGTAAGTAAAAGTAATTTATTGTTTTATCATTATTCGTTTCACGTTGTAGTTCTTCTTCTTCACTTGCCGCTTGATTCGGTCCGTCGGAAAATAGAGTCCCGCGGTCACTTCAGTTGTGGCTTTTTGTTGTGTTGTGGCTTTTTAATGTGTTGTGGCATTTGTGTTTGTGTTGTGGCGTTTGTATTTGTTGCGGCGTTTGCATTAAAATAGAGTCCCCGCAGTCATTTCTGTTGTGGCTTTTTTTGGTGTGTTGTGGCTTTATGTTGTGTCGTCGCATTTGTATTTGTTGCGGCGTTTGCGTTTGTTGTGACGCCTCTCGGCCTCCGTAAGAAGACACTCACCAGGTTGACAGTTCCTCTGGGGACACACGTTGCTCACGGACTCTGTGGAACCTGTGACACAAACACACACACAGAACAGGAGCATAAGTTTACATTCACACTGAAACGAATCACCATATCACCGTATCGGAAAGGATTTGAGCCCAGACACGTCGTTTCTGTGTCCGCAAGCCTTCCCTATCCACACAGATTTCAGCATATTTGTTTACGTTTTACAGAAACAAAACTTAGAAACCACATGGCTCATTTGCATAAACGAAGCGCTCAAAAAACAGCTCGGTCCTTGTGCCCTGACGCTGTTCAGCTTCTATCAGATTAAAGGACATGACTCAGTGGAATATATGTTGTATTTCAGTCCCTTTTGTCTTCTTATTCTCTAATTTATTGCACAAATCCCAAAGCCATGAAAACAAAATGTGAATGAATTTATTATATTGCTCGTGCTCTCTCTCTTTACCTTCACCACTCCTCTCTTTTCCTCTCTCACTCTTTGCCTCCACCCCTCCTCTCTCTTCCTCTTTCTTTCTCTCTCTCTCTCTCTCTATCTCTATTCCTCCTCTTTCTTCCTCTTTATCTCTTTACCTCCACCCCTCCTCTCTCTTCCTCTTTCTTTCTCTCTCTTTACCTCCACCCCTCCTCGCCCTTCCTCTTTCTCTCTCTCTCTTTACCTCCATTCCTCCTCTCTCTTCTTCTTTCTTTCTCCCTCTCTTTACCTCCATTCCTCCTCTCTTCCTCTTTTTCATTCTCTCTTCTTTTTCCTCTCCTTCTCTTTGCATCCATTTCTCCTCTCTCTTACTCTTTCCCTCTTTACCTTCACCCCTCCTCTCTCTTCTTCTTTCTTCATCTCTCTTTACCTCCACCCTACTCTCTCTCTATAGCTCCACCCCTCCTCTCTCCTCCTCTTTCTCTCTCTCTCTTTACCTCTATTCTTCCTCTCTCTTTCTCTCTCTCTCTTTACCTCCACCCCTCCTCTCTCTTTACCTCCATTCCTCTCTCTCTCTCTCCCTCTCTCTCTCTTTACCTCCATTCCTCCTCTCTCTTTCTCTCTCTCTCTTTACCTCCATCCCTCCTCTCTCTTCCTCTGTCTCTCTCTTTACCTCCACCCCTCCTCTCTCTCTTTACCTCCATCCTCTCTCTTCCTCTCTCTCTCTCTTTACCTCCAGCCCTCCTCTCTTCCTCTCTCTTTACCTCCATCCCTCCTCTCTCTTCCTCTGTCTCTCTCTTTACCTCCACTCACATAAACATTGGTTTAGTCCTGGTTTGGTCCTAGTTTAGTCCTGGCTTAGTCCTGGTTTTGTCCTGGTTAAATCCTGGTTTAGTCCTAGTTTTGTCCTGATTTAGTCCCGTTTAGACCTTGTTTAGTCCTGGTTTAGTCCTTATTTGGGTCTGAATGAGAGAAATTTCCCTTGGGAACAGTTAAGTCTACATCTATCTGAAGTGTGTCTTTTCTGCTTTCCCAAACATCACCAGGAATTTGGGAATCACACATTTCCCCAGTGGAGTCTCGGGGTTTTCTCTTTGGTCTGAGATTTGTTGAGGTTTGAAGGCTCGAGTTCTGCGTGTATGAGAATGATTCCCACATTTACAAGCTTGCACCCCGCTGAGAGCATCTGAGCAACCAACGCCTCCACAGATCTGAGAGAGGAGACCAAATCTGGGAGATGTTACCAGGAAAAACACATCAAAACAAGAGTTAGGAGTTGATCTAATCAGAGTGACAAACTGCACATAAATTATCGTCAACTTTATTGCAAGGTTTTTGAGCGTGACAAAATTTGTCCTAACATTTTCACTTCCTGGGACAAAAAAATTCCAAAGTTTTCCAGGAAGTTCTCATGTGATTTGGAAATAAACTGTTAAATAGGAGTGTGCAAACATATTGAAATATCGATATATCATATCTTATCGTTTAATTTGATGATACAGTATGGATATCATGGGCTGCTGTATCGATATATTGCCAAGAGTATTTTACTAAATTAATTTGTGTAACAGCTACAGTTGTGTTGACATTTTCACTGTTTTGGTGAGTAAAATTGGTGCTATTCATATTAACTTTGCAGACTTAGTAGACTTTTAGTATCACAGCTTATGATTTAGCCTTTGCTTTTCATGGAACCGAATTGAATCAATCTGAAATATATCGTATTGAATCGTATTGGATTGAAAGTGCACTGTATCGAAAAACGTATCATATTGTGGCCTATGTATCGAGATATGTATCATACTGACAACTTCTTAATGATCCCCAGCCCTACTGTTAAAATTCAAATTCAAGTCAACCAAAAATATTTGTATTTCCTTCTTCTTCTTTCCAATAACAGTGTGCTAACTTTGCATATCGGCACATCAAAGTTTAGTCATTTATAAGCTATTAAAAGGACACAACTATAGACTGTATAAAGAAGTGGACTACGGGAGTCTGACATCACTCATAGCCAGTCCAATCCAGGCTAGCAGTTAGGAGCAAGTTTGAAGCCAAGTTCCAAATTAGGAATTGGAATTGATTTACGAAAGTAGCAAAATAAAAACATCATGCAGAGGTGGGTTAATATGAACATTTTAAGACCCACATGACGAGCCTAACAGCAGCAGTTACAGTTTTTTTATTAGTTGTACCAGTCTAGATTTAAAAGAAAAAGAAAGAAAATGCATATAAGGTCAAATGTCTTGAATTTGGAAATTAGTATTTTTGATTTTGAGCAGTTCAGATTCATTTCTTTGAATGAATGACAGCAGCAGTTACAGAGAGAGGGGCGATGTTCGAACATAAAGTTAATTGGCATCAAGTGGATGGAGCCGGAAGCACGCCCATGTTCACTTCCTATTTGCAACGTTAGCTATGTTCATTTATATATACAGTCTATGCATATAATCACATTTTTGAAAGCAATAAAGAAATATTCGTTTTGTGCCAGTACAGATATATTATGAAAGCAGCTCTGAGGGTCTAAATTAGACAGTGTAAAGCCTTTTTATCCTGTGAGAACCAGGAATTAATGGTGATGCGCTGTTAGGATGCTAGTGTCCGCTGTGGTCTTTGAAATTTCCAAAAACCACTTATAAACTCATCGTGGTGAATAATTAGGATGTTCAGAGTGAATAAGGTACATGAGGAATAAGTTTGAACCACTGCAAACTATTTCAAATGAGCTAGTTCTGTTTTTCACGTTTTAAGACGGTAAAATCAGACACAGTGCCTTTAATTATTATTAAAGGAATACAGAAAAATGTTTACTCAGCGTAACTAGGTAACAGTAAATGGTAACGATTTACTCTATAGGATTAACAAGTTTAAACAGGACTTAAATCTGACCAAGCCCAAAACTACAGTTAATCATTACTTTGTCATCCAGTTCTAACATGCCGCTTATTAAGGTCTAATTAGCACTCATTATATTCAATGCAAATACTGCATTCTCTCACACGCACACTCCACTCAGAGTGATCAGGAGTTTAACCCACAACCTACTACCCTTTTTTACGAGGTATAATTACACTGCTAACAAAACATATTTAGATCACCATGTTACATTTTAGAGTTTTTTTTTTTTTTTTTTTTTCCGAAAATGCTCTTCGCCGAAAACAACGTATTAATATGTTTTATAAGTTTCACTTTAATTTTTGACACCCTCACTCTGCTCCCCCTTCAGCTCTGAATCCCCCGTCCCTTTGCTCTCCATGTTAAGTTGCTCCCCTTTCCGGACGCCATCACAACATAATCAACGCGCAATGAAACTACTGCACATCACATCAAGGTTTTTCAAGTTGTTGTGTACAGTTTTGTAGCGTGTTTTTAAATATTTATGGAGAATTGTTGGTTTGTGGGCAGAGCATCGGACGGAATATGAAGAGGATTCGTATAGGGCCCAAGAGAGATCACAAGATTACTTAAACATGCACGGATGACATCTAAAATAGATCATGGAAACTTGACCAAAGTCCGACAGGTTTGGACAAATATTTAGACCTTATGTTCGGATTGGTTGGGTTGGACTCAGACACAGCAGCGTGTCAGCTGTTTCCTGTCTACAGTAAGGCTACGTTTACATGATGACGGTCTGAACAGAAGACGCAAAAGACTTCACTTTTTATTCCACGTTTAGACAAGCAATTTCGGGAAGAAATCTGCCTGCATACGGTGACGCAAAAGTGTGTGGAATTTGATTGGGTATGCATGCCAGGTTTCTGTGTACTGTATGTAGGCTATGTGACGTAAATGTGCACACGACGTGAGCAGATCTGACCGGAGTTTTGCGTCTTGGGCAGTGTAGATGGTATGGTTGAATACACTACGGTGGAGCGTATTCAACTTTTCCACTCCGGAGGGTGGTTTCAGATTTTTGCGTTTTTAAGCCCCCAAAATGCCCGTAAGCATTCTCATGTAAACAGGCCCTAAAGCCACTAGCTTTGAGACTCTTAAGTGTCCAAAAGATCAGAGCACTGCACCTCTAGTTCAGATACAAGACAAAACTGTGTTATTATTATTTGTAAAATGTGGTGCAGTATTTCAGATACATGATTTTTAAAGCATAAAGTTTGGCGATAAAGCCCACAGGTCACTATCACAAATCTGCAGCTTCACCTCTATCCGTGCACTGTGTGGATGTAAACAAACATAAGGAACTACTCTCCCCTTTTTACTTATAAAGAACTCCTCAAACTAAATGAATAGTGCCGTTTTGTGGACTGGGTGTCATTATTTGCGGAGGACAATTTCTATGGATGAAGTGGATGATGATGCTGCACTTAAAATTTACCACTTTACGAGAGGTGAATAATAGAGTCTTATTATTTTTGCTTTATCCCAAGTTTGTATTTTGTGTCACTGTGTCTGTTAGAGGCTACACAAACAATATCCTTATGAAAATAGTGTGATTTTAATTGTGTCTGGTTTGGTCGGGTTTGGCCACAAATAAAAATGCCTATCCAGCTCGGGAAGGATTCAATCACTGCTCTGTTGGATGCGAGCAATCTAAAACCTCTTCAGTCATGTTTTTGATGAGGGAACAATATAACATAGTTGCATAATACCCCATCTTTAAATACCATACATTGCACAAAAACACCACACATCATCACCGCGCTACCTACACCTGCTCCCTTAATCAATCACGCTTTTAAAAGATTATCTAAACAGCGACAAGACTTTTTGAAAGAGAAATGAGCAAAATTTGACTAATCTGCCTGCGTTTGTGAGTTTGGCTGCAGTCCAGGTGATGCTATCGTGGAGGGAGAGGCATGTTCTGAATTATCCCAAACTCGATTCAGATGTTTTTCGGCGCATCAAAAGGCGTTGGGGTTTGTAGTGAGCCCCGGATAGGCCCTAGGGTGGGATTGGCGAGGGCCCCTAGAGGAAGAGTTGGATAAGGTTAAAATAAATGTTAAATTGGAGCTTCTCTGCTTTGGCGTAAAGCTCACGAGAGTCAGTATTGTGTAATGTAAGACCTTTAAAGTCTATCTTCTATTTTAGCTCTGAAAAAGACCTTGAAAAACATGCATTCTAGCTTTGAGCAGGATCGCCTCTCCATAGATCTGACTTTGTGGCTTCACTTTCTTGTCTCTGCACACTTACGAGACTTATTTCGACCTGAAGTGCAGCTTTTACAATACATCTGTACTGAGACAAGACAGAAACACAGGCAGGATACGCAAACCCCAGCTGAACATGGGACCCTCTGGTTGTGAGTTGAAGGCTGGAATTGGCGAGGGCCCCTAGAGGAAGGCTTGGGTAACGCGGGGTGACAGGCCCAAGGTTAAAATAAGCATTAATTCTGAGCTTCCCTGGTTTTCGTCACGTTATTCCGGGTGGTTCAGCTGACGTTCAGGTCTTAATAAAATATTTGGGAAGTCGAGAAAGGAGCAAATTGTGGCTAGTGAAAACAGCATGGGAGCACGGGAGCGCGGGTCTGCGCTTATGGCATGACAGCGCAGTCAAGTGGGAGAAAGGCAAGTCGAGTCAGGAGTAGTTATAATCTATAGGATTTTTATTAAAGTAACTTAACTGTAACTTTTCTAATGGGGGGGTTTGCTAGAGTGTTCCGCAGTATGGCATTAAAGGGCCCATATTATGCTATTTTGGAATGTAGTTTCCTCCTCACAAAGAGACCTGGAGTTGTGTTTTGTTTCATTCACATGTTTCACACAAAAACCCTGAGTTCTGCTTTCAAACTGAAAACACTCTGTTCCACTGTGTTTTTAAACCCCGTACACCTTCACTAGAATCCTTTGACTGATTCCAGCCCTGGAATTTCCAATCTCTAGTAAACAAAACATGTAAGGTAGCTATAAACTTGAAAACTACCGCTTCATGACATCACAAGGTAGAACAGAGTATTTTGAGACATAAACAGGCTAATAAACCAAATTTATGTGTGTGTGTTTCATGTGTGAATGAAACAACTCTACTCCAGGTATGTTTTTGATGACGTAACATCATTATAAAATGGTTAAAAGCTCATAAGAGTAACAACAAAAAGACGTCATTTTGTTCAGCCAGGTCCCGTTCAGTACTTCTTGAGGCTTGTTCTCGACACCTCAGCTAAGCAAAACTTGGTTTATTGATTGGTTATTTATGTGGGCATGGTTTATTGGCTTCCTTGCCAGTGCGGCAGCAGAACATCTTTTGAAGTATGAAATGTCAGAGCCCAAACAAACTTTTATCTTGTTTTTATCACCTCAAGAACAAGAACAAGCCTTAACTTTCACACGCATTTGAAAGCAGGATCGCCTTTCCACAGACCTGACCTGTGGATTCACTCTATTGGAGTACATACGTTTAATGCCACACTACAGAACATTCCAGGCAACGCAACAACAAGTATGATGATTTCTGGTGATGATAAACCTAACACCAACATGCTAACAGTGCACTTTCTGGTTATCAGACAATAAACCGCTTTATAATGTGATGGAGACAGTAAACAGTAGACTTATTTTGACTTCAAGATCTGCTTATACAATATATCTGCAATGGGGCAAGATAGCAACACAGGCAGAACATGCAAACTCAGGAGGTTGCAAAATAGCTAAATTCAGTATGGATTTTAAACATGCTCTTTAACTAGAGGAGGTTCCACACTGTGTCATTGTCCACATCTCACAAACAATCTGTAAAACCAATTCAGCCATGGGACTAATTGACTTCAGAGACAATCTTTCCCACATGTGCCCAATCCAGTTTAAAAAGTCAGATCAACTTAAGGAACAATTCAGGTTTTAACTGTCAGATTCCAGGTTTGTTGACCTGGTTTATGGCCCATTTTATAGTTCATTTCTCTGTAATTACTGAACCTATCCACATGAAACAAAAACAGCTTCTCTGTGGAACCGATCCCAAACAAATAATGGGGATCATAAATTTGGAGACTTCTTTCAAAAACTGTAAATCTCCCGTAGAGCTGCATAGACCCCTGAAATAATAACATCATAAAATTCTAGAACATAAACATAAGAGGCCAGAAAAGTTACGCAGTGGACCTTTTAACCAAGTGAATAAAATCGTCCACTAAACTCCTCTAATGTACACACAAATTTTTATCTGACAAATGCAAATCTAAGAAATCACCTTTATTTTGTTGAAATTATGTTTAGAGTATCAGAAAAAAATGATTTGTTATGTGGAAATTGGATTTTTCCCAGTGTGATCTCATCATTTTCAACATACTTTTCAACTTTCCATCGCAAATTGTTTCTTGGCTGGTGTAAATTTGCTTGTATAATTGTAAGTTATAATCCAACCAAATTAAGTCAAAATTATAGAATCATAAAACCCCATCATGCACACTGTAAATAGGCTTCTGTGGTTGCAAGCATGAATTTGACATCTTGTTTTATTAAAGATCAAAACCAAACTTGATTTTCGTAGTAATTTTGGTTTCTGTGGGAGGAATTTAAGTGGATTTAAAACAAACCAACTTGCCCTGCAGCTTCAGAGTGCTGGCCAAATAAAAATATTGTGGTGAGTTCTGATTCTTCTTTTTACAACAATTACACAAGTGCAAAACAAGACCAAACCAGAACCAGAACTGAGTCCAGACCAAAACCAAAAGAAGATACTAAAACCATTGTCAAAACTAGATATTCATTTCAGCAGGTATCATTACTAACAAATCCCATTCACAGGACAGGAATGAACCTTACTTAGCTTTAGAATGATTTTGAACTGTATCAGAACTAGCTTTTGTTTTTCACGTATCATTGGAGACTGTTCAAAAGGCTGGTGAAGGAGCCAGCTGAGGAACTAGAGATGGACCTTTGAGATGCTACAGGCCTTTCACACCATATGTGGCAGAAAAATGTGCCAGAAGACCTTCAGAGGAAATACTCTGAGGGAATGGACACAAGGCACTGTTAGATTGTGTGAAATCAAAGTTTCCTGCAGCAGAACTTGAATTTCCCTAGTGATCAATAAAGTGCTATGATCTAATGTTGAAAATCACATTCTGTTGGCAAAACAAAGAGTGCTTTTTAGTATAATCGTGGTATTGAAATTGATATTGAGTGTAGTAGAGTGTTAAGTCTATTTCTTAGTATCAAAATTTTGAAATTTTAGTATTGCGACAACGCTAAACAAGACCAGACCAGGTGTACGCCCAGATCAAAATGAAAACAAAAACAGACCTAAACCAGACCAAAGTTCGAATAAAACCTAGGTCCAAGTCCACTCCAAAACCAGATCCAAGTCCAGAGCAAAACCAGGTCTAATGCTGTGTTCCAGGCAAATGGAAGGTATTTTCCTTGTGAACATTACAAGTTCTGACCTCAGAGCGTTCCATCTAAATTATCTCATGTGTAAACAATAAGGCGAATGCTAACCCTATTAAATACACGTGAAAGTTAAATGTGAAACGACAGAATATTGTCAGATTTAATATTTATCAAATGCTGGTTTACGTGGTGGATAACCTCTCAGAACCTCTTTGTGCTGATTATCAGTGTTGTAATATGCCACAGTTTAAAACTCGTATGTGGAATGGGCATTACCAGTTCTTGCGGTGTTTTGGGGCATTATTTCAAGTTGGAGGTGGGAAAGATCTCAGTGACCAGCTGCTTGGAAGACACTAGTCCAGAGACCAAGACAGAGGCCCAAACCAGTCCAACCAGAGCCACAAACAGGGCTCTAGTCCAGCTATAGTCCAGAGTATTGTTTCTCAAAGACTGGGTTGCGACATTCAGGTGGGTCACAAGAGATTTTTTTTTGGGGGGGTCGTCTTGTCACAATCTGCATTTAGGTCTGCAGTATACAGTTCTGACACATGAGAGAGCTAGTGAGTCCATGAATCCTATCTGCTTGCCCTGAAGTTGAGAAATGCTTGCTTGGTTGTCCAGAAGGAAGGTGATAAATCAGCAAAGATCAGTGCACATCAGGATACTTATGGATCCTTTTATTGCTGCTTCAATGACTGTTTTTCATTGTTTAAAACTTGAGTAATACTAATTGTTGAGAGAGACACAATCATTCTGTCAACAATAACATATTTTCATTCATGTTCAATAATGGTCAAATCCACCTTCATTTTGTGATTTACGAATGTTTACTGACTTGGTTTGTGAAAACATTTTTGAGAAACACTGGTCCAGAGGAAGTCCACTACCACTTGTTTTATATTGTAACTTCTGGACTTTATCACAAAACTATTGTTTACTTTTGAAATCAAATTTGTAAATTGGTCCTGAAGTTACAGTGGCCTGGATTTCATTATGGATTAGACAGCTGAAATTGTTGTGGAACATCAATAGTTGTAGTTTGAGTAGTAGTAATGGTAGTAGTAGTAGTAGTGGTGGTAGTAGTGTCATAGCAGAAGTAGTAGCAGGAGCAGTAGAAGTTTTAGAATAGAGTAGAGTAATAAAAGTTGTAGGGAACTGTTTGTTAGTAGTAGTTGTAGTGATAGTAAACAGAAAGGTAAGCAACTCTCTTTAGTAGTTATAGTATCAGTAGTAATGTTGCTGTAGTATGGTAGTAGTAGTAGAATATTTGCCTGAATCAACAGGACTTTCTCTTACAAACAGATTTTGATGATATCTTCCTGTTATTACAACTCAGAGGAATTCAAACACCACTCCCAGCAAATTTCTGACAGATTTTATAGAAAGCTGGAGTGAGAGATAAAAGTACACAGAGCGGCCCACATTTCGCCAAAGACCAGTAAAAATATTTTAACTTTTTTGTTCTGAAAGTGGGAAAAACGTCAATGAGATCCAATTTCAGGCTGTCCTCAGAAAGTTCACACCACTCCCAAATCGCTGGAAAGGTGGGAAGAGGTGAGAAGAGGTCTATACTGTCTTAAAAACGTGAAAAAAAAAAAAAAAAGAACTAGTTCATTTTAATACGTTGTCAGTGGTCCAAAGTTATTCCTCACTTTCTTCGCATTCTGGACGTCCTAATTATTCACAAGTTTAGAAAGCTAACAGCAACTAGCATGCTAACAGAGCACCAGCTGTACTTCCTGGTCCGTTGCTTTTATAATACATCTCTAAATGGGCAAAACTAACTTACTTCTAAACTAAAAAATCAGGTACAGCCACTTTAAAGGTGCATTGTGTAACTTTTCCATCTGCTCGTCTCCATGGAGATATTACTGTTTGATTATTCCACAGTATCGAAATGAACTTGGTAATCACAAGGTAAAGGTTAATGGCCAGATCTATGGAGAAGCGAGTCTGCACATAAGAAGAATTAATCTTTTGTAAGGTATTTTTGAGTCATAAAACACCAGTCATTGAACAAATGCAAGGGAGATGTGTTTAATGTCATACTGTGGAACATTCCAGGCAAAGAAATAACGTCGCCACGGAGACAACCAAATAGCAGACCCTCCACCTTAGAAGATACATAGTGTACTTTTAATGTATTGCTCAAAAACAACAGTTGTTAAGAAATCTTTTGCAGAAATCCCTGATGGATCACAGTGTTGGAAGTGTGGGCTGCAAAGCTGAAGAGAGAAAGAAGACTTGTGTTTGTAAAAAGATGCACCAAAACAAATGCATATTGTGTTGTTTTCTTGTATATAAATGACTGTGCAATATTTTTGAACAATTTAATTTACCCTTGAACTGCAAGTAAATACAGAGCAGGGGGCGGAGATAGGAGGTAGGTGAAAACAGGAATTTATGACCACTAACGCTTCAAATGCAGGAATCTCAAACATGTATGGATCAGTCAAACTGCTTTGGTATTTGTCGTCAAATGTAGTAGTAATAGTTGTAGTAGCAGTCGCAGGAGTAGTATTTGTACTCACCTAGCTGTGTGACTGTGGTGGTGGTGGTGGTTGGTAGTTGTGTCGTTGGGCAAGGCGGAGGGTCACAGTCGTCTACGAACTCTTTGAGCTGTTGAGTCTCTGTCAGAAAATCTTTGACGTAATCGAAGTATCGCGCCGTGGCCCACCGCTCCTCTCTATAGTGACACTGGAAGTCAAACATGATGTAGTCCTGTTCAGAGGAGACCAAGCACAGGGTTAGAAAGAGTATTGCTCAGAGGAGACCTAACACAAGATTAGAAAGACAGTACTGCTCAGAGGAGACTATGCACAAGGTTAGAAAGAGTCCTGTTCAGAGGAGACCAAGCACAGGGTTAGGAAGAGCACTGCTCAGAGGAGACCTAACACAGGATTAGAGAGACAGTACTGCTCAGAGGAGACCTAACACAAGATTAGAAAGAGTACTGCTCAGAGAAGACTATGCACAAGGTTAGAAAGAGTCCTGTTCAGAGGAGTCCAAGCACAAGTTTAGAAAGAGTACTGTTCAGAGTAGACTATGCACAGGGTTAGAAAGAGTACTGTTCAGAGGAGACCAAGCATGGGGTTAGAAAGGGTACTATTCAGAGGAGACTAAGTACAGGGTTAAAAGTGTAATGTTTAGAGGAGACCAAGCATGGGATTAGAAAGAGTACTGTTCAGAGGAGACCAAGCACAAGGTTAGAAAGGGTACTATTCAGAGGAGACTAAGTACAGGGTTAAAAGTGTAATGTTTAGAGGAGACCAAGCATGGGGTTAGAAAGAGTACTGTTCAGAGGAGACCAAGCACATGGTTAAAAGTGTAATGTTCAGAGAAGACTAAGCACATGGTTAGAAGTGTAATGTTCAGAGGAGACTAAGCACATGGTTAGAAGTGTAATGTTCAGAGGAGACCAAGCATGGGGTTAGAAAGAGTACTATTCAGAGGAGACCAAGCACAGGTTTAGAAAGAGTACAGTTCAGAGGAGACCAAGCACAGGGTTAGAAAGAGTACTGTTCAGAGGAGACCAAGCACAAGGTTAGAAAGGGTACTATTCAGAGGAGACTAAGCACAGGGTTAGAAGTGTAATGTTCAGAGGAGACCAAGCATGGGGTTAAAAAGAGTACTGTTCAGAAGAGACCCAGCACAGGGTTTGAGAGAGAGTACTGCTCAGAGGAGACCAAGCACAAGGTTAGAAAGAGTACTGTTCAGAAGTGATTAATCACAAGATTAGAAAGGGTCCTGTTCAGAGAAACCAAGCACAGGGTTAGAAAGAGACCAACAAAATAGTCTTGGTGCAGTACTACTACTAGCAGTTGTAGAGTAAGCCTACACCTACGTATGTCAGCAACACAGAAAACTCAAAATGCAGCAATAATTTACACACAAATTTTAAAAGTTTAAACATTCAGTTATTAAACTCAAGGTAAGTCATTTATTTTTATTCATCAAATTATTATTAATGTGTAAATTAGATGAATTTTTGCCCTTGTTTACAGGATGGTTGCTAGGTAACAGTGCTGGAATTACCTCTATGTATGCCATATCCAACCAGCAAAACACTAGATCAGATTTTTATAGCAAAATCTTAAATCTAATTATGTGTATTAGTGAGATGTTATTTAGCTATTAAATTATATGCCATTGAGATCCACAGAGTAAATTAAAGTATCATTTTCACATTTGGCACATCGTAGTAAACCGCAGGGGTGTTCACTCACAACATAAACTATTAGACTGTGTTAACATTTTCTTAGCTTCTTCCAGTCAGCAGCCAGGGACTTAGACCAAGCACAGGGTTAGAAAGAGTACTGTTCAGAGGAGAGCAAGCACAATAACTTTAGTGAAGTAGTAGTAGTAGTAGTAGTAACAGCAGCGGCAATGTTGGTTAGATGTTATCAGTGTTTACACCCTAAACTACTATTCAGAGAAGACCAAGCAGAAGGTTAGAAAGAGAGAATGCAGTTCACAAACTAAGGGTTTGTACAAGTAGTAGTCATAGCATTCAGAGTATTTGTAGTAGTAATAATAGTAGTACAGCAGCAGCGGTTGTTTGATGTTGATCAGTGCATCTACATCATGTACAACCCTGTAAATATGTGTAGTAGAAGTAATAGCATTAATAGCAGTAGTACCAGTAGTAGTGACAGTAGTATTAATTTCAGGGTGGTTAGATGTTATCATTGTATTTCATAAAGTAGTAGTAGTAACAGTAGTAGTAGTAGTAATAGTAGTAGTAGCAGTAGCAGTAGTAGTGTTAATAGCAGTGGTAGCAGTAGTTGTAATATTAGCAGTAGTAGTGTTATTATCAGTTGTAGTATTAGTACTATTGCTGGTTAGATGTTATCAGTGTGTATCCTGTAGTAGTAGCAGTAGTAGTAACAGTAGTAGAGATAGTATTAGTACTATTGTTGGTTAGATGTTATCAGTGCGTCTCATGTACTGCCCTGTGTAATCTGACCCTTTTGTGTGTGGGCGGTGGATCCTGAACAGAATCAGATAAAGTTACATCAGAATACGCTCCAGGGCTCCCCGCTCCTCGTATGGTCTAACCCGGGTCTAAGCGTGGTCTAGTTCAAGTCTAAGTTCGGTCTGGACTTGGTCTGAACTTGATCTGAACTTGGTCTGAACTTGGTCTGTCTTTGTATATATGACCATGGTCTGGGTGTGGTCTGATCCTGGTCCCAGTACAAATTTAAGGACGCATCTAAACTGGGACTAAACGGGGACTAAACCCAGACTAAAACAGGACCACAACAAGTCTACATGAGGACTAAACCAGGATCAAATCGGGACGGTTTTATGTTCTATTCGTACATGGTCTACACCTGATGAAAGTGCTGGCTTGATGGTGCAATAGCGCCTATGACTACTGCATACTTCCAATCGTTGTGAGGCAAGACACTTTATCCACCTCTACAAATATAAGTGTGTAATTGGTTGTGTTTGGAGAAGCCGTTGGTAAAGATTGTTGGCCACACCTCCGTCAGTCTACCCCGGGGCAGTGATGGCAATGAAGATAGTTATTAATAATACCACTTCAGTCTATTCCATGAAAATAGATAGTTAAAACCATACTTGGAAATATTCTCCATTGAACTAGATTTTATGTCATACTGTGGAAGAGCACTAGCCTGATTCATCAGCCGGTTTCACTTTATGGAAACCGTCTGGCCTCGCAGCATTAGGATTTGTTAATTCAACGGTAGGCAGGTACTTTTTTATTTAACCAATTGCTGCTATTTGGTCGTGACGTATGTAATGTGCCAAATCCCGTAGGAAGAAGGACAATAACGTCTTTCACCTTGATAAAATTCACTAAACATTTTCTTTGTTCCGGCTTTAAATCCTCTATCTCTGGAATCGTTGCCAACACAGAATGTATGGCTTCATCTACATCCATGACCACTTTGTTTACTGTTGTGCTGTACCACAAAAGGGACCCAGACAGGCAATTGAGTTTGACGTCATGGTTTCACAGCTCTTCACTGATTGGCCGGTGTGGGGTGCTTGCAAACCGTCTAAGTGTATTCTGAGTTCTGACATAGTCGCTGGTGAGAAATAAAATTGAGAAGAGGCGCTAGGTTGTGCCATCCTGACTAGAAGAGTACAGCCAAAGGAGCAACATTTCCATGGAAAAAAGCAGAAGGAGACACTCTCCGCCAAACAAGAGTCAGATTTGTGGAGACGCAAGCCCGCTCCCAGTTAAGGATGCATGTTTTTCAGTGCAATAAACAAAACATAAAAAAGAACATGCTTTCATTTCAACCATTTCAACCAAATTCTGATAACTTTGTGACTGAAATACATGAGAAGAAGCTTTTAAAAGACAATATTAATTCAACTTATTATTATTGTAAGACATTTTTCAAAAATGTCTACAACTGGACAAAACTTTGTCCACTTTTTGAGCTATTCATTACTATGGACACGCCTGGATGATTGACAGATCACACCACTGTTGTTTTCTCTAGAGCAGGGTCTTTTGGGTCTTGCCCGCTCCTCGTATGGTCCACAGAGGTGAGTGAATAATGCATCAGACATGTTTAAACACAAAGGAGAGGACAGCTGTGCACCAGGGCTGTGGAGGGCGAGGTCTGTGTAATGTTACACTCTACATGCACAATGATAAAGACATGGAGAGGGCACAAATGGACTACATCCTCCACCAAGGTCTAGTTCAGTAAAGTATTCAGTTTTGTTACTTAAGTAAAAGTACAGATACTGCAAAAAACTAACTCAAGTAAGGGTAAAAGTACCACATGAAAAAATCAACTTAAAAGTGTAACTTTTCTGGAGGATGGTCCATCACCTACTTGTCATTACTCTTCAAATGTTCCACAGTATGACATTAAAACAGCTCTACCTCACATTTATTCAATTACAGGTGGTTTTATAATTCAAAAATACCTAGAAAAACTGACATTTTGACTGAGTGGGGTCACCTCTCCACAGAACTGACCTGTAACTTGGTCTAGTTTGATCTTCATGAAGACAGAACATATAGAAAGTGAAACTTTCCAGACAAAGCAAACGTATTAAAGTACATGTTTAAAATGTACTAAAATAGTTAAAAGTTAAAGTATTGTGTGTGTATTTTGAGATTTAATAAAGCTTCAGATGTAATGGTTATAATACAGATTGAAGTTCATTTTGTTGTTTTTCCCCTAGCTGTTTTCATTTGTCTATTTTTAGTTTTCTCAGACTATAAATTGATCAAAAATGAACCTTCAGACTCAGCCTCAAACAATAATAAAAAATACATTTACTTCTGAGTCCAGTTCAAAAATGTAGTGGGAGGTGTAGTAGGAAGTACACAAACCTACTCTCAAATGTAGTAAAGTAGAAGTAAAAAGTATCCACTTTAAAGTGTACTTAAGTAAAGTACAGGTGCCTAAAATGTATATTTAAGTACAGTACTTTGCTACTTTTTCTTTGTTACATTCCACCACTGGCCTAGTTGAAGTCCTGCTTTAGTCCTTTCTTTAGTTTTGTTTCAACACCAGTTTAAACTATTAAAGTCGGCAATAGTGACAAAAAATGATTGAGCCTATCTTAATTTTTTTTAATAAATAAATTAGCAATTGGTTGAATTAATGTATAATTTGAAAATGGAACCCATACCAGAAAAAAAATAATATAATAATAATATAATATAATATCATCCTATACACCTCTCCACAGATCTGACTGAGCAATACCATCTCCATAGAAAATGATGTATCTGACCCTCCTCTGGAAAAGTTACACAGTGTTAAGGTTAAATTAGTTTGCACTGAGGTTGACAGTGAGAGTGCTTCTTACCAGTTGGCCCATCTTGATCCGTGAGCCTTCGAGCATTTGTATGATTATGCTAATGTCTTTACGATTGGTTGAAATGTTTCCAAACTTATGCGACAGGTCCCTTAAACTCTCCTCCAGATAGAAGATGTTGAGTTTGACCCAGCACATGCCCCCCTGCAACACACAGACACACAAAGGGTTCGAGTGGATCAGCGGGTACAGCGATCACCCTCACATTGACATAATAGTTACATTTGTTGTCTTAAGGGCTCTGCTGTACAGATATATTGTGTAAGCAGTTCTTAATAAGTTTGCAGTGTGTCTTCTGCATCTAATTACTAAGTGTTTTATTGTCAAAGAATCAGGAAGAGTGCAGTTAGTATGCTAGTTGAGGAATGACTTTTTACCACTGCAACATGATTTTCATGTTTTTAAAACAGTAACATTTGTTGTGTTTACATGCTGTAACTATTTCTACAAGATATCTGATATACATCTGGTCTTACCTCTTCTTTTGGAATGTAACGCACTGGAATTTTGTAATCTTTAGGAATATTTTGTCTCTGAAAAACAAAACACAAAACAACGTTATCAGTTTAAGTCAGGGCTGTCCAAACTTTTTTCCCTTCAAATGAGTCATTCAAAATGTTGCATTTGATCAGGCTAGAAACATTTATGTTAAGTCTGTTTCACATCAAAATGTTTATTATTTAAGATAGAGCAGACAGCAGCGCCTTCAAAAAATAGCTCTAAAAGTAGTATAGTAAAATAAGTAGTTGTAAAGTGTAAAGCTGGACCTGCCCCGGCAACTATGGGGCAGGCCCATCAGAATTCCAGCTGAATTCACTATAACGACATTCTAATTAAATTTTTTATCTACTACTACATAGTACATGTGTTTGCAGTCCTGACCAGAATATTGAGCTTGAGGATGTCGTCCGTCACTGGGTTGCCGTGGAACTCGAGCGCTTGTCCTCCAAACACGATGAACAGCAGTAACTGGACACAGACACGTATCCAACTCTGAGGAGAAAAACAATACAACTGTAAGTACTAAAACTATAAATACTACTGCCTCTAATACTACTTTTATACTAGTCCTGACACTTTTCCAGCTCCAAATATCAAACGTGCATTCCAAAATGGCAACCACATTAATACTCTAAAGAATTATTAATAGTATGAGCCCAGTTTATTAGCCCTGATGTACACTTGTTTTTTTTCTAGTCCTGGTTTTGTTCTGTTAGAGTCCAGGTTTAGTCCCAATTTAGTCATAAGCATCTAAATATCCAATTACACTATCCTTTCAGTATATTACTTTTTATGATACCATATTACCTGATAGTAGTAGATCAATTAGGGATATTACAAGTGCACACATGAAAAACACTGATCTGGTGAGATTTTTTATATGAATATGGACATTTAAACCGCATTTAAACCATAAAGCAGAAATCAAATAAAAAAAATAATACTAATAATGTGAGGCTAAATTTGGATAGTGAATAGAGAAATGTATATATTAGAAATTATGTTAAAATCTCGTCTCGTTCTTGTGGAAATTGTGCAATGACTACCAGCAATGAACTATTACGACAGTTTAACATGCTAAGATTATGCTAAGATCATAAACAAGAGTCTGCGTGTGCGCTAAGTCAACACCTTGTCAAACAGAAGATTTAGTAGAGCAATACAACTCCAAACAGTCAACAACCGATTCATTAATGAAATGATCCAAATGATTCTAGTGAAGATTTATGGAGTTAAAAACACATTAGAGCTCTTCCTGTATTACCAGATCCAGGGTTTATGTGTTCAAGGTGCACTATGTAACTTATTTGTCGGGGGTTCTTGTCGTTGTCATTGCTCGTTTCTATGGAGATGTCATTGCTCTGCCTGGAATGTTCCACAGTATGAAATTAAACAGCTCTAGTTCACGTTTATTCAATTACAGGTGGTTTTATAGCTCAAAAATATCTATAAAAACAGGCTTTCTGACTTGTAACTTGGTCTGGTTTGGTCTCCATGAAGATAGAAAGACTTAATACTATGAATACTGTGAAACATTCCAGACAAAGCGATGACATCTCCAGAGTTACACAATGACACAAAACACAACTCCAGGAAACAACATTATAACACAGATCAGAAAATAGCGCTTTAAAAAGAACCAGATTTGGAATTGCCCATGATTTTCAGAAAAAAAAGTGGGACAGCCAAATGACAATTCAAAACAAAACATCTGATCTATTGAATGGGAAAAAGTCATCAAATAAAATTCAATTACAACTCCAACCAATCAACGAGAGCTTAAATGCAGGCTTTCGTATCTTTTTATTACTCAACAAAGATCATTTTGGAATATATTTCAAGTCAAATTGCATGTTTCAAAAAATGGTTGAAGGCAATTGAAACCTGACTTGTGAAGCAGATACTAACAATTATTTTAGCAGTTGACTAGTCAGCAATATTTATAGATTAGTCAAATGATTAAAGTCTAAATGGACAATAGAAATAAATGTTATCAACCCAAAAATGTTCCACAGTATGGCATTAAAGCTGCGCTATGTAACTTCTAAGATGGAAGGTCATCTACTTGCTTGTCTCCATGGAGATGTCAGTATGGTATTAAACATATCTATCTTACATTTGTTCAATTTCAGGTGTTTTAGAGCTCAAAAAGTACCTTAAAAATATTAACTCTTACCATGTGCAGGCTTGCTTCTCCATAGATCTGACAATTAACATGTCCCCAATGTGATTATCAAGTTTATTTCCATAATGTGGGAAATAATGTGTGAAAAACAGTAAGATCTCCATGTAGACAAGCTGGGGGTGGACCTTCCAGAAGAAACATTATACAATGCACCTTGAACTATCTTGCATTTACTGCTTAAAAACACTAACATGCGCTCTTCTGTGAGCTGAGACACCTCTCCACACACCTGACCTGCTGTAAATGCTCTGTTTCCATCCCCCTTAACCTTGATCAGGACTGCCTTCGCTGGAGGATTTGACCCATTGTGCATGTTTGATTTGAAACTAGAAAAAAAAAACAAAAAAAAAACACCCTGACGCAGGTAAAGTTTGCAAACTGTGTAGTAGTAGTAATGTATTTGGCCATTTTGCAGCACTGAAACACAAAATAAAATAAAACTTAGACTACAGCCCCATGGATCATGACTGAAAGGGTTTCAGCTGAAGTAAAAAGTACTTATAACACCAAATTCTATAAAACAGTGACAATATTCCAAGAAAGAAAAGGAGCGTATGAACAGCAAGTTTGCATTTACAATTTCGACTTACTGTATATATAAGACACAAAATGTAAATTAAAACAAACTAAATTTAATGCATAATTCATTCATTCCAGAGCTCTATATCTTTCAAAACATAGCGCTTTATCCAGGGCTGTCAAGCTCAAACTCATAGAGGGCCAAAAATAAAAACTGGGAGTAAGTCGTGGGCCAAACTAAATATTTACTGAAAAATGTCAACAACATCTGCATGTTTTCTCTTCTTTCGAGATTTGTAATTTTAAACCTTTTCTTATTAAAATAAATGTTTAAAAATAGTTTTGCTTAAACATTGAATCCAGAACAAGCATAATATAAAATAATAACAACATTTTAAATAAATAATCTTTCTATAGCTATCTGTAGCCAGCGGGCCAGCTCTAATACATATTTAATATGATCTTGCAGGCCAAATATAATTATATTGTGGGCCAAATTTGGCCCCCAGGCCTGAGTTTGACATTTCTGCTTGATACTCTTCTTTAAAGGCTTCTACGGTGTTACTGTTAGTGTTTTTTTTTTTTGTTTTTTTTTTAATCATCACTCTAATTGTTCAGAAATGCAATCACCTTTTTCTTAGTTTCCTAGCTTTTTTAAAGTATTTTTTTCCTGTTCATGGTCGTACAAACTAATAATAATGTAATGTAAATAGGCACAAAAGTTTATCGTTTATGATCGAACAAAATAAACTACAATGAGAATGAAAAAAATTTATGATTTTTTTGTTTCTGTTTATGGTTATACAAACTAATAATAATGATAAAGAAGGCACAAAATGTATAATTTATGATTATATGAGAATAAAAGTTAATGTTAAAGAAAATATTAAAGAAAAGCAAGTATTTAGTTAAGGTGATTTACTCAGACACCATGTCGTATAAACAGACCAGTTAAATGCCATCATGTGGAGCATTAGAGGCAGTGCAATAACATCTCCATGTAGACCAGTAGATGGCTAAACTGTACTAGAAAATTTATGCAGTGCACCTGTAATTTCTCACTGGGATTCTGGACGAACTTCACTTGAACATCTCCTGAGTCTGAAGTGTTTTGGATTTCCTTCTATTGTCTTGAAAATAAAATAATGATAATAACAAATAACCAAAAATTAGGACCATACAGCATTCCAAATGAAACCTGTCAGAGTTTCCATAACAAAGTCATAATAAAAATATATATTTACTGTGGTCATAAAATCATGGAAATGAGTTCATTTGAAACAGTTTGCAGTGGTCCAAATTAATGTTCATTTCTGAAGCCTTCACAGTATGGTTCGGGTCATAGTAAGTGTCTAAACCACATTTTGAACTACAGATCTATTTAAAGTGACTAAACAGACTGTCCTACATTAATAAATAAGTGTAATATATAAATATAATGTTTCGGAGAGCAGGAAGAGCATATTTTTGTAAGTTTTACAACACTCGATTTTGGAGAAAAACATCTACTATCACAAGTATCATAGTCCTGTTTTACAAAACACCTAAAAATCTGTATATATATTATTGCATTTGAAAATGACATGAATATTCTGGAACTGTTGGAATTTATAATGTATCCATGTTTATCCACTGCAGCCCTTCTGCTTATTTCAAACTAGTCAGTGCATTCAAAGCAGTGGTAGGAAACTTTGTGTGTGTGGGACTGTGTTTCTGTGTTTCCCACATTTGCACCAGGTTGTAGCTGTTTTGCAGTTCTTCTTAGCAGGGCTAAAGTTGTATCTTCTTGTCTTCTGTGCCCTTGTGTTGGTTTCTGGTGTGACTTCTTGATCTGGGTCAGGTTCAGATCACTGCACTGGCCTCACCAATGCTGCTGAAGCTGCCGTGTGGGGAAGCTGGTGTCACCTTTGCAGACAGGGAGTCACAAGGGCCTTTCCAAACTCCTCCAGAAAAGAACCTCCTCCAGTTCGTCCTGCTTGGCCTCCCGGTCAGGTTCAGCTCACTCCATAGACAAAGCGGCCCAGCAAAGCGGGCCAATGTGAGGTTCTTCTTTTGCACCTGTGCCTGTTACTTTGTCAAGGTTTTCCACTCCTCCTTGTTGGCATTGTAGTCAAGGATGATGTCTGATGATGATGATGATGATGATGGAGCTCCCAGGAGCTCACCTCTGCAGCCATATGTAATGTGCTCATAAGAATGACATTCTTGTTCTTCTTTTACATGTACGAGACAACTGTGGTGTCCTGAGTGAACTTACTCAAACTTAGAAGAAAAGATCTCTCTCTCCCACTTGATTGACTTGTGTTTCTTATGTGCAGCATAAACAGGATGATCACTCCTTTCACTTTTTTGAGATTCTCCTTTGCCTCTTCAAAAACCAACAGGTGTCTGTCTCTGGGAACCTGGGTCATGGGGGAATCTCAAAACAGTGAATTCTTGAACTCTGTCACCACTGTCCCATAAAAAAATACACACAAACATGGGGTGTGCAGTTCCACAGTTTCAAGGTTCTCTAAAAATTCCATTTTGCATCATTTGACCTGCACTGATGGAGCTAAAATCCATCTTAATAGATACAGGTCAAAATTGACCCGAAACAGCCTCAGTGTCGCAAAATTTGTAGCACCTGTACAAAAGTATAAAATTTTAAAATATTTTCATTTTTGTGTATTTTGGCAAAATTTAGGAAAAGTCATTAAATTTCAGGATAAAAGAATGATGCTTAGGGTATTTTTTCTACTGTTGAATGTCAAAACGGGTCAAATTTGACCTGAACAGTATGTAAGGGTTAATTTATGCATTCAGAGCATCCTAAATTTTCATTGTGATGAGTTTTTAAGTACTTTTAATAACTTTCGGAGACTAGAGCGGTAGTGTTAACAACAACACAGCATGCAAACGAACAATAAAACAGCTGTGGGTGGTAGGCAGCTGACTTCTTTTTGACTTCAGGAGCTGTTTTTACACATACACATTTGGGCACAGGGTTTTTCAAGATTCAGTTTTTATTTTTGCACAAAACATCCAAAGTACATTCATTCAAACAACATTTCAAGCTGGGGCACCCTAATTTTCAAACAATGAAAGGAAGAAGGAAAAGGAAGCAGAGTTTCCAGACACACCTTTAGAACAACTTTTCAGATGGAGGAGTGGAGCAGGTGGAACGCCCTCACAGCCAATCGGCTCTCAGCACAAAAAGTAACGTGGAGACTTATCAGGATCTTTATTCTGTGTGATCAATAGAAGCTTGCCCTAATAGCTTTAACCTGTCAATGCTTTTACTGTATGAAAACAAACACAGGTTGAAGGAAGTGTACACAGATTACACACTTACAGCTTTAACAGATGAACTGCAATCCCAACTAAACCCTTGTTGCTGTTACAAATAGTTCGCATGCGGCTCTTCCGGCTCCTACTGACTCCCATTAACTTAAACTGGAATATATTATTAACCCGGGGACCTGGGACGGACATGTTCTAGTGTGTTCCTGTAAAATTAATCTCTAAAACATATATTTTTTTAGGAGAAGCATCAAGTCTTCTCAAGTCACAGTGCTAAAGTCCAAGTCAAATCCCAAGTCATTGACCTTCAAGTCCAAGTCGAGTTCCAAGTCCCAACTTGCAAGTTCTCCCTTCTGACCGTTAGCATTGCGAGCTTCACGTGAGTGGTGCTAACCACTATGGGTGACATCACACTTAATCCACTTTTTTATACAGTCTATGTTAGAGACAAATACAACTTTTCAGAATTCCCTGCCTGAGCTGCAGAGGCTGCACTAGCACTGACTCATGACTGGTGCAGGTGCTGGGCTTTAGGTAGTGACCATTCAGATCAGAGAGGCATTTTAGGTTAAACCAACTGGATTTCAACATTGAAACTGGCAACCCAAATGAGAGACTTGTGTAAGGCTCATTCTGCTTTCTAATTGGATAATTGTCTTGACAATCAATCACAAAACTGAGCATCATGTCCAATCTTTAAAAAAAACACGTCAGCATTAAAATTGTTCCTATTAAATATTATATTTGATTTGAACGTGTTTACATCATATCTGGGTCACAGACGTTTGCTGTTGAATATGAGATACATTCTGATAGACACCTGGTACTGTACTTCCTTGTATTGGCGCAGTACTTGGCACAGTTGGTGCCTGGTAGTCACTTCCTCATAATCCAGATGACAGCTGATCATAAATCATACTGAACAATAGAGTCAGTGTTAGACATGCGCACATGCCAGTTTAACCAGGACTTTGGGTGGCATTTGTGTTTTCTTTATAGTCTATTATTTTTATCTTGATTGTGATTGCCTGTTCTTACTCTCCTACTGTTCTTGACTGTCGTGGGACAAATAAAGATTTATCTTATCAAGTACAATCTTAAATACAATCTTAAGTGCCTACCCTTTGACTAAAACACACTGAAGAACTGTATATTTGAGATTTTTGCAAAAACATTTGCACTCGTTTTCTTCATTTGGACATTTTTAGGTTCACACTAGGGAATTCCAACTGTTACGTAGAAAAACTCCTGTAATTATTATCTGACAAATACAAATAGAACTAAACCAGGACTCAATCAGAACTGAACCAGGACTAAACCAGGATTTACCCAGGACTAAACTAGGACTGAGCCAGCTCTGAATCAGGTCTAAATCAGGACTAAACCGGTATTCAACCAGTACTGACCCAGGACTGATCCAGGACTAAACCAGGACTGATCCAGGACTAAACCAGGACTGATCCAGGACTAAACCAGGACTGATAAACCAGGACTAAACCAGGACTGAACCAGGACTGAACCAGGACCTAACCAGGACTGAATCAAGTCTAAACCAGGACTAAACCAGGACTGAACAAGAGAGGACTATTCAGGTCTCTGAGACTTGTGAAAAGCTCTTATAAACTCATCAGGGTGAATAATTAGGATGCTCTAAATGCATAAGATAAGTAAGGAATAACTTTGCACTAAACCATTTAAAATTCTGTTCTGTTTTTTTTTTTTAAGACAGTAAATCAGATACAACACCTTTAAACTGTCTTGTCAAAATAAACACTGGCACGAGTCTGACCAGAACACCTTCTTAAGTCTTGATCCTTGTGTTTTGACTGTCCATGGGGTCAGAGTTCAAGCTTAGGCCAGTTCTGTGTGTCATTCAGATTAATGCAGGGGACTGTTTTAGACATTGCACAACAGGAGGCACGAGGATTAAGGGCAGACTTTTACAAACAAAACAGCCTAAAGCAAGAAGCGCCATCTGAACCTGCTCCTACTGCACTATCCTTATGAATCATTTGAACTGACCAAGCACTATTGTACAACTGTGGGGTCAATAAACGAGAGAGCTAAGACGGGACTCTGAAATGATGAAACGCTAAAAACACAGTATTTTAGAAAGGAAAGGATCCATCTGACCATCTCCTCTGCATCCTCTGCTCCCTCCCACACAACAAAAATAACAATGCCATATATTCACTGACCTTTCTCATCATCTAGACTCACCCGTATCTGAACCGTAGACTGTATAAAGAAGTGGACTTAAAGGACCACTAAACACCAAAATCCCTTTGTTCTACTGATTAGCTATGTAAATGAGTCTAAAATAGAAATGTATCCCTATCCCTGGCCTTGTTTTGGCATTTTAGTGCATATCTGTTAAAAACTGGTCTGTAACGGCCTCCTTAGGATCAACTACGGCCAGTACATTTGAATTTCCTGGTTGGACTAACGACCGCCAGTGAGTCAGATGCAGGTTATTATGTGACGAGCAGAGCCACTGGCGTCTACGGGCGGTACGTGAGGAGCCCCTTTCAGGCCCGCCCCGACCTGGCACCGCTGGTCACCGCGATGTCCTTCCGGGTCTGGAGAAAAGGGAAGCGTAATCTGAGAGGAAATGTCCGCTGTATTTTAAAGTCCAGAGAGCACCGGTCTGTGTCATGTTATATTGTTGTGGCTGTTGTAAGAGAATTTAAGTAATTTATCCTGCACATCTCTCAGTTTAACATTGACTCACAGGAGCTGTAGTAACTCAGTCATCTTCCCTTGTGGCAATTGTGACATATTGCTCTCTAACCGTAGCCTGATTCATCAGCCGGTTTCACTTCTTAGAAACCGTCAATGTCTTCTTTAAAAATAATCCCAGATAAATTTTAGTTCAACTAAAGTGCACTTTCACAGTCTATTTCCAGTACAGTTTCATGAGGGCAACAAGGAAGCAATGTTTGTCTTGTTTAGGGAAGTGTACATATTAATTCATGCGTTCAAATCTGGATCAGTTTATGTTTAGATCACATCACTTCAGTTTATCTCTTTTGTATTATGTTACACACTGAAATGTGATAGTGAGAACCCTATCAGGGTATAATAGATAAACAATAGTCATTCAGTAATCATTGAACAGTCCAAGTCAAAAAATGTGTCAGATGCCTTCTCATCCAAATATATATCTATGGGTTTCAGAATGAGAACAGAATGAACTATTTAAAACAAAATATTATATTTTTCGCATGTGAAAAAGCCTTGAATTGAAATTGAAATGTTGCATAGGCTTATAACAGGAAGCTGAGACCCATGACTATCCCGGTGTGTCACATGCCCCACCCCTAGGATGACCAGATTTTCAAAATAAAAAACTGGGACATCTCTGGTTTGGGGCAGTTGGTAATAATAAAATTGTGAATTGAGTGCACAATTAAAGAAAACTGTTCTGCTGAGACCATTCGTGACTAACACGTGAGGTAGTACAGTCACATTTTCTTTGTGTTTTGGTCATTTTTAAGCAGTTTTTCTTTATTTTATCAAAAGAAATGACAATTTATGTCTCTTTTTACTGTTGTCAGGTATCAGATTGGTCAAAAATATGGACATTTCTTGTAACTTGCACTGGCTCCCTGTCTTAATAAGGGTGCAATTTAAAATGTTATTAATTGGTTTCAAATGTTTGCACTCTATGGGGCCAGTCTATTTGAGGGAATTACTGCAGCCTTACACTCCGCCCAAAGCCCTGAGATCAGCTGACTAGCTCCGGTTGGTCGAAGCCAAAACTAGGCTCAAGCTGAGAGGTGACAGAGGCTTTTCTGTGGCAGCGCCCAGCCTGTGGAACAACCTTCCTTTTCCTGTCAGATCCTCTCAGTCTGTAACGCAGTTTAAGACTAGAGTCATGGATCTATTAAAATAACTGGATAGGGTGTTGCTGCTTGTAGCTACCTCCAGTTGACGTAGTGACACTCACTGGAACTTCAACGGAAAAAATCCCCTGGGCTCTCATAGAGCACAATGTAATTACAAATGTCTCGTGTTCTGCTGACAGGGCACCTACAACTTTCAAAAAATTTGGATTTTGTGGCGATTTTTACCTATTTTTAGATCATTATCTTTTTCTGAGCTCAAAATCCTTCAGTTGTCTTAAAAAACACTTTATAATCAGTAGTTCTGGTTCCGCTCTGCTCCGCTCTAGCTTCTCTCGCTTTGATTGGTCAAAGTGATGACATGATACACAAGACTGCTCTCCATGCGGGAGCTCGCGTGCATTGACATGTGCCCGTGGGCTTTGTTGTCACTCCACATACAAAATGTTGGCTGCAAACTCAGGATGATTTCTTAGGCAGCCAGAGGTTACATTTTTGGTCCTTCTTGTGGATCAATACTGCCCATCGCCTTCACCTTTCACTATTTTGCAGTCACACAGATCTGATTCCCTTTTGCAGTTATGGAGTTTGCAAAATTCTGAAGCCCATTTCTCGAGCCGTTTTCCGCTGTTAGGACATCCAACAACCACACAATTAAGATGTCCGAATCCCAGAACTAAAATATGACGATATCAGAACCAGAAACAAAAGCGATATGGTTCAATGACGCATCCCACTGGGAAAACAAACATGGCGATTTGATGCTCACTTTGTTTCTCATATATCTTCGTGTGTCAGATGCCGTCCCATCCTCCTATAGAAATTGTCTCATGGAGGGTCACTTGAGGTTGCTCCTGAACGTGTCTTTAGCTCTTTGATAACGTGCTGTGATCCATGTTGTTGGCTATGGTGGTTCCCCTCACAGTTAGTGCCCCTAAGACACGCCTGGGTCCTGCGGAGTTTATGTGAGCGCTTGGATGTCGGACTGTGGGAGAAGAGCCTGTGAACGCAGCAGGACGTGGCGTTCGAGGACAGAGCAGAGCCAGTTTGACGAGACACATTCACAGAGCGTGAAACGGGCGCTAACAGGAAACTAACAGAGCGCTAAGCTACCAGCAGGAAGGAGGAGGACGCACCAGTGAATGTGCAAGGTGGAGGTGGAATCAGCTAAAACATGCATGACATAATACTCCATGATAACACTTCATGATGACCAAAAATACTACTACTTCTACTACAACTACTATTACTTAGCGTGACGAGAATTTCAAAATAAAAGCTGGAACATCCCCGTTTTTTGGTAGTTGGTAATAAAAAAAATTGTGAAACGAGTGCGTGAGTGAATCAGTATAGTCACATTTTCTTTGTGTTTTGGTCATTTTTACGCAGCTTTTCTGTATTTTAGCTAAACAAATTTAAAAAGTATGCCTCTCTTTACTGTTGGCAGGGATCAGATTGGTCAAAAATAACGACACCTTGGACATTTCTTGTATAAAATTTGGACAAATCAGTGGGACAAGGGACACGGCTCAAAACTGGGACTGTCCCGGGTAAATAGGGACATCCGGTCTACTACTACTACTACTACTACTACTACTACTACTACTACAGCTGGGCAATGTGACAAAAAATAAATGCTCTATATATGTTCTTGATCTTATAGCCTACAGTTTTTGCTGCCCAAAGAGTAAGCGCTGTGCAACTAATTGAATTTTGATCGCGATTTTGATTTATGTGTCAAACAATTTCCAAACTCATATAATTGAGTTGAAACAATTTGGTTTAACAAGTTTATTTTGGGATATTTTTTATATAAATAAGTATATTTAGTTCATTTTTTCAAATATAGAGATTGTAGAACAACAGGATATATAGTTTATTTTGGATACATTTATGTTTTTCTGTGCCTTATTATCATTTTATGTTTTATACATCACAAAACTGCAAAAATAAGGTACATATGTGTAACCTATATTTATTTTCAATTTGGAAGTTTTGCATAAATTATTAATAACAAAGTGTTTTCGTTTTTTTTTTTTTTAGAGAGAGAGAAATGCTGAATAAATGCATTGTGTAACTAAAAAAATAATCATTTGAATAATTGTGATTTCAATATTGACCAAAATATCTGAGATAATAATTTTTTCCATAATCGAGTAACCCTACTAGAGAGTATACAAAGCGTTACTTGAACACTTTAATGCTAAAAGATAACTGCACAAACTACATGACTACACAGCTGTAAAACTGAAATTGAATTGAGGCTGTGTCATCAATAACTCACAGTGATTGGGACACAATGCCAGCATTCACTAAGATCCATGCGCCAATTGTAAAAACGTAAACAAAAACAAACAAAAAAACAGGCCATTTTGGGTTACATATTTTTAGCAGTACTGAACTCCAACATGGACAAGTGCCTCTCATCAACATGTGGGTTTCTGAGTAAATATTATATAGGAACTTTAGTCCAGTTTTGGCCCTGGTTAAGTCCTGGTTTAGTTTATTGACCCGGAACAGTCCCAGTTTTGAGCCAATCCCAGCAGATTTATCCAAAACCAGTGATTTGTCCGAGTTTTATAGAAGAAATGTCCCCAGTGTCCCTATTTTTGACCAATTTGATCCCTGCCAACAGTAGAGAGAGGCATAAACTGTCATTTGTTTCGGTAAAATACAGAAAAGCAGATTAAAAATGCCCAAAACACAAAGAAAATGTGACTATACTGACTCATATTAGTACCGAGTGCAAAACAATTTTCCTTAATTATGCACTCATTTCACGATTTTATTATTACCAACCAACCCAAACCAGCGATGTCCCAGTGTATTTTATTTTGAAAATCTGGTCACCCTTTCATAGCTGAGATCTGGTTTAGCTCTGGTTTAGTCCTGGATTGAAATCAGTTTAGTTTTAGGGTCTGAAAATAGTAACAGCACACATTCACAACCAACACGGATCAACAGCACTAAAGGCGTTTAAAGTAACCTACATGATTCATTTATCTAAGGATTAGTTAACTTCAGGAATGTGTGGGCTACTTCAGGAATTGATCTGTACCAAAATAAAACGACACGGATTCAAAGTGGACGTTTATGTAACCTTTAAGACACACACAGGAAGTAGACCGACAGAAGTCTGCTGCGAGTCAGCAAGCTAACCGCAAGTAGACCCAACAGTCATTAGCTTTGGGCACCTGCCAAAAGCTAACCACTCTGCCACAGTAACACAAGGAGAGAGAGGAGTCTGGAGTCTAACCTGCAACCTTTTACTTTATACTGAGAGCAGGACACAGGATAATGATCCAGAATTGAAAAATTTGCTGGATCAAATATCGGTCTCCGAATATTGGTTCAGTCGATATTCTAATTCATGTAATAAATCTGTTTACTGGTCGTAATTGGCCCTGGAAATCTTGTAATGTTTATTTATACAAGGTTGCTCTGTATTTGAGAAACAAATAACAGTTATATAACACATCTGCATCAGTTTTGTCTTATTTGATTTTTGTTTAAAGAGCTGGTATCCGGTATCAGTCAGCAGATAATTAAAGCTATTAAAGATGTGCCAATCCAGCTTTTTCAGTCCCGATACTGATACTGGATCCTTAGGGATCTGCCAATACCTGATATTAACTGATGCCTGACTGAAACTTAAATTACAGCGATCCATTTTTTGGGGGGGTTCGATTCGATCTTCTCATTTTTAATTATTTTGTTTATTCAGTTTAGGGTGTGTCTTCATAAACAACGAAGTATTCCATGGTAAATTTAGCCCCAGTTGAACATAGTTATTACCAGATATAAAAAAGGCCGACTAAAAATATATATTTTACAATATTATAACAAATTATGAAGGCAGTTATTCACCGTATTATTTAGGCTCTGTTTGAGGCCTGTAAAAAGATGAGAAGCACATGGTGAGTTAGTGCATTTGGCCCTGAAGTTTGTTTTTCACTCAGAAGGCTCCGTTAAGACACGGCAGAGGTAAAACAAACACTATCTCTGTCATTAATCGTGTTTTAGCAGCTTTAGAGCCGCCTCAGTCTGTACTTAAGCTGCTTTGGGCGTTAGCTGCTCCGGTTGTAGTGACAGCAGTGTGCAGAGGCTCTACGCTGTGTCGGCCCGATTATTCACCCTGTCTAATGCAAACTCATAGTCTAAAAATGCAGATATCAGTATCAGATCAGTACATCCTTAAAACTGTAGTATCGATATCGGTATTGGAACCAAAAAAGCTGGAGCATCAGTGCATCCCTGATAACTGCTCACATACACTAGCACTCGGAAAGATCAGGAGTCAAACCCACAACCTTACAGAGAAGAGGAGAGAGGCTAACTACTCTGCCGCAGTAAAACTACTACTACAGCTGACTTGAGGTGAGGTGAAATAGACCTCATTTCCAGACAGTTTTACCATGTGTTTGCAACATGAAAAGTGCATGTTAATTACAACCATTAAGAATTCAAATTGTCAATTTTTATGGCCCATTATAAAAGAACAGACATGTTTAAGACATACACCTGCTAGCCCAGTAACAGCTGTGTCTGTGGCCACTTAGACCAAGAGGAAAGAATCTTAAATCACTTTAAGATAGTGGGTTGAGTTACAATACTAGTGTTTTTAGTTAAGAATAAATTTGTGGTTTCTAGAATGTGATGTTGTCATATTCCCTGTGGTCCGCTCTGGTCTCTGACAGTTGTTAAAAGCTCTTAGAAACTCATCTTGGTGAATAATTAGGATGCGCAGAATATTTAAGGTAAATGAGGAATAACTTTGGAACACTGCAAACTGTTTATGATAAAAAAATAATAATAATAATAAAAAAAACTTGGAATGATACTCAACATAGCATTCAACTAGCACATCTTCATGGAGACAAGTAACAATAAACAACAAAACGTACAATAAAACAATAAAATGTACAATAAAACACATGCAAACGAACAATGGAAGTTACTGTGGAACATTGCAGTTAAAGCACAGACCCCCCACTGGGAAAAAAGTTACACAGTATAGCTTTAAATCACTATACCACGATTTAACAATTGAAAGAATATTGTGCTTGAGCCTGCTATGACACCCGTGGATCACCGTTATAATAAGCACATTTTAAAACACAATATTCTTCTAAAGCGACAACATAAAAGAAATATGTTTGCTGAATTTTGAGTTAGAAAACTGCGGTGCCCAATGGGATTTGACTTCGCCGTAAACTTCATCACAACAAAGCGCCACATGCTGACAAAACCTCCTCATCATAGCTGAGTAGAGGGTTTTTTTCATTTGTGCCAAAATATCCACGCGACACTGTGTAATCCTATGCATATCACTGATTAAGAACATAAAATTACCATATTTTTTGGACTATAAGTTGCAATTTTTTTCATGGTTTGGGTGGTCCTGTGACTTATAGTCCGGTGCAACTTAGGCTGCGTTCAGACTGCAGCCTGAAGTGACCCAAATCCGATTTTTGGCTTCTATGTGATCTGTATCTGATCTTTTAATGACAGTCTGAACGACACAGATCAGATTTTTTCCAATGCGACCCAGGCCACTTGGATATGTGCTCCTGAAACCGATACATATCTGATCTTTTGACATGTGACTTCAGTCTGAACGGCCAAAGCGCATTCATTCGACCTACGCGTTATCAACAAGCCACAAACGTCACTATTCTGCGCTGAAGAAGGCGAAAATTGTTAATAAACTCACCACTCTTGGCTACGTCTCCGCATCCACACGTTCCTTTCAACGGACGTCGCTACCGCTGCCCCACAAAACACCACCTCGTCCTTCTCCTTTTCAGTCTCCTCCTTAAAACAAGTAAGTTGTTCATGTTCGGGCTCCGGTACGAGAGGAACTTTAAAATCTCCAGGTGCTCAATGCTCGCGTCCGTGTTTGGACAACTTCCGTAAACACAGAGCACGCTCGCTGCGGTTGACGTCATCGTGTCTCCAGTGCACATGCGGGACACTTTCAGGCCGTTTACTGTTCACAGTGGAGTCACATACAAGTCGCATTTAATTGGAAATGTGAACGACCTCGCAAAAACATCGGATTTCACAAAAAAATCGGAATTGAGCGTTAAGCCCTGCAGTCTGAACGTAGTCTTATATATGTTTTTCTTCTCCTTCATTATGTATTTTTGGATGGTGCGACTTATAGTCCAAAAAATACGTTAGATAATGAACTATGTAGAGAGAAGTGGGTGTGTGCCGGTGGTGGTTAAAAACAGGAGTTGATCAGCAGTATGGCTTTTTGAAACATAAGAGATTAAAGATTACTCCAAATACAACTTTGAGAGTGTAAATGAGAAGAGAAACAACTATAACATGGTTCAAAGCTTTGAAAAGTCGATCTTGCAGAACAGGTCTGCTTTAAGAGCTCATTAGTATTCATTCCTGTCTATCTTAACTGTTAAATGGCCTTCTACTGTAGATAATGACTTTACTGTGTAGTTGAATGGGTTGATTCAAATCAGATAACAGGCATGTACTTCCTTTATTACATGTATTGACTGCTCTGTCCACAGCATGTTTTGTTGCACAATCTCAGTCTGTGTCTGAGGTCTATAGGGGAGAGATAAGATAAAGTCCAGTCGAGAGGAATCTGCTGAGTTTACAACTTTAACAATGCACCAAGACCATACTACTACTACTACTACTACTACTACTACTACTACTACTACTACTACTACTACTACTACTACTACTACTACTACATTTCTAATTCCTTAGCACAATCATTTGGGTTGTCAAAAGTATTGAAAATCATATACTAAAACTAGTATCGAAACTAGATACTCATTTAAGATGGTATCTATACTAAAAAAATCATTCACAGGACAAAAATAAACCTTTCCTGAATGTCTTTAGAATGATCTTGAGCTGTATCAGAACAAGTATAAGAGCACATAGACTAGTATACAACCATGGACCACTATGGAACCTACCTTGACGAATGAGCAACTACACACATGAGGATATAAAAAAAAGCACTGTGATTTAATGTTGAAAATCACATTCTATTGTCTAAATAAAGAGTGTGTTTTACTATCATTGTGGTATCAGAATCTCAAATATCCAAAACAATAGGCGCAGACTAGGAGAGGTGGTCAACTGCTCGGGATTGGAAACATCCAGGCAAATATTCGAGATGTTATGTTTGGACGGTTACTCAACTCAACTCAGCTTAGATCAATGACAACCACAGCCCCTCGACCACGGACTAGCACATGTTGTTTCATTGTTCACTATGTTAAAGTGAAAGTACCAAACCAGGCCTAGTGCGGGACTATACCAGATCTAAACCAGGTCCAAACTAGGGATTACAGAAGTTCTGAACAAGGACTAAATGAAAATGTGGCTAAAACTGGTAACACTCAAAAGCATAATATTAATTCTAGGTAGAGATTGAGCAATTTGCATTTTTTCATGGCCGATACCGATACCAATGTCGGATAAGCTCAACCGATATTTTTTTGCCAATATGTAGACGATTTATGTCATTTTTCCTGAATTATGGAATTAAACTTTTGAACTCATCCACACAATCTTCTTTTACTACAATATCTGAAATCAGCTCTAATAAATAACTTGAAAAAAGGGCTTGCCTCTCCACGGATCTTACTTGACCTAGTGGTGTCAACTGCTTGTTTCCATGGATATAGACAAGTTTACTGTGGAACACTCAGCGCAAAGCAATAACATCTCCATGGAGACAAGCAGAAAAGTTACATATTTGAAGTATAAGCAAAAAAAATCAAACCTTTTAATCAGAAGGTTTTGGTTCAGATCTGGTGTGACTGGAAACTATTGCTGTGCCCATGGGCAAGAAACTCAGAATGTTCATCTGGCATGAATATTAGCCAAACCCCAATCAGTATTAGTTTACTGACCACTGCTGAGAAAATTGAGACCATTGCCTATTTTGTACTGGGAATTTTTGCATGGAACTTTGGTGATCAAGGAGAATTACTTGAAGAATGATCTGCTTATTGTCCAAACTTAGACCCACAAACATATTTTCTCTAAACTGTCCCCACTTTAGTCTTATTCAAACAAATGTCGGTTCTTTATAAGGAGTTTGAATCTGAAATAATAAATACTAGCATGACCGCAGCAAACAAGAATCTACAAAGATCTTCATTGGGAACGGCTTCCTCCTCCTCTGAGAATCCAGAGACCTCCAAGGACCTCCACTAGCCCAGACCAAATATGCATTAAGATAACAATACGCAAAAATAATCATATCTATGGCTATGGCTACGTTCACACTTGCACGCACACCAGATGGAAATTGGGATCAATCCAGGACATAAACTGAGAACTAAACCAGGACTATAAAAGGACCACACCGAGTCTACATCTGGACTAGACCTTTACATCACGCATTGTCTGGACAAAGCTGATAAATATGAAAGAAATTGAGACCGTTAAATATAATGGTCCAAAAAGTTCGAGATAGTTTACCTCCCAAGGTCTTTTTAAGTGGGTCTCCCTATGGAAAAAAATACTCTTCTAAGTCGCCTTTACAAAGAGCCACAGTCAGTCTTAAGATGTTTGCAAGGTGTCTCCGTTTGAGAGAGGTCAAAGTCAGAGGAGCAGATACTTGGAAGCCAATTTCCTCACTTGGCCAGGTGCTCCGCATGTTTCTCCATTGTCATGTTTATGGTCTATTTTTTATGGTCACGTTTTTGGTCACGTTTTTATACAGCTCTTTTCCACCTTCAAGGCTCAAAGCACTTTACAACAAAGAACCACCCATTCACACACACACACTGGCTTGCCCAAGGATACAACGACAGCATTCATCTGTGGAAGCTGGATTCATACAACCAACCTGTGGGTCAGCCAATGATGTTCATGTCGAGAGAAGGATTTGAACTGCCAACCTTCAAATCAGTGGACAAATGCTCCACCAGCTGAGCTACTGCTACGAAGAGACTAAGACAAGTGCCGGCATCGTTTGGGAAGAAGTCATAAGGTTCTAGCAGAAAGGCAGAATCCCAATAATCAGAAAGGAAAAGATTCTTTCACTGTTCTCTGAGTCACTGAAGAAGCTTATTTTCTGTTATTCAAATTTCCATTTCAATGCACTGTATTTTACCTTTTATAAGAATTTGTCATCATTTAATAGTGTTTGTACAACTAACACTGTGAACGCCAAATGATGACTCCAAAGCAAAACTTTAGTGTACTTGAGCTACCTCTAAATATTAACCAGGCTGATATTTTACATGGAATATTTTTTTCATGGGTACAACAAATACAACATTGGGAGGAAAGAAATTTTAAACTTTTTTTTTTTTTTTTAAACATGATTTTGTGGACTTTGCTAATATAATAGGTATATATGTAATCCTCCCAGCACTATCCCAGACACTTGATTCTCTGTTATGGTGCATTTTCAGGAGTGACAAACAAATCAAATAGTAGGCAGAGATTGGAGAAGTATAGTGAGGTGACATTTGTGAATGAGTCATTGCTTTTGAACAGTTCCCTAAAGATGCACTGTGTAACTTTTCTGGTGGAGTCCACCTCCTTTATTGCAGAGTAGAAATTAACTTGATGATCACAATGGCAACAGGTTAATGGTCAGATCTATGGAGAAGCAAGACTTTTATTTATTTATTTTATTTTTTAAATTTTATTTTAGGTATTTTTGAACTATAAAACACCTGTAATTGAGCAAATAGAAGGGAGATATGTTTAATAACATTTCAGGCAAAGAAATAACATCTCCATGGAGACAAGCAGAAAAGCTACATATCTGAAGTATAAGCAAAAAAAATCTTGCCTTTTAATCAGATGGTTTTGGTTCAGATCTGGCGTGACTGAAAACTATCTGGCATGAATATTAGCCAAACCCCAGTCAGTAACCATTGCTTATTTTGTACTGGGAATTTTTGCATGGAACTTTGGTGATCAAGGAGAATTATTTGAAGAATAATCAGCTTATTGTCCAAACTTAGACCCACAAACATATTTTCTCCAAACTACCAATACTACTACTATTACTACTACTACTACCACTACTACCACTACTACTAATACTACTACTTCTAGTACTACATTAGAGATATTTCCACAAACTAATTTGACGTGTAAACATGTCCACTACTACTACTACTACTACTACTACTACTTACAGGAGAGATATTTCAGATATTTCCACAAACTAATCTGAGGTGTAAACATGTACACTACTACTACTACTACTCCAGAACAAACCACAACACACTTACTACCACTTAACTACAAACTACCTACTATACTACTACTACTACTATTACTACACTACCACTACCACTACTACTACTACAGGAGAGATATTTTCACAAACTAATCTAACACATATACATGTCTAAATCCGATTACAATTAGCGTTTCCTCATTCAGACAGTCCTTTCTCGTCCGGAACCTCAGATGACTCTATTCTCATTACAAATATTTAATCTCCCTCGTTCATCGGCCTCTCGCTCTGTGCAGCATGTGACAGCCATACCGTGTTTTATAACCAGGATGACAAAAAAAAGAATTTGAAAAATCTGTTGTTGCCCAGATGTTCTGCAGATTAGATCCTCTTATTTACTGCGGCTGTTTCAAATTTTACATGCTTCAGTGACTTTTGGTGCAAAGTTCTGTAAACATTCTCTCACAAGAACCACAAATTGTGTTACACGTTAAAGGGTGGGTATTGTGTAAAATTGACTTTTCGGAGCTTTCTACCATGTTCTAACATTGTTCCCTTATCAAAAAAACTTACCTGGAGAGATTTGAGATGTCATCCATGCATATTTGTGTAATCAGGACCTATCTGAACCCTTTTGTTAAGCAGTAAGATCCTGTACAAGATTACATTTGTAAAGAAAGGGTTTTTTCTTATACACATTTTTATATGTACTGCTATAAAAAGTTTACAAATGCAATTTGTATATTTTCTGATGGTTAGTTACCTGCTTGTCTCTGTGAAAATAACATTGCGCATCCTTTAAAGTTCCACACTAATAAACGTAGTATAAACATTAGTAGTACCGTATTTTTCGGACTATAAGTCGCACTTTTTTCATGGTTTCGGTGGTCCTGCGACTTTTACTCTGGTGCGATTTATATGTTAAAATTTTCACACTGAAAGACACGAGAGGGTGCTCTAGGCTTGTGTGCCAGTACCTGCAACTACTATTACTCCTGTACCACTTTCACTTCATTCTACTGCACATGCCTCCTCCAGAAAGAGTCACTGTCCTGCTGCAAGTAGTGAAATATGCAGCCGAGCGAGCGAGATACTTGTGAGGGACTGGCGGAAAGCGGGGGATGGAGAACACAGCTTCACACAAACCAGGAGGATGCACCATGCAACTTTCCTGGAAGTTATTGGATGGATCAACAAAGCCTGGACTTCGGTGACAACTGAAACCAACCTGTCGTGATTCAAAAAAGCCGAAATAATTCTAACCGGAACTGATGCTGAGTCTGCTCCATCTGTGCAGAAGAGGAAGCATCAGTCTATGGATCTATAATAATTTATTATAGTTCCATGAGAGTCGCTCAGAAGTGACACTGAGGATGACAAATTCAATGGATTTAGTGATTTGGAGTGAGATGGAGAGTTTGGTAAACTTGTTCTGTTCTGTTGTTTGTTATAGTTTATCTGAAGAACTGTTCATATGTGACGTTAACAGTCTGTTGTTGTTGTTGTTGTTACTATAACTTGATTTTCAAGATGAAATACCCATTCCAGGTCTTTTATAAAATAATTTTCCCCCAAAACGTGTGATTTATATATGTTTTTTTCTTCTTCATTATGCATTTTTTGGCTTGTTCGACTTATACTCCGGAGAGACTTATAGTCAGAAAAATACGGTAGATACATGCCTTCTAACAGTACGGAGGTTCATCTCTCCATAGATCTGCTCTTTTCCATGGAGATAAATACATAGAATATAGAATGTTCTCTATCATATCCACACAGTTACATATTCCTGATGTACGGGACTAGGGATGTCACTTCACTCAGAGAACCATGGTTACATACAATAACCTCTCCATGATACTGGACACTGCAGACTCCATTGTTTCGCAGCGCACAAACGTTTAGCAGACTTTTTCTCATGGCTAGTGCACCTAAGTGTCAATTTTTGTTTTTCCAGAAAATAATTTCCAGAAAATAATTCCAAGAAAATATTTATGCCATAGAAAAGTCAACAATGGCTTTTATCTTCATCGCTGAAACATTCAAGCAAGATGTTATCAAAAGCCTTTCTTTAAAAAACAAATAATTTATCCCAGATTTGAGACAAGCAGCTATTTTTTTTTTATTTATTTATTTATTTTTTTGCCTGAACTGCTTCACTCCTCAGAGCAGTAGCATAAGGTAACTCTTTGCGCGCTCTGCTGGAACAAATACATCTGTTTTAATGCTTAAAAATCATGAAAAGTTAGTCTGTAGAGATGTCATTGCTTTATCTAAGTTGTTCCACAGTATGGCATTAAATGGAGACAAGAACGTGACACAACCAGGACAAGTTACAGGTTACATCTATGGAGAGGCGACCCCACGCACACAAAGAATGCACAATTTTTCATGGTAGTTTGCAATAAAACCACTTATAATAGAATAAAATAAAAGATGCGAGTTTATCTCCATGGAGACAAAAAGGTGGCAGACACTCAACCAGAAAAGTTACATAATGTACCGTAAAGCACCATTCAGGTAATGTATTTATCAGTGCATATTTTTCCGTGGTCTGATCCCGTCTATTCGTCTTAATATTATGCGCACTTAAGTGAAGAGTCTCTCCAAATCTACAGTTTGAAAACACTTTTACTGTGAGACGAGAAGAACGAACAAAACACGGCTCAGGTCCTCTCTGCTTCATGTGCAAATCACCACAGCTCATTCACAAACACACTGCACCTTTCATATGGAGATACACTCTACACGACTGTTTCAGATATAATACTACAATACTTCAATTTAAAGGGTCTGTACTGTATTACGCTGTTTTCCGATCTATGTTATAATGTTTCTTCATCACAAACAGACCTGGATTTGTGTTTTGTTTCATTCACACAAGTTTAACACACAAACCCTGTTCTTCTCTCAAACTGAAAACACTCTATTCCACCTTGTGATGTCATGTGGTGGTAAAGGAAGTCCTTCATTGTGTTTTTAAACTGTGTACATCTTCATTAAAATCATAATTTCCTTCTTTTTTCCTAGCAACCATAACATAAACCAGAGCATCTAAATTACTCATTTATTCTGATTTAATTATTTAAAATAGATGACAACAACTTAAACTGTGTGTAAAGTGTCAATTTTAGTGCATTTTAGGTAGATTTTGTGTATTGATCACTTAGGTGGATAGCTTGATTCATCAGTCGGTTTCACTTCGTGGAAACCATCTGACCTCACAGCATCAGGATCCGTTCGCTCGATGGTAGGCGGGTACTTTTTTTTATTTAACCAGTCGCTGCTGTTTGATCGTGATGTATGTAATGCACCAAATCCCGTAGGAAGAAGGGCAATAATGTCTTTCCCCTTGATAAAATTCACCAAACATTCTCTTTGTTCCAGCTTTAAATCCTTGATCTTAGGAATCGTTGCCAACACAGAATGCCTGTCTTCGTCTACATCCATCTCGACCGCTTTGTTTACTGTTGTGCTGTTCCACAAAAGGGACCCAGACAGGAGCTTTTCGTACATACATACATAGCTCTTTGCTGATTGGGCGATGTGCCGTCTACAACTTCCAGGGTTCTTGCAAACTGTCTAGTGTATTCCGATTCCTGATCTAGTCGCTGGAGAGAAATGAAATTGAGCGGAGGCTGTAGGTGGCGCCAGTCTGGCTAATAGGTGGAGGCATTCCATTGTAAAACTTACCACTACTATCGACCACTACTTTTTTTTAACTTCTTATCACAAACTATGATCAGGAGCCAATTCAGCTTTTTTCAGTTCTGATACAAATTTTGATACTATAGCTTTAAGTATCTGCCGATTCCCGATATCAACCAATACCAGCGCGCAGACTGAAAACAGCAGTTAATTTTCCATAAATAAGGCCGAACAGATCCAAATGTGTTATATAACTGTTATTTCTCTCTCAAATAACAACAGACCCACTTTGTATAAATACAAGTTCAAACATCCTGAGACTATCTGGGCCGACTACCAGGAGTAAACAGTCTTATTACATGACTTAACATGCCAAAGTCATATAAACCCATATTTAAGTCAATACCCAATCCAGGTAAATTTCTCATCTCATTTCTCAAGTATGATTTACCACAGGTACTATGCCACCAAACCAAGTCAATTAGAAGAACATGAAAACCTTTGTGAGATTTGAATGCCCGTACATTCTTGACGTCTTGTTCATGGATTTTCTTGAATGAGTTTAATGTAATTGTCTCTGCTCAAGTTTCAATGGCAGTGTCTGGTTTCATTTTGAGTCACTTCCAAAGCAAATTTATGATCAGGGCTTCCACTAAACCAAGTTTCTCTGGCTCCCATTCAAAACATAATGAGCCCTCAATCTGCTGACAAGTCTGGACTGAACTGAGCAAGATACAAACAAGTTCACTAATGAGAATGTACAACAGCAATCCAGGACTAAATGAGGACAAAACCAGGTCTAAACCAGATCTACAACAAGACTAAACTACTCCTTAAATCATTACTAATGTAGACCTACACCAGGACTTGACCAGAACTAAACCTGAGCTAAACCAAATGATTTGCAGTTCTTGTAAAACAGGCAGTAGACAGTTTTACAAGATCATTTACAGCTATAAAGACCCGAAAAACAAACATTTATGAGGGAAGAGAGACATGTTTGAGGGCTCCTGCTGTTTCAGAACACAGTTACAAGATCAAACTGTGCTCAATAATGAGGTTTGATTAAAACACACAAACAGTCAAATAAAAGAGACCAGACCAGACCAGAGACCAAAGCAGAGGAGAAGTGATCAAACTGAGCAAAGTTATGGGTACTGCTTAGCAGCACCGTGTTTAGTTCCAACGGTAAAACTCCACAAGTAAATTCCACAAGTACAACAGGACAAAACCACTATTAAACCATTGGTAAAACAGGACTTAACAAGGTCTCAACCAGGACTAAAACAGGACTAAGTCAAAACGGATCAAACAAGGACTAAGCCAGGACTAAACAAAGACCAAACAAGGCCTCAACTGGAGTACGACAAAGTGAAGTGAAGGTGGCTAAGCTGGGTTAGTCAAGCTCAAATCCTGGATTTCCTGTATCATGAAGGTGGCTGGCTCACTTTACAGCGTGGTCACCATAGTAACAAAGTGGCAGAGCTTACCTGGTCCGGAGCAGGTTAAGAGCCCAAGTAAAGACTTAAAACAAGTCTATGTGCACATATACGATGTAGATCCACATTACAAACTGGATGAAGCAGTGAGCATTAAGTGTGCTGTTTCTTCCGGTGCATTTTTTTCTACAATTTATTCAACTAAACCTATTAAAATGTGCAAAAGAAGTAGATTCAAATGAGCAATAACCTGCTACTCATGGGTCAATTTACAATGATCTATTTTGTTTGTTATTAGTAGCTTTTATACTTTAATATTTTAGAATCAGTCCTGGTCCAGTCCGGGTTCAGTCCTGGTTTAATCCTGGTTTGTATAATAGGGCTCTAAAGCTCTAAAGACATTTTTCATAGAATAAAGAATAAAAGGAGATCAGAGACTGGAGGAGAGATCAGACAGAGGAGTGATCCAAACAAACGAACTATGTTGTGGTCAGTGCCAAAGGCTAATCTACTAATATTGGTGTTTTGGTCCAAATGTGGTTACTTTATTTCTGAAAGAACATGACTGTACAACTTCACGAGTAAATACCACAAATAAAACAGGACTGAACCAGAATTAAAGAGGACCAAACAAGGTCTACACCAGGACTAAACAAGGACTAAACCAGGACTAAACCAGGAATAAACTCTTGGCAATTTTGTCAGTAGTAGTAGTAGTAGTAGTACTAGTAGCAGTAGTAGTAATAGCAGCAGAAGTAAAGTACTGAAAATCGTAAGCACAGTAAACTTGCAATGCAGAATCATACTGCCAAACTACTGAAGCAAGTAATAGTAGAAGTAGTAGTGGAAATTTGGGTTTCACTGGTCCAATTAACAACATAATAATTGTCTGAAAGTATTAGCACAAAGTCCTGGTTTAGTCCTGGTTTAATCTTGGTTTAGTCCTGGTTCAGTCCTGTTTTTCTTTGTTTAGACTTGGTTTAGTCCAGCTTTAGTACCGAATACTCTTCCTGTACTTGCAGTGTAATATGATTTATCAAATGGTCTTTAAACAACGGTGAGGAGAGAGAGTTATAAAGGTGTTCAGTTTCTTTCAGAGGAAAATTTGAGCTGTGCAAAGTGAAGGAGAGAAGCCAGTCCACTAGGAACCAAACCAGGACTAAATCAAGTCTAAATTAGGACTATTTTAAGACTGCACCAGGACTGAACCAGAACTAAACCAAGATTAAACCAGGACTAAAAAGTTTCACCATTACTACTACTTCTATGTAGTAGAAGAGTTTAATTTTGGTTTATGTATGGTTTAGTTCTGGTTAAGGCAGGACATTATCCTATAGTCTAGTGCTGGTTGAGGTCTTGTTTAGTCCTTGTTTAGTCCTGGCTGAGACCTTGTTTGGACTTTGTTTAGTCCTGGTTAAAAAAAGACCTTGTTTGGTCCATCCTGTTTTAATCTTGTTTAAGACCTTCAATTGGTTCTGCTTTATTTGAATTTTTTAGACATGTTTTTGATCTTGATTAGTCCCGGTTAAGCCTTGGTTTGGTCCTGGTTTAACGCTGGTTGAGACTTTATTTGATCCTGGTTTAGTTGTGGTTCATTCCAGTTTTACTTGTGGTGTCTGCTTGTGGAGTTTTACAGTCATGTTCTTTCAGAATAAAGTAACCACATTTGGACCAAAACGCCAATACTATTTGATCAGCCTTTGGCACTGACCACAACATAGCTCGTTTGGATCACTCCTCTGGGCTCTGATCTGGTCTCTCATCTGGTCTCTGATCTCCTTTTTATTTATTATTATTATTATAATTATGAACTTTTATTTTCCTTCTTAAACAGCGGGAGGTCAGAAATATGTCCCCTTTTTAGCACTTTTCCCTATTCTGTAATCAGGATTAAACTGGCTGAGTATCGATACATAAGCCATGATATGATACTTATGCCAATATAGTGAACTTCAGTAAAAAAATAAAGGCTAAATCGTGGCAAAGTTCATATGAAACACACCCATTTTAATCATCAAAAGAGTGAAAATGTCAAATGTGTTGCATAAACGAGTTGCCTTGCTCTAAACAAGCAACAAAACTGTAGCACTGCAACAAAATAATTTAGTAAAATACACCAAAAAATACTCTTGGTGAAATATCGATACAGCAGCCCACGATATCGATTCTGTATCATCACACTAAACAGTATGATATATCGATATTTCAATATTTTTAAACATCCCTAACCAGGACTGAACTAGGACTGAACCAGGACTAAACTAGGACTAAACCAAGACTAAACTAGGACTGAATCAGGACTAAATCAGGACTAGACCAGGACTGGACCTGGACTAATCCAGGCATAAACCAGGATTGAAACATTACTAAACTAAGACTGAACCAGCTCTGAAGTAACTCTAAACCAGTCTTTTGTCTTTTCCTTTCAAAATACAACACGAATAGGAACCAGACAAAGGTATAATCAAAAATTTCCAGACCAGGACCAGACTAGACTTAACCCTAGTCTAACCTGCATCTTTTCTTAGTGTGAAATGCTCTGTAGTTCTGATCCTAGGTCTGGGAGCCTGGAGGTTCTGAAGCCTGCATGATCCGGTCCTGTTTATGTTGGACCACAGAGACATATGAGACTGTATGAGACTCTGCGCTAGCTTCTATTTAGCCACATAAGCCGCCATGTAAACAAACAACAGCGTGAGACGAGAGCGGGGACTACTTTCACTGCAGAAAAAGAGTTTCAAGTATCCTCAGTGTCTTAATTATGACCAGTTAAGATGTATTGTTTGTTGTGCAAGATTGGAGAACTTGTTTAATTGTTCTGGACTGATTTTATTTTGCCATTTCGAGAAGTGACAAAATAAGAGCTTGTGAGCTTTAAGCCTTGTTATAATGCTGCTACCTCCTCAAAAACAGACCTGGAGTTGTGTTTTGTTTCATTCACTCATGTATGAGTAACTTTAACTTCTTTATCTCCAAAGCTCAAAATGCTCACTTTCACCTTGTGATGTAGAAATAGTTTTGAAGTTAACGGCCACATTTTAGCTTTAGTTCAGTACAGATTGGAAATTTCAGGGCTGAAATTATCCAAATGATTCTAGTGAAGGTGTATGGAGTTTAAAAACACAGTACAGATTTTCAGGATAGATTTTAAAGTTCTTTTATTGGTTTATAAAACTCTTAATAGTCTTAGTCATTTATTTATCTGATCTGCTTTTATCATATGAGCTCTTTTGGACTCTCAGGTCCTCAGGTCTCATCTTATGTCCCAAAAAACTCAAACATTCAGTTTTTACAGCCCCCATCTGTTCAACTGTCTACCTGAGGATCTGAGGGCCGCTGCGAGTGTTCATATTTTTAAACGTAAACTCGTAAAATAAACATATCTTTTAAATGTAGCTTTTAATTGAAACTAAATTAATTTAAAATACATTATTATTACATTTGTTGTAAATTATTATTATCATTATTATTATTATTTTTTTTTTTTAGTCTTCATCTAATTTTAGCTCTCCAGTTTTTATCTTTTTTTTTACTATAACCTTTAGAAGCTTTATGTTTTATGTTTCTGTCTACATTGCTGTATATATAGAGGTCGCCTGTGGTGTTCAAATGTATGAAAAGTGCTATACAAATAAAGTCTGACTGATTGATTGAGTGGAGCACTTCCTGTATTACGACATGACATCACAAGGTGGAACAGAGTGCTTTCTTTTTGAGAGAAGAAGATGCAGGATTTGTGCCTTAAACGTGCGAATGAAACAAAACACAGCCCCAGGTCTGTTTGTGACAAGGAAACAACATTATAACATAGATCCGAAAATAGCCTCATATGGCCCCTTTAAAGATTCATTTTTGTGTAATATCGGATCTTTAAACAACATTTTTACAGTGACAAAATAATCAAAGAGAAGCAGCATGGTATTCAAACAGCCTGCCAACAACTCAGCGCCTTTACCTTTGAAATTCCCACCCACGGTTCAGAGAAACAACACCACACGAGCTATTTAAGAGTTTGGATTAGATTAGCACAGATACCGAGGCTACGTAAACACAACTTAAAGACTGCTCCATGCTAAGTGCCCTGAGATGGCTTTGGCGAGTTAGCGTTACACAGTGATTACATTAGGCTGAGTACGATAGGCCAGAGACAGAACTCGCATCTGTCTGAGAGGAGTATGTAGAGATGTGTAGATAAGAGTCGATAGCAGGCGATAATGGGCAGTGCTGTTTGTTGACGTTGGAGACCGGGGCTGTGTCCAGGGGTGTTGGAAAACTATTAAAGCCATGAAATCCACTAACCCTGTCAATCAAATGAAAGGATAACAATGAAACGTGTTGGATCTGGGTATAGGGCTGTCACAAGTATTGGAAATCAGAAACAAATTCATTTTAAGATAGGATCGAAGCTAGATACTCATTTGAGCACTGAAAAAGTCACATTCACAAGACAGACATGAAGCTTTCCTGAACAACATTAGAATGATCTTGAGCTGGACCAGAACAAGTATAAGAGCACATACTAGTACACCCTCATGGACCACTATGGAACCTACCTGGCATTACACAGCCCACATGGTAAGATAAATGAAAGTACTACCATTTATGTTGAAAATCACATTAGTATGTAAGTGTGTGTTTTTTTGTTTTTTTTTATTATTATTATTGTGGTTGGAATCAATATTGAATATAAAGGCTATTTATTCCTAAAGCCCTATTCGCACGAGACTAGTATTACCTGTGGATCTTTGGTAATTTCTAATGCTTGCGGAGGATGCCTGAGATCTTAATCCAATGCAAATGCGGCAGGTCTGTAGCCAGGCTGGCGCCACCTAGTGCCTCCGCTCAGTTTCATTTCTCTCCAGTGACTAGGTCAGCTGTGAACTGTGAAGCCATGACGTCAAACTCAAGCGCCTGTCTGGGTCCCTTTTGTGGTACAACACAACAGTAAACAAAGCGGTCGAGATAAGTATAGACAAAGCCAGACACTCTGCGTTGGCAACGATTCCCGATATTGAGGATTTAAAGCCTGAACAAAGAGAATGTTTGGTGAATTTTATTAAGAGGAAAGACGTTATTGCCCTTCTTCCTACGGGATTTGGGAAAAGCTTAATATACCAGTTAGCCCTGTTAGAGGCACATTACATACATCACGACCAAACAGGAACGATTGGTTATATAAAAAAGTACCCGCCTACCGTCGAGCAAACGAATCCTAATGCTGCAAGGTCACACGGTGAAAATGGCTGAAGAATCAGCCTACCAGGTCTGTAATTTATGGTAAAAAATATTCAAAAAAGTAAAAATTCCACTGCAAATTACTTACTATATTTTGCCAAACACAGACATCTGGTGATAATACTAGTCCCGCGCAAATCTGCTACTCAGTGTTTGTTGTTGTTATTGCATGCCTGTTTCTTTCTTTTCATTCCGCATTCTTTTCTCTTTCAATCTCTGTGTCATTGTCAATAAAACAGAGTAATTTACAGACTTTGCTTATCCCGTGCAAATGTGCTGCAATTAACAGAGGTGGGGCAGTAATTTGCAAATTACTTGACGTCTTCAGGATGTACTTATCCCATGTGAATAGGGCTCATGTATCGCAATTGAGCTTGAAATTTTAGTATTCTGACAACACTGCTATCAGTCTATCTAAAAAGTGCTTGTTTGGACACTCAAAGTCACTTCATATTGTATTATTCATTCATTCACATCTGGCATCTGGTATTCCCAGTGCTCTGCCATTTCTAACCAGCCACAGTCTTGTTTAGCTTCAGAGACGAGATGGGATCAGACTTTGACAAGAACGTTTTGACTTAAGGAGATCTGAACCAACTATCTATCTAAAACAACAAAGGATTTACATGTAAACAGTATTTGAATCTTTTGCTTGTAAAATTGCAGTTGAAGAGGCAACAGTGGCTCAGGTTTGTAACATGAAAAGTCCTTCAAAAGGAGACACTTCAAAACTGACACTGAAACTATGTGCTCATTATAGCAGGTATTACTAAAGACAGTTCTCCAATTTGAACAGGAAGTCAGTGGATTATTAAGACGTTTTAGATCTATATTGACATACTTCTAAAAGCATTATATGCCTTCTTTTAATTACACTTAAGAAAGCACTGCCCGTTGAGATCTATGCCGTGCTCGTCCCTGTGCATTTTATAGTATAAGACCTGATATGCTGCTTTTAAACAGAGCATCCCTGTAATGCATTCTGTGATGAGTGACGTGTAAAACAGAAGAAGGTCTGAGCCTCTCTATGCCTGCAGCTGCCTCTGTATAACTGAAAATATTAATAATAATAATAATAATAAAATAACAATATAAAAATACTAATAAAGGTCTCAGTGTGGGGCTTTAGTTCTGCGGTGGAATTTATGGACACAGATGAGGACAGGGATCATGCCAGGACTCACACAGACCAGAAACTTTTTAAGGTTTAATGGAAATCAGACATAAATTATCCAGGCTGGTGCCATCTAGTGTCTCCCCTCAATTTTGTTTCTCTCCAGCAACTAGGTCAGGAATGGGAATACACTAGATGGTTTGCAAGAACTCAGGAAATTGTAGACCACACACCGGCAAATCAGCGAAGAGCTGTGAAGCCATAACGTCAAACTCAAGCACCTGTCTGGGTCCCTTTCGTGGTTGAGCACAATGGTAAACAAAGCGTCGAGATGGAAGTAGACGAAGACAGACATTCTGTCTTTGCAACGATTCGTGAGATCGAGGATTTAAAGCCGGAACAAAGAGAATGTTTGATGAATTTTATCAAGGGGAAAGACGTTATTGCCCTTCTTCCTACGGGATTCGGCACATTACATACATCACGACCAAATAGCAGTGATTGGTTAAATAAAAAAGTACCCGTCTACTGTCGAGCGAACAAATCCTAATGCTGCGAGGTCAGACGGTTTCCATGAAGTGAAAGTAGTCTGACCAGAAAGAACTGAACTAGCTAAAACTACAACAGGTGAGCTGATCCGTGCTTTTAACCAAGTCCCTTTCAAATAACATTACAGTCACAAAGACATAAAACTCAATTGTCATCTGCACCACCTTAACCTCTCAATTTAACTGAACAGAACTTGAAAACCAGAAGAACATTTCTCTACAGTGTTGTCCAAACCTACTAATCCCATTTAGAAATAAAACTACTCCTACTAAGAAATGTCCACATTCTTAAAGGGTTGATAAAAGTATTGAAAATCTGATGCTGATTGATACTAAAAAGAGATACTCATTTGAGCAAGTATCGAAAAACGGAACTGCTTGGATGAGCTGCGAAAAATTTTCAACCTGAAAACACTGTCCAGTTGACAAATTGAATTTCTTCTTTGCCATAGATACAAAAAAAAAGTCGCATTCACAGGACAGAAATGAACCTTCCCTGAACAGCTTTGGGCTATGTTTATATGATGACAGCCTGAACAGAAGTGGCGTCACGTCTTCACTTTTTATTCCGTGTTTAGATAAGTGGTTTCGGGGGGAAATCTGCATGCATACGGTGACACAAAAGTGTGTGGAATTCGATTGGGTATGCATGCCAGGCGTCTCGGCGGTAATGCTAGATGGTGATGTATGTGATGTAAAGGTGTACGCGATGTGAGCAGATCTGAACAGAAACGCTACGGTGGAGCGTATTCAATTTTCCCACTCTGGAGGGTGGTTTCAGATTTTTGTGTTTTTAAGCCCCAAAATGCCATCATTGTCTAAACAAAAGGCACTTCCGATAAAATATTTTGTTGTTTTTATCCGCCAGCATTCTCGTGTAAACAGGCCCTCAAAATGATCTTGATCTTGAAGAAAGTACTATGATTTAAAGTTGAAAATAACATTCTATTGTCTAAATAGTGTTTTTAGTATCGTCATGGTATCAGAATCAGTATTGAGTATTGAGTTAATTCCTTAATATCGAAATCAAGTGTGAAATTTTTGGTATTGTGACAACACTACTCCAAACCCAGATTAAGATGTCATGTAGAAATAAAAAAAAAATACTGCTACTAAAAGTACACATTAAGGTTACACAGGCGAGCCCTTGTCTCCTGTCCGAAACTGTTTGGATTGGACAAAATGGTGTCTCGGGGGAGGTATTGACTTGCACTGACCGCGAAATTCCCACTTTTCAACAGCCAGTGTGAGGGTTAAGGAACCACAGAGAATATACTGGGGCTTATCTGGGAAATCCAACCAGCAAATGTCAACACGTTTAGCTCGGGTCCAACTGCTGCAACGTTTCACAAGTAAGATAGCTTGACCCTTAGCGGTGCAATGGACTCTCTACCACGTGGAAATGGTTCGCGGCTAGAAAAATAAACAATAGTGAAGAGGAAGGAGTAGGAGAGGACATTAGGGTACAGCGCGAAGCAAAACAAAGACTTTTAAGGGTGGATTGAAGCGGTTTTAAGCACCTGTTTAAAATTCATATGACAGATTAAACTACTGGTTTCACTAAAACCTCGTGTAAATTTTTTGGTGGAGGGTTCATCAAGTTGAATAAATGTGAAGTAGAGCTGTTTAATATCATATTGTGGAACATTCCAGGCAGAGCAATAACATATCCATAGAAACAAGCAGGTGACTTTACATGCACTGTAAAATCTAACACTAGGTTTAACTTGCATTCAGCTCCTTTACTTTACTCGCAACTACACATTTGTGAATCTCAATGATTGTGGTAAAGTAACAGTTACTTTGAAGGAGAAAAAAGCACATTACTTGTCAATCAGACTAAGTTCAACTTGAATGAAACAAGTAACATCAACAGTGATGTATTATTGCCAAGAGTCCAGCTCCATTTCCCAGTTTGTTCCGGTCCTCCTTTTGCCACCTCCCTGTTTTTCCTACAGCCTCCACTCGTTTCCTGATCCTCCCAGGGCGTCTCCCTATCCTTCCTCTGTTCATCCAGTCTGTGCTCGATTACATCTGTAAACCTGTTTCGTATCTTCCAGCATTTATTGAGCCCTAATTGTGGGAGTCTTGGTTGAGTTGACACGGAATGTCTGAGTTGTATTATTTTATTGTTACACAAGTTACCATGTGTTTTGAATTTAAGATGAATAAAAGTTTTGTTACGTTTTTTTAAAGATTTATAAACATTCAAATCCTTGTACCTGATTCAGATCTAAATGGCATTGCTGTAGAATAGAACCTGTTTTTTTTTTTTTACTCTTAATTTGTGTATAGACGTAACATTTACTTGCTCAATTCAAGGCAATCAGTTTCAGTAGTTTTACCAGGTAAGATGAACTTACTCTTAAAGTAAAGGTTACTACATATTTCAGATTTGAGGTTGGCACAGCTTCACAACACGAGTTCTGTGAATGAAAACTAAAGTTCACTTCACTTGCTGTGTCAAGGCAATTGGTTTCCTAGATTATTTCGAGTAAGGTCTACTTCATGGTTTTAATTTCAATTCAGGTAAAGTTTTAGAACTCAGCACTACTTCCTATTAATGCATTGCAGTGACATCATGTTGGGGTTGTTTTATATCTCTCTACTGATAGAATGTTCAGTCATTACCATTACACAATAAACACATGAGCAAACACTGGCAAAAAAGTTTTTAAATATTCTGAAGACTCAAGAAAAAATACAAAATGTATTTAAACAACACCTTTTCAGGAGCTTGTGATCAGCATTGAAGGTTCTGTTTAGATCTCACATGTTGTAGTTCCAACCAGCTCATCTCTTTCAAGTCAGTGTTAAAATAAAGATCAGATTAAAGTCTAAGACAAGAAACAAAGCATCTAACAGAGTAGTGCTTTCAGTTAGTTTCACACCCTCAGGAAATGAACTATCCCACCAAACCAAGTCAAAATTAGACAAATGTGAAAACCTGTCACGCACTTTAAGGCGGCAGACACTTGGAGAGGTGATTCAATAGAAGTGCTCTGAATCGGGACAATAATGAGGACAAGGGTGAAGTGATCCGAACCAAACTGTGCCAATTCAAACAGAGGAGCCTTGATTCAGCGCACAAAAGGAGGCTACAGAGAGGCTATAACGGGAATGAATGTACTGTCACACTGCCAAATGAGCTGTTAAAGGTACACCATGTCACTTTTCGGCTAGGGGATCCCAAATCTGCTTGTTCAAATGTCACAAAAAAGCACAAATTTTGCCAAAGGTTCAGCTTTTCTGCTTCGTGATACCTAAATCGGTATCAAGAATATCTATTTTTAGGGTGAGGGTTGATTTTCGATACTTTTGACTATCCTAACGGGGATTTAGAGAGTTATGGATGCAGTGAAAGAGGACGGCGTAAGAGAAAGAGTACAAACAAATACCAAGAAGATGTTTTGTTCTAGGGCGGAGTAAAGCGCATGGGAATTCAACCAGCAGCTCTTCAAATACCAAAAAATAAACAGCCTACACTTTGAGTCAGCCACAGCGAGACAGAGGACCATTCTTGGTTTAAATGCATTAAACATTCACATGAGTTAGACTTGACCTTTCTATTTCTCTGTTTTTGACGAATTCCATTTAATTCGGATTATGTTTCGATTGAAAATATGCTTCATATTACGGAGACCGGACTGGGACATGACCAGTAAAAACAAGACCTGCGCAGACGCCTTAAAGAACTACTGTGGAACTTTTCTAGCGGTTCCGATTTGTTGTCTGCTTGTCTCTGTGGAGATGTTATTGTTTTGTCTGGAATGTTCCATAGTATAGCATTAAACTTATCTTGTTATGTTACTTTAATAAATCTATGGGGTTTGAATAGGTAAAAAGGCCTCTAAATGTTACATATAACAAGATGATGAAACAGTAATACTTTGGGATATTCCAGGCAAAGCGAGAGTATCCATGGAGACAATCAAGCGACAGACCGTCCAACGTAAAAGTTACGCATTGGATCTTTAAATCACACGTAAAAATTCTATGGTGATTCAGTTATCTATTTAATGCTCTGTGCTATAACGCAGACGCTCTTCCTATTGGCCAGCCTCTGTCCTGCTCTGAGTGACTGACGGGTGGATTTAACCAATCACAGTGAAGAGTGAACTCTTAACTCAACAGCCACACACACACAGTATTCAAATTAGCAAACAGATAACTTGACCAAGCCAGATTTAGACCAGGATCAAACCAAGTCTACATCAACTGAGCCAGGACTAGATCGGAACCAAAGTCATGGACACACGGGAACATGCACGGTTTGTACGTATCAAAACAAATATGGCTGCTTACGAGGAAAAAAAGAAAAAAATTCACAGGAAACTGAAAAAACATTGCAAATTTCTGCTAAATCAATGAGTGAAGCACTGAACTCTGAAAAGTGATGATCAGTTAGTCGGCTGAAAAGGGCATGACAAAAGCTTTCAAAACTAGTAGGTGTCTCTACAGTGTGTATCTGACTGCACTCACAAGACTACACCTGCATGGGAGTTCCAGCAAAAACAACTACTACGCAGAAACATTGCATGCGTGAGTTTGTTATCACAGCCCTACCACTGATACACTAATCTCTACTTTTATTGTTTTATTTATTGACTTTTTTTTCATTTATGAGTTGATCATAACATAACTTGCAGCACAAGCCAAAGCCACACCTGTGCCTTCAGTGAGCCACAACGCTTGTTTAATTAAGACTTGGATTTCTCTTTTTATACATTCTTTTGAGGAACCGCATCTACCAAGTCCCCGCTGTGATCGTACAGTCTTTACTATGTCAACTCATGCAAGTTTTATGAAATATTAGTGGTTGGCTGCTCTTGTGGCTGACACACTGAGCACTCTTTAAAACTCTTTGGTTTTTAAATTCCTTCTGTTTTTTTAATTGAGTTTTTAGCATCATATCATGGGGTTTTACCCAACTCAGAAGAGCATGTGCAGTGCAGACACAAGTAAGGGACCATTGAACTGCATAAGTGAAGGCCAGTTTACGGTACCCCCTACGCAGAGTGTCTGTGTCGACCGACGTGCACCTCTGAAATTTTCTAATTACGCATTGATGTAATGCAGACAATAAAAGCTGTGACTGGTCCTCTCTACCACTGCACTACACACATTTCCTGTACTCTGCTTTCCAGCTCACTCCTTGTGCCCTGACACGGTCAACTTCTGTCAAACTTGGAAAGGACACGACTCAGTGGAATATATGTGTTCTTTATGTAACAGAGGGGTATTCTGCTAATGTTGAGTCTGTTCTGTGCTTTTATCGTGTTGGAGATGGTTCATGTTAAACTTTTCAGTGAATGATTATCCATCTGCAGGTCATATGCATAGACCATATATATGAATGGACATATATCCGAGACCCCTAGCGTTTTTGTGGTGAATTAGTTTGCGACGCATAGACCCCGATGTAGATCCATAAATCAAAAATGACGGTGAAAAGGCGACTGTGGCAGTGCGCGTTGAATCGACGCAGAACTATAATTTGCCCTTAAAGAACTAAAGTTTTTTTTTTTTTTATTATATAGCACTTTTCAGAGAAAATTCAGCAAAAATGTAAAATTCATTTAGAATAACATCAATCATGGCAGCCCTAAACCTAAGGGGACGGGAGAGATTGGTCCAATAGGAGCGCAAAAAAGCATCTACACTACTAGTATTTAAAGTGCCTAAGTGACGAGGAAGTTTCAGGAGGATTGTGTGAAATGAGCTGTTCAAGGATCTAGCTATGAGCCCTTATATAGCCTTTTACACCAAATGATGTAATGAAAGACCTTTCAGTGATTGGACTCTATATGACTTTTACTGCATCTAATGCTGCACTGTATTGTGCTGAATTGATGTTATCTGAATTTATGTAAATGACAAATAACAAATAATTGTAGATTTAGCAAGATTTAGTCCTCATTTGAAGTTGCACACACTCCATGGATATGTTATTGATTTGCAGAAATATTCTATATCCATGGAGACAAACAGGTGACATCACCAAGTCAACATGTCAGATCTGTGGAGAGGTGGGCCCACTCACGGACTGAATATATTGTTTTGGCTATAATAAACATCTGCAAGATTAGTATAATGCCACACTGTGGAATATTGTAGGCAAAGCAAGAACATCTCCATGAAGAAGCAGATGGCTTTAACACAGATAAAGACTCCACTGGAGACACACGTATTGCAATATTTATTTCATATCTTGTTAGCAATTACTAGATTTAAGATCTGATAAATGAAGATAGCTCAGATGATGGCTCCAGTCTCGGTGTCTCTACTTGTGATTCAGATTATTTCATTATTACAGTTCCCTTCCACATGACAGCACTCAAGGTCACCAACATAACTCATTATATCATTGGGAAATCTCAAAGTCCAAACAACAGGTTTTCATTTTTTTCTAACCAACTCTTGGTTTGGTGGGATGAAACCTGTGGTCAATATTTATTATAGTTTTACATCAGTTAAGTTGCAGTTTGAGAAGAAAAGATATAGGAACTATTAGCTGAATTTAAGATGGCGTCCCATGGCCCTGTCCCAGTCCCTACACCATGCACACACACTTCCATGGAGCGAGTGTTTTCAGAAAGTGCATGAAGAGCATGAGTGCTATGGTCTGTCACAATAAAATAGAATATAGACAATAGACGATAATATTGAAGCCAAAGACTGTATAAAGAAGTGGACTAAGGTAGAGGGATGTCACCAGTAGCGTTCAGATCCAGTCAAATGAAGCTCACGAGGCCAGTGGTTATAAGGGCAAAATTGGAGATGAGTTCTATATTAGAAAGATGAAGTATTTTGCAGACAAAACAGTGAACTAACTCCAGGATCATGTAGAGTGGGTTAATATGAACATTTTAAGACCAAAATGAGGAGACTGACAGAAGCAAAACTATTCTCTATGTAGAGTATTATTAATGAACATGAGCTGCAATAACTAAACAAAACACTTATTGAATCATAGAAGTTATTCAGTCAGTCCTCTACAGCTCAAATCTAATCATAGAACAGAAACTTCACAAAATATCCCCCACTAATATAAACTGGTAAGTGGTCACATTTTTATACAGCACATTTCCACCTTTAAACCTTTCAAAAGCGCTTTACAGCAAGCAGTGCAAGTGTACGTCATGTCCTTAATTAGCCCATTTGACCTCGTTTTTATGTTCTGAAGGTTCAGGTTGTGTCGGGTTATTGATGCCTAAGGTTTACGAGGCACATATTATATGCAGTTTATTTTATTATTTCTAATTTATTTCAGCTGTTTGCCAACACATAAGTGGCTATAGGGCCAGATTTATTTAGTTATGCATATTTTTTCTTGCCTATTTCAATTGGAATATAAAGAGGGCATTGCCTGATTTCAATAAAGGTTCATCTGGATGAGATGATCTGTCTGTTTTGTTTCGATATCAGTTATATTTTAAAACACGCAGACATTATAGCGTAGATTGCCACTCGGGGTATTTAAAACTTAAAGAAAGACCGATGGAGTGAGGCTATGACTTTGAAATAACATTGGGCAATGGCAGAATGTTCAGAATGTAACAACATCCAACACGAAGGCAAGAAGGTTCAAAAATAGCCTAGTCGGAAAACATTGTCAATTAATTAGCTGCGCAAGAAAACCAGGTAAGTTTGGGGTTGTTACGGACGATTAAGAATGTGAACATACACGCTGAGCGAATTTTGAAATGAATGAGCTATAGAGTTTGCATTTTTATCGAGGCTCCTTAGTTTGTTTGCTGTATGATTGTTCTAAAATCTAAAATCAATCGGCGGATGGCGGGCGGGTGCAGTTTTGAAAACCTTCGGTGCAAAATGGACAGCGGGCGGATGATGAGTTTTGTGTCGCGGTTGCGGATGAAAAAATAGCCCATCCGCGCATCTCTACTGTTTATAGAACTGGGTTAACGTTTTTACACTGGTGTTTTCTGGACAGTCCAACCGTTTGTTTAATATATTACCAGTTTAAATGTTAAGACATTCCTATCCACTGTATCCAGTAAATTTTTTTGACAGTGTGTGTGTTGTGTGCATTTTATCTCCAAGGTAAATGCTTAACATTCTACCTTAGAGATGCAAGTAGAATACCCCTAGCGTGATGTCACTGCAAAGTATCAATTGGGACAAGGCCCATCTATGTCATGACAGGAACAGTTTACGCCCAAGGAACACTAATATTCAAATAAAGGTGTTGTCCTTTGCTTTGATTCGTCAAATCATAATTAGATAAATAGTTATGAAATAAATCAGACCAGCTTTGGAGCTTGTTTACTTTATGGTTGCTAGGTAACAGTTACAGAAATAGCCCATATTACGGTACACACTTATCATATCTTGGGAGCAGATGTGTATGTCTGATATGTATATATATCTGCAGCCAATGTCCAACCACTCACATTATTAACTTTTTTTATATTCCAGTACTAGTTTATTACTGGAATATTTTGACCATATCATGAATGATAAATATAATAAAATATGGCAAAAGGAGAAATTCAATAATAAAATACATAATTGTGTTAATTTGATTTGCATAACACATTTACGAAACAGTATTCATACACAAACCAGTTAGTTCTGAGTAAGTATGGGTATACTCCCTTTTTGTAGGTTGATTTTATTTGCATATCATATTTAGGACTCTGCAATTAATCAAATTCCATTCGAGATACAGTCATTTCGAATAATCTGATGAATACAGGTATTTGCACTTTTGAGCACATCGAGTATTAGCCTTGAAGGTTCTCCGTGGAAATGTTATTGCTTTCTCTGAAATGTTTCACAGTATGGTATTAAACCTTTTTATCTTCATGGAGACCAAACGCTCACAGTCCGAATGCCTGTTTCCCTAAGTATCTCCGAGCTGTAAAACCACCTGTAACTGAATAAATGTAAGGTAGTGCTGTTTAAAGTCATACTGTGGAACATTCTAGGCAGAACAATGACATATCTATAGAAACAAGTGGCTGATGGTTCCTTCCTGAGAAAAGTTGCGCAATGCAACAGAGGCCAATATTTTATTTTGGCCGGTCTGCTGCCTAAAGTGCATAAAGTTTTATTTGAACATTTAAGTGTGAAGAAATAACACCACAAATGTGACAAAATGTGAACACGCTGCTTTGCTGGATTCTAAACGATATTGGACGATCTCTACATTTTTAACAGAAAGCTCTACAGCCAATCCTTTGTGGTTTTGGAGCAGACGCAAGACTTTGGAAGAAAACACTGGAACATCAAATTACTCAAGAGTAAAAGGGTATATAGGAGTAGCTACAACTTTTACTTAAGTGAGAGTACTGTTACTTCATTAAAAATAGTACTCAAGTAGGACTACATTTTGGGTCAGATGACACAACATAAAATAAAACTGAGCTGCCTATTGGACTTTTCAGGTTTCATTTCTCAAAACTCCATCAATCAAACTTAAATTAGTTTGCCCCTTCTGATCTGAAAATCATTACAGTCACAGTCGTCTCTAAATTTCTAACTCGATACTGAATCCGATCCTGTAGTTTCTCAGTGTACTCCCTCAGTGGTCCAGGTAGGTTTCATAGTGGTATATAGTTGTATACTAGTCTATGTGCTTTTATTTTTGTTCTGATCCAGTCAAGATCATTCTAAAGCTATTCAGGAAAGGTTCATTTCTGTCCTGTGAATGTGACTTTTTTGGTATCGATACCTGCTCAAATGAGTATCTAGTTTCAATACTAGTTTACTTCTGGTTCTCCACATCTTACTGCAAAAACGTCAGTTCACATACAGTAAATATTGCATAGTGAAAGCTTTTTTATAGTTCAAGGCAATAGGAAAAATGGTTTCTTACTTCATCTGGGAGTATGACAGTCACATTCTTGAATCTGAAAACCACCAATAAATATGGAAGATGTTCAGCAATTTCCATGGTGACACAATGCACATATTAGCGCACACAGACTGATATGTTTTTAGATGCAAAAAGAAAGAAAATATAAAATGGAACACATTTTCATGAGCCTGTGATCAATACGAGTATTCATGGTTCTGTTTAGATGTTTGATTTTCAACCAAAAGTATGTCCAGATATTTCAAACTTGAACAAAACCTTAGATTACTTAATCAGCATAACAACTGAATAAAAAATGTATTTGAAATTTCCGAACTTTTGTAGTAAAAGTCTGGATCTGTGACTGTGACTGGAGGCCTGAGGTCCAGACCCTGTGCCAGTATAATAAACCAATCAGGTCACAACAGAGATGAAGGAGCAGGACAATGAGATGTTCCAGAGCACCACGTAAACAAACTGAACACATAAACAGACCAATTAATGTGACCAAAATAAGAAAAAAGTCAATTAAACTACGGATATTACCTTGAATGGGTAACTCCTTATTGATACTTCGCAGTGACATCGTGCCGGGGGTGTTCTACTTTTATCTCTATTGGCGGAATGTTCAGAAATCACCATGGTGACGCGATGCACAAAATAGCAAACACTGACAAATACGTTTTAATGATTTAACACCACAAATCATCTCACCAAGTCAACACTTTCTGGTCAGATTTAAATAAAGCTCATAATAAGAGTAGTGCTTTCTGTTAGCGTCACATTGTCGGAGAATGTTGATGATGAGTTGCGAACTACCAATTGATACATTCTTGTAAACCATAAACAGGTCACTCCATCAGGCATAAAAAGCTACTGGGCAGATTTATGGAGAGGCAGCCCCACTTACGTCTGTTTTTCAAGGTAATTTATTAGCTGTCTTTCGTCCTCAGTCATCCAGGTAGGATCCATAGCAAGACAGAATTGAATTTTCTTTGGTTTTGTATTTGTAAGCTGTTAAAAAAAAAACTCCTGTCATTGAATAAACGCAAGCTAGATGAGTTTAATGCCATACTGTGAAACATTCAAGGCAACGTCAAAATGTAGGTGCAGGTGGCGTATTTCCCCAGCAAAGTTACACGCCTCCGACAGTAGTCATGGTCACGTTTAATGTAATTTACAAACATAAGCCCTTGAATCATCCAAGCGTTAAATAAAACATGACATTTACAAGCATTCGCGGATTATATCACCGACTCTAGAAATCACTGCTTGTCTGCACCACTTTGACTTCCATTATAAATCTTACACACGCGGTTTGAATGAACATAAATCATTAAAAGAGTGATGGATGGTTTGTGAATTAGTACGAAAGAAAGGACCTCTGCCAAGACACTTTTCTGATCTTGCAATAGGAAATATGATTAGTTAATAAAATGAAAAGTGCAATAATAAACAATATTTTGATTAAACCATACCAGGACTCAACTAGGACTGTACCGTGGTCTACTGCAAGGACCTGGAACAAAGTGAACTGTACCAACACTAAAACATTACTAAATCGGGACTAAACCTGGGGGCCAGACCAGAAGAAACTCAAGAACTCAAGGTCTAAACCAGACCTAAATTAGGACCAAACTAGGAATTAAACTATTCCTGGAACAAAATCAGGACATAACAAAGCTCAGGCTATCATGACAGTCTGAACAGAAGACGCAAAAGTGGTGTCGCATCTTCACTTTTTATTCCGCGTTTAGATGAGCATTTTCGGGAGGAAATCTGTGTGCATACGGGGATGCAAAAGTGTGTGGAATTCCATTGGGTATGCTTGTACTTAACACAACAAGGGCATCTGTGGACATACATGCATTTTCATCAGCTACTCCTTCCGCAAAGTTGTCCCACCATCGACTGGTTCTCCACGTCTCGTTCATAGTCGTCTGGCTCGCCTGCGACGAACTGGTGCATCCAGAATTTGACAGAGGTAATTGCAGATCCTTCTCTGTTCACTAACAGTATCTGTCCATATTCTGTACATTTGTTGGATTCCTCCTGTAAGTTTATCAGAGCTGCCAGAGCAGTTTAAAGGTCCGATGCATGGAAATGATCTGACATGTTTGTTTCTGTGTACTGTATTTATGCGACATACACACGTACGTGAAGTGAGGAGATCTGATCAGAGTTTTGTATCTTGGGCAATGTAGACGGAAAGGCTACAGTGGAGAGTATTCAAGTTTTCCACTCTGGAGGGTGGTTTCAGATTTTTGCCTTTTTAAGCCCCAAAAATGTCATCACCGTCTAAATGAAAGGCACTTCCGATAAAATATTTTGTTGTTTTTACCCGCAACCGTTCTTGTGTAAATAGGCCTTCAAACCCAGTCTTGACTAGGCACACAGATTTTAATCCTGCATGGTTCAATCCTAAAACGATTTAATGCTCACAAGAGTCAATGTTGTGTAATATAGGACTTTTAAGTCATAAGATTAATATGACAAGTTTAAGGAGCCAATCCTAAACAAATAATGATAAGGTTCAACATCTGTGGATCAGAAGTTTGGAGATTTCTTTCAAAAAGTTCAGGTTCAGTCCTGGTTTAGACTTATTCTTATTTCTTGATTTTATTTTCTTCAGTTAACACACATTTTTTGCCTCCAATACTTGTCAATACAAACATCTAAAACGCTTTATTACTGCAGCCAAACATTCAAAGCCTATCAAACTAAGGACTTGTTGTGGAAGTGCCCTGATCCGGTCTCTAACCAGACCCACTGCAACGAGTCCCAGGATGAAGTCAACTTCCCAATGGACGGAAGAATCATTCAAAAACATTAGCTCAAAAGTAGTTCTCTGATAAATTACAGATGTCTTATTTGATATCAACAAAAAACACAAGGCTGTAGACTCAAACTCAATTTAGATACTAAGGAATGGACTCGATACTCATTACCAATCCGATACCATGATAATAAGCGAAGAAAAATTCAATTGTCAACTGGACAAACGTTTTTTTGATTGAATATGTTTCACAGCTCATCCAAGCTGCTAATAATAAGAACTTTTACACAATAGAATGTGATTTTCAGCATTAAATGGTAGAACTTTCTTTTCTACTCCCATATAGTCTTATATGTGGGTAATCCTTCTGTGGTAAAGGTAGGTGAGTGGTCCATGGGTTTATACTAGTCTATGTGCTCTTATACTTGTTCTGATACAGCTCAAGATCCTTCTAAAAGGAAAGGTTAATCTCTAATTTTCATTTCCTGTGAATGTGACTTCTTTAGTATCGATACCTGCTGAAATGGGCATCTACTATAGTTTCGATACTAATTGTAGCAACAATTTATATCTGATTTTTGATCATTTTGACAACCCTACTACCAATAACAATATTCTGGCGATATTATGTAATCCACCAGAAATCACTCAACCACAATGCTTGTTCAAAAAATAGCAATTTTATATTTCCCCAAATTGCAAATCTATTCTGAGAAGAAAGGAAAAGTTTGAGACAGTTTTTGTTTCATGTGGATAGGCCCAGTAATTACAGAGATACTAACCATAACCCAGGTCAACACATCTGCATTTTGACAGTTAAAACGCAAATTCTACAATTATCTGCGGCCCTCCAGCTGAACTTGACAATTATGGAAACATTTTAAAGAATTCTTCAAATATTCACACACAGTTATCAGTTAAGTGTTTAGTCAATCAACATCTTCATCATCATTTTTTCCTTGAACCCGACGGTTAGATAAGTGAGATGGTAGATCCGATTACATCCTTGGCATTCGAAACTCAGATCCGACTTCCTTCAACGCGTTTGGGCTTCCCATCAAAAACCTGTCTTCGTGACGACAGCTTACCCCACAGGCACGGTTCAGTGCTACAGAGAAATGGGGAAATTAGCATGTCTCCTGTTCGCTGAAAACAAGCAGTTGTCATTGCCTAATTTGGCACCATTTTGATTTGACTTGTTTAATGTAGCTCTTTTAAATGTGCTTATCAAGTGCTCTGTCTAGGGCTGCAACTCATGATTATCTTGCTAACTGATTAAGAGGTTATTCATTTGATCGTTTAATCAGTTAGTTGTTTAGATTGCCTATAGCCTGTGAATATGAGCTGAAGTGAAGGACATCCTGGTGGAAAATATTAACAGACCAAAGAGTAGGGATGAAACAGTAACCAAAGTGTCGTGAAATTGTCTCGTCAAAAGTCACACAGTAATATCGTGGACCATCACAATATATGGAATTACAAGACTCTTTGCTTAAATTAAGAGTTACGGTGCAGCAACAGCTAAAAAAAAGACAGAGGGAACTACATAGACCATGATCCTTTGCTCCATTTCAGTGTAGACTTCAAGAAATAACAGTTCTAAGCACTTTTAAGTCTTAGTTCTTTGGATTAAGTTTTGTTAAGGCATTTTAAGAGGAAAAAGTATCATATTCACAGTTTTGTTGGCCTCCACAAAATGTTGCAATAAATATTATATCATGAGATGTATATTGTGAAAATATTGTACTGAGAAATTTGGATATTGTTACATCCCTAATCGTGAGCCTCCCCACTGTATCATGAGCTTTCCCACGATATCACAATAAATATCGTACCGTGAGGTTCATAACGTATTGTGAGACTTGGATATTGTTACACCCCTACGAAAGAGTGTTTTCATCAAAACACGACATTTACAGATTTCCTGTGTCATTTGTGTTTAATCCCTGCTGACTGAGTCCTAAAACCTTTCAGCTCATGACATGTTCTGGAGCGTGTGTGTAAACCAGTTCTCAATTCAGCTAAACAAATCGTTGAAAACTATTTCACTTGCAATTACTCGATCAATCAGCCCTAGTTTTTGTCACTGTAGCCACGCACATTGTTCATCTTAATTATAATCATATCAGAGTTTGCCAGTTTATTCTTAAAAACAAAAACGATCATATTTGACCAAAATCAACCACAATCTTTTTACTTTCCAAGTCTTTAAGTCATTTATTATCAGTTCAAAAACATAACTATGATAAGTTTTTATCGCGTAATCATTTTATAGCCTTTTCCAGAGTAAGTCTTATAAAACTAATCTCAGAAATGAATTTTGTCTAAAGTACGGTTACTATAGTGCTACTAAATAACCAAGAACCTTATTTTTGTTTGATCAAATGTACTTTTGTAAATATAAAATAAACTGATAAACAGGCGTCAGAGCTCACACTTTTATATGAATACATGTAAGCTTAGTAATACTTATAACTACTGGGACAGAACCCATAATTAACACGTTTAAAAGAGTTTCGTTAAAACGGTGCCAAATAGGGCGATGATAGCTAACAGGTAAACTGTAAAAAACATCAGTTACACTTAATAAAAGCTACGCCTTAATATCTAGGTTTTGTGTCTGTGTGGTGACTGTTTACCTCACGGACATAGTTCAAAGCTGAAATGCTAAAAATGACAGAATTGGGACATCTACCGTTAGCTTACAGCTAACTAGCATGCTACACTGTAAAAGAGTTGGTTACATTTAATAATAGCTTTGACGTAATTAGCTTTAATTGCTATTTTCAGGTGACACAACAACTTACGAGATATAATAATATTTACTGCAGAAATGTCTTCAATGTTTTCAAAACAAATATACAACAGTCAATTAGTTGATGTTATAATGTTGTTTCCTGGAGTTGTGCTTTGTTTCATTTAACACAAAACCCATTAATGTTACTTGGAATTTTGTCTCAAATGGAAAACAGTGAGTTCCACCTTATGATGTCATGTGGTAATATAGTAACTTACTTACTTTTAAACTCCATTTACATTCACTAGAATCATTTGGATGATTTCAGACCTAGAACTGCCAATCTCTACTGAACAAAAAGTAAAAATGAGGTGTTAACTTGAAAACTACCACTTGATGACATCACAAGGTGGAACAGAGCATTTTGAGATTTGGAGATTTAATGAACCTTTAAGCCATAAGGTTAATATAACAAGTTTGTGGGGTCAATCCTAAACAAATAGTGATAAGGTACAAAATTTGTGGATCATATAGTTGGAGATTTCTTTCAAAAACTGTAAATCTCCCATAGAGTTATATACAGTAGACCCCCCCGTTTGAAATTATTATATCATCAAATTCTAGAATGCTAACACCAGCAATTACAACCTATTTTTCTAGAGAATCCCTTCACGTTTTAACTTCTTGTACATCATTTTCTTAATATTTCCTACTGCCCGTATAAACTTGTAGGAACCTGTCACACCTCAACCAAAGTGCAAACCGGGGATTTCTGTGTTATCACAAAGTCCTTATCAAAACAAAGCCGATCTACTACACTGCAAACTGCAAACCACACACAAGTCAACCAGGGCTGCATATGTAAGTTACACAAACATAAACTTGAGATTGTCTAGCTCTTTAAAAGTTCTATACTATACAAAAATGACTCTTGTGAGGTTTAAGCCATGTTAAAATGTTGTTACCTCCTCAAAAACAGACCTGGAGTTGTGTTTTGTTTCATTCACACATGTTTGAGTAACTCTTTATTATTAGTCTGCCTGCATCTCCAAAGCTCAAAATGCTCTGTTCCACCTTATGATGTCATGAAGGGGTAGTTTTTTTTTTTTATGTTAACAGCTCCTTTTACCTTTAGTTTCACAGACACTGGCAATTCCAGGGCTGTAATTATCCAAACAATTCTAGTGAAGGAGTATAAAAACACAATGAAGCACTTCCTGTGAAAACGGTGAAACGGAGTGTTTTCTCTTTGAAAGAAGAACACAGCCTAAATATGAAGGGTTTTTGTGCTAAACATGTGTGAATGAAACAAAACACAGCTCCAGGTCTGTTTATGATGAGGAAACATTATAACATAGATCAGAATATAGCGTAATGTGGGCTCTTTATTAAGTGTTTTTAAAGATACACTGTAACTTTTCAGATAATGCGTCCACCAGCAGCTTGAGATGTCACTGCTTCACCTAAAATTTCCCACAGTATGGCATTAAATGTCAGTAACTTAATTGCATTTTCAAACCATGAAAACATACATTCTCAACCGGGACAAAATCACGACTTAATTCAAGACTTAACCAGGACTAAACCAAGACTAGAGCCGTTTTAAACCATGACTAAACCAGATCTAAACCAGGAACCACTTACGCACGGCAACCAATTTACTCTGGAAGTTTAATTTTTCGTTGAACCGATTAAAGGTGTTGTCATTTCTCTTTATTGGTCTAATTTAGTTATTTACATTACAGTTGCTAGGTAACTGTTGGAATTGCCTTACTGAACCCTGTAGAGAGGTGTCACATTCGTGGTAGTTGTCTTTATAATTGCCAAGTGAGGACATTTTAACGACATTTGTGATGATGAGGAGTGAAAAGGAGCCAAACCACATGAGTAAGCCGTTCACTCTGACGCTTGTCCGAGGTGAGAAAGAGGAGTGGAAATACCTTGGCAAAACCAGGCTGTAATTAGAAAGTAGAAGTAGAAGAAACCAGGTCCAAACCAGGACTAGAGCCGTTCTAGTAATAACTCAAATAACGATAACCGAAATATTATGAGATCGTATCGTCAGAGGTCTCAAAATAATACCGCTGGCCATCACAATATATCAAATGTCGAAGTCTCTTATGCTATAGTGCAGCAATATAGCTACAGAAAAAGACAGGACTACGTAGACCATGTTCCTTTTCTCTATTTCAGTGCCAATTACATGAAGAAATAACACTTACATTTTAATTCTTTGGCTTATGATAGAACCTCAGTCTTGTCAATGTATTTTAAAAGGAAAAAATAACATTTTCATAATTTTGTTAGTCTCCACAAAATATTGCAATAAATATCATACCGTGAGATGCATATCGTGAAAATATTTGGAGAAATTTTAATATCTCTAGTTCTAAAACAGGCCAAAATCAGGACTTGAGCCATTCTAAACCAGGACTAGACCAGGACTAAACCAGGAGTACAGGCATTCTGAATCAGGTCTAAACCAGGACGTACGTCAATCAAACCACATCAATCCTTTACCACACTCAAGTTAACCAAAGTGCTTTACATTAAAATCTAATCTAACCGTTCTGAACAAGGTCTAGACCAGGACTTTACCAGGACTTGAGCTGTTCTGAGCCAGTTCTAAATAAGTCTAAACCAGGACTACAATAGACCATAACGTGGACTAGAATAGAGCGATTCTAAACTCTATTTGAACAGGACTAGAGCCATTCTAAAACAGATCTAAGCCAGTTTTGAACCAGGACTAACCAGGACTAGCCCAGAACTTAATCAGGACTAAAGTTGTTCTAAACCAGTTTTAAAACAAGACCAAACCAGGACTTGAGCAATTCTGGACCAGTTCTAAATTAGGACTAAACTAGGACTTAATCAAGACTAGACTACGACTTAATCAGGACTTTAACCATTCTAAACCAGGTCTAAACCAGGACTAGACCAGATCTGCTCCACTTCTAGCCCAGGGCGGTTGGTCAGAGTGTCCTCGGGCTGTGGTGTTACACTGTGATCTTGTGAGTGAAGTGTGAAAGAAGCAGACGCCTTCACCTCCTGTTCAAATGAATCAGACTTCTCCATGTCCGACAACTTCAGGAACTACTCCGTCTAATGCATGTCCAAGATCTTTAGCCAGCAGAACACCTGGATGACCATAAATGCAAGATGCGTTTAGGACCATGGAACATTGCAGATAAGGCACTAACATCTCCAAGGACACAGAAAAGTTACACAGTAGGTCGACTAAAGACGTCCTGCCAATCGATTTGTTGACTAAAACAGGGCATGGCAAAAGCTCTCAAAACTATTACGTGACCGTGTAACTGAATCAAATTGCACTCACAAGATTACACCTGCACGGGAGTTGTTGTCAGCACTAAAACAGTTTATCGCCGTGTGATAAAATAAATTATGATGCTGAATTAACATTAGTGGGTGGGATACAAATTGATGACTCATAAGTGTTAAATGCAGGTGAATGACAAGAAGAAATGTCTCAAACTTCAGTAGTCGGACATCCACTCATACCTGATCGATACAACTAGCCCCGCCCCTGGGAGAACCTGAAATTTGCTGAAATCCTACAAGACACTGGCTAAATTTTTTTGTGAAATCTGATTTTTTTGCGAGGTTGTTCACATTTCCAATTAAATGCAACTTGTATGTGATCTCCACTGTGAACTTTAAACGCCCAAAAAGTGTCCCGCATACGCACTGGAGGGCACGGCGACGACACACGCAGCGAGAGTGTTCAGTTTTTATGGAAGCAGCCTAAACGATGGGCTTGTTTCCCAAAATATGGTTCAGTTCTTCTTAAAATGGGCAGGTTACATGTCCATGGCCACTTCATTTGTTTGAATCTTTAGCCTCCTTGCATTTGGCTCTTTAGGATCTTTATTTTTGTTGATACTGGAGCCAGAACCACCTGTAGCCACGCTCGGGCATTTCTTTGGCAATCATTTAAAAAAGTGGCGGTTCCGATAAGACCCCTCCAATTTGGCCTGAATACAGCGATCTCCCCAAATATGAATGAACTCACTAACCTCGCTTTACTTCCACTTACTGGACTCTGAGCCTGACTTGTAGGTGGGATGAATGTGACCTCGCCGTTCAGACTGAAGTCGCATGTCAAAAGATCGCATATGTATCGGTTTTAAGAGCACATATCCAAGTGGTCTGGGTCGCATTTGAAAAAAATCGGATCTGTGTCGTTCAGACTGTCATTAAAAGATCAGATACAGATCGCATAGGGCCAAAAAATCTGATTTGGGTCACTTCAGGCTGCAGTCTGAATGTAGCCACTGACATGATGCCAGACAGGACAGCGGCTCTTTCTGCAGGAGACATGTGCAGTGACATAGTCTAATAATCCTGTAGTAATACTGTCGTTTTACTGCCGTGTTACAGGCACTGCTCAGAAAAAGCATGCACCGTTATGTAATTAAAATAAAATAAAAATCTTTCTGTGTAAATACCTCAAGTTACAATGTTGTCATCTGCGCCTTATAGACAAGTGTGGCCTATGTACACTACCAGTCAGAAGTTTTAGAACACCACACTTTTTCCAGTTTTTTTACTGTTTACTGTTGACCAAAACGTATTCTGAACTTTTGATTCATGAAAGTGTCCACCTTTGGCAGATATAACAGCTGAATACACTCGTGGCTCGTTTTTACAATAGAAATCAAATATTCTTCAGAAAGTTCTTCCCAAGTCTGTTGCAGAAGTTCTCATAAATGTGTGGCACTTGTAGGTTGCTTCACTCTTCTGTCCAGTTCATCCCAAATCAGCTCGATGGGGTTTAAGTCTGGACACTGTGCTGGACACTCCATGTTTTCAAGTTTACCAACTTGTTCGTTTTTCCGGAGTTAGTTTTGGCAGAGCTTGGACTTGTGTTTTGTTATCTTAATCTTTTTTTTTTTTTTTTAACCTCTGTCTGTTCAGTACTTACCTTTGTACCATTTCAAGCTCTTCAGTGGACTTGAATTGCAATAAATAACTGGAAAAATTAGAGTGTTCTAAAACTTTTTTATTGGTAGTGTTTGTACATGTTTTTTTGTTTTGTTTTGGTTTTTTTTAGTTGATGCGGCTTATATTTAGGTGTGCTCAGGTGTAATTAAAGAGAAAGGTGCAACGAAATGCTGTAATTACATGTAAAATATATATACAAAAGTCTCATTAAACTCATGAATCACTCCCAAATCTTCATCTAGATCCTTCCACATCCTCTCCTTTCTCCTGTTGTCCCGTATAAATCCCACATAATCCTAAAAGGCTTAGAACACAATTACACGGCGCACCTTTAAAATGAAGGCAGATTTTCTCATGCTTTGTATTGGAATGCACATTTCTGTGGAGGATCAGCGTATTTTTATTTGCAGGAAGCCCACACGTAGAAAAGATAAAGTGAAAATATTAACCACTCTGCCAGAGGGCACTCTACAGTCTTCTAAACGATGCCGTTTTAAACATTACATAAGTTCTTGAGGTCAAAATAAGCCTGCTGTGTACTGTTCATATCTAATTAGAAAGCATCTCAGTGTCCGTTAGCATGCTAGTTAGTGCAAGCTTTACCTTCACAGCAAAACTCGGCTCTGAAGTGCTTTTAAACTCATCGTGGTGAATAATTAGGATGTTGTGAATGCTTAATGTAAGTGAGGAAAAACTACAAACCGTTTAGAGGGCCCATCTCATGCAAAATAACTCTTTTCACATTGTATCTTCTGCACATAAACCAGCACAATTTGGGTTTTGGAACATTGCACAATAGTTATAAAATCTTACTGATTTCTTGGAGACAGTCACAGACCAGGAACTAAAAGGCCGGCTGTCCTGAGAAAGCACAGGCTCCGCCCTCCAAACGTGACGTAGGTGACGAGTGAGCCGCCCTTCCTCCGCCCATCTCAGGGAGGGAGGGGGAGACAGGCGTGCACCCTGATAGTGGTAGGAATAAACTTTTATTCATCATGGAGATACAGCGTGTTCAGCCTTATGTTTTGGACCCGGAATTGGACGAGGACTTGGAGGTGCACAAAGTTCAAGCACCACGTCGACATCAGCTGAACATTACTGATGAGTAAAGTATTATTAAACACTAGTAGACAAACTTATTATATCATGTACACTGCAGTGTAGAACAATGAGCTTATGCTGTCGCTTTTGTTTAGGTGTTGAGGGGGTGCCTTCTGCTACGTCAAACGTGTCATAGGTGTAGCTGCCGCATCATTGTTGTAGCAGCTTTAGTTCGTTGTCACATGGGAGGGTGGCAGAAATATGCTGCAATTTGTTAAAAAAATCAATCTAAAAAACACTTCTGCGACATATACAAGCCCACACATCACTCTTAGAAGGTAGAAAGCTCTGAAGAGTTGATTTTGCATGAGGTGGGCCCTTTAAAATGAACTAGTTCTGTTTTTTTATGTTTATTAGACAGTAAAAATCAGGTACAGCACCTTTAACATGCTCTTTAAAAGTTGTAAAAGTTGTTCAGCTCGGGGTAAATACAGAGGTTGGGAATGCGTTAGGAAACTAAGGAATTTGAACCACAGTTAAGAGTTTAAAATGTCGTTAAAAAATGATCACTAAAATTTAAAGGTACAGTATGCAGCTTTCTGGGTTTGGCGTGTTTAACAGTTAAGAAAATCTAAATATAGAGTTAAAACCACCTCAGAACTTTTACCATGGAGATGAAAATTATATCTAAAGGAAGCTAATGAAGTTTCATAGGTTTTTGCTGACATTTCGTAGTTTTTTGTTGAAATGTCTTTTTTTTCTGACATTTCGTAGTTTTTTGCTCAAATTTCAAAGTTTTTTGCTGAAATTTCATTGTTTTTTGCTGACATTTCATGTTTTTTGCTGACCTTTTGTAGTTTTTTTGCTGACATTTCATAGTTTTTTGCTGACCTTTTGTAGTTTATTGCTGAAATTTCATAGATTTTGCTGAAATTTCATAGTTTTTTGCTGACGTTTTATAGTTTTTTGCTTAAATTTAATGTTTTTTGCTGACCTTTTGTAGGGTTTTTTTGCTTAAATTTCATAGTTTTTTTGGTTAAATTTCATAGTTTTTTTTGCTGACATTGTGTAGTTTTTTGCTGATATTTTGCAGTTTTTTTCCTGACATTTCGTAGTTTTTTGCCGAAATTTCATAGTTTTTTGCTGACCTTTTGTAGTTTATTTCTGAAATTTCATAGATTTTTTTGCTTAAATTTCATTGTTTTTTGCTGACATTTTATAGTTTTTTTGCTTAAATTTCATAGTTTTTTTAGCTTAAATTTCATAGTTTTTTGCTGACATTGTGTAGTTTTTTAATCATTATTACAGTTAAATGAGCACTACATAACTTTTCTAGTGGGTGGTCTGTCACCTACTTGTCTCTATGTAGATGTTATCACTTTGCCTGGAATGTGCCGCAGGACTAAATCAGGACAAGATTAAACCAGGACTAGAACAGGACTAAACCAGGACTAGAACAGGACTAAACCAGGACTAGAATAGAACTCAAACAGAACTAAACCAGGACTAGAACAGAACTAGAACAGCACTAAACCAGGACTAGAACAGGATTTGTCCACTACTAGAACAGAACTAGAACAGCACTAAACCAGGACTAGAACGTGACCTAATCAGGACTAGAATAGAACTAGAACAGGACTAAACCAGGACTAGAACGTGACCTAATCAGGACTAGAATAGAACTAGAACGGAACTAAACCAGGACTAGAACAGGACTAAACCAAATTAGGACACGTTTGAACAAATTCTAAATGTCACACTTCGTAATTCTACCCTAATATAGTGTCTAGACTGTTACATGTGCTGCATAGGCGTAGACAGTAAACCAGATGATCCTTATCTGATTTCAATAGGATTTGGAATGGGACCCCAGGCCAAAATGTGCACCCTGCCCTGGTCACCGCGCTAGGTGGGGTTAAGTGGATTATCCTTGTTTAAATCTGCAGTTTGTACAACAAGTCAGGCTTAAATCTGAGCCTGGGGTTTGGCCTGGATTTATTAGGCGTAGATGCAGTAAGTGACAATCTAAACAACACTTAAAAGAGTTAAAGATCGTAGTGAGCGATAGTAGTAATACAAAACTGAAATCTATTACTACTACTACTACTACTTCTACTGCAAGCACATGTTTTTACGTCTACTACTGCTACTACTACTACTATTTCTACAATTTTAATGATCCTAGGCCAAAGTAAGCGTTACTATTATGAGGGATGTAATAATATCCAAATCTCACGGTACGATATTATCACGATATGCATCTCACGGTTCGATATTTACTACAATATTTTAAAGAGGCTTATATAATTGTAGACCGGACACGTTTTGGCTTTTAAAAAAAACTTGACATGATTTTGGTGTGAATTATTACCTTCATAATCCCAAGAATTCAAGTAAAAAAACATATGTTCTTCATGTTGCACTGAAATGAATCATGGGATATGTAGTTCCCTCATGTTTATAAGCTTTACTACGATAAAACCATGCATTTAAGCAAAGGAACTTGTGATTCGATATATTGTGAGACTTTTGACGATACGATATCATGATATTTCGGTTATTGTTACACCCCTAACTATTACTACTACTTCCACTACAACTGCTACTACTATGATTACGACAGGCACACAAAAAAGTACTTAAACATAAAAGTACCTACAGCTGTAAACATGTTGATGATAAAAGCAATAAAAAGCACAACTGAAAACTACAACTACTTTTTAAACTTGCCTTGCCTACTTTTACTACTATTGTTGCTACTATTACAATGACTGGCACTGGTACTACTACTACTACTACTACTGCTACCACAACTACTACTACAGAAACCTCAACCTCAAATACAGTGCAATTACTCAATTTTCCGACTGAATCATACTTTTTACCGCTGAATAAAGTTATAATAAAAGCCCGCGTCTCACCCCCTCCCTCCTTCTCTTTCTATCCTTTAGTCTCTGTGTGTGTTCCGTCTCTTCTGGTGCCCGATTCAGCAGAACTACTCCCCTTACTGGCCACTCTTGTCACTACACCAATCCAGGCAAACTGCAGGCATCAGATTTTAACAAGATTCACCGCTCTGAGACAAGAATTTTAACAAAGATATACCCCAAAATAGAAGATATAGAACGTATTAATCCACTGCTAAATTAGAATCAGACCTGGATCTTGTCTGGACCAAAATCAGGACTCGAGGTGGAGACTTTTGGAGGTACTTATCCAGGCTGAGATCTAGGACTTCAGTACAGTAAGGTGTGGCGTTTTTACTCAGACTTAAACCTGGGTTAATCAATGGAAAGCTTACATTTTAAAACTTAGACATGAAGCCTTAACCAAGAATTTTGCGTATTTTAAGCAGCTAAAAAATTCTGAAAACATCTTATTTAATCTATTCTCTCGCAATTCTCTAAAAGCAGGATACAAAACAATACACTACAACTTCACAAACCTGACGCGATGAAATTTTGAATTGTAACGTAAAGCTTTCTTCCAACGTTTACATTAGTTTCAGCTTAAATAAAGATCTACAAGTTTTGCTAAACCCGTTCGGAAACACTTTGCGAGGATCTCTGTAGCTAATCCGAAAATTACTCGAAAGCCCACGCCCTTTGACCCCCGACTGCAGAGGTGGAAAACAAACAAAAAAAAAGCAAAAATTTGACAGACTTCGAAATTTGTGAAAAGTTTATAACATTTAAATGAGCAGGTCTGAATATGACAGTTATAGTTTGACGTTTTTCAGTCATTTTTAACGTTTTAAAGATAATATTAAAAAGCCGATGAACGGAATCGTTTAAAAAAGTCAGAATTAAACAAATGTTGGTTATCACACTTATTACACCACAAGAGCGGTATTAAGACAAAATGATGCAAAACCTTATTCAAATTAGACCTGGTTTAGTCCTGGTTTAGTCTTGTTTTGGTCCTTGTTTAGTCCTGGTCTACTCCGGGTTTAGTCATGTTTTAGTCCTGGTTTAGTCCTGGTTTTAGTTCTGGTTTAGTCTTAGTCTTGTTTTAGTCCTGGTTTAATCATGATAGAACTCTGTTTTACACCTATTTTAGACCTGGTTAACTCCTGATTAAGGCCTGGTTTATTCCGGGTTAAATCCTGGTCTAGTGCTGGTTTAGTCCTGGTTCTGCCATAATTTAGTCCTGGTTAAGTCCTGGCTTGGTTCTAATTATTTCTGGTTAATTTCTGGTTCAGTCCTGGTTAAGGGTTGGTTAAGTCCTGGTTTAGACCTGCTTTAGTTCTGGTTTAGTCATAGTGTAGACCTGCTTTAGTCCTGGTTTAGTCATAGTTTAGACCTGCTTTAGTCCTGGTTTAGTCATAGTTTAGATCTGCTTTAGTCCTGGTTTAGTCATAGTTTAGATCTGCTTTAGTCCTGGTTTAGTCATAGTTTAGATCTGCTTTAGTCCTGGTTTAGTCATAGTTTAGATCTGCTTTAGTCCTGGTTTAGTCATAGTTTAGATCTGCTTTAGTCCTGGTTTAGTCATAGTTTAGATCTGCTTTAGTCCTGGTTTAGTCATAGTTTAGATCTGCTTTAGTCCTGGTTTAGTCATAGTTTAGATCTGCTTTAGTCCTGGTTTAGTCATAGTTTAGATTTGCTTTAATCCTGGTTTAGTCATAGTTTAGACCTGCTTTAATCCTGGTTTAGTCATAGTTTAGATTTGCTTTAATCCTGGTTTAGTCATAGTTTAGACCTGCTTTAATCCTGGTTTAATCATAGTTTAGGTCTGCTTTAGTCCTGGTTTCATCTATGTAACATTCGCTTGCACTGATGACAGTTCTTTAGCAAACCAAATAACTAGTACTGAAATATGGACTTTATTGGTGCACTTCAAAATCTGGACCTGGATTTGAACCAGGACTAAGTAGATTTTACAAGTTCTTCCTGATATTTGGGCCTATTTGGACTTGGTCTGGTCAGTGCAGCCTTCCCCCGCAACATCCACCCTTACTCACCCCCCCTTCAGAGCACTATCTCAACACAATCAGCGTGCATCCCTTTACCGAAACTCCTTTACATCGCATCAGGTTTGTCGAGTTGCTGCATACAGTTTTGTCATGTTTGGTATATTTCTGGAGAATTGTAGCGTGGGAGCATGAGTGACATAGGGTTGTGGGCAGAGCATTGCACAGAATCTTAAAACTAATCATAAGGATGGTTTGAATAGCGCCTGGAAGCGATCACTAAAATACTCAAACATGCATGGATGACATCTGAAACCTCTTCGGGGATAGTTTTGATGAGGAAACAACATGTACACAGCTTGCTCCGGTATCAGTATTAAATGTAAACTAAATACCTTTATATATTGTTTGGAAAATTGTAAAAAACGATACTCCAGATTAGATTCCCTGGAAGCATGAGGGATCTTTCCGTGTGGAGTTTGCATGTTCTTCCTGTGTCTGGGTGGGTTTCCTCCAGGCACTCCGGTTTGATCCGTCAAACCAAAACATGCACTAAAGGTCAAATCTTCCAGCTAAGGTAGTCCTGACCAAGACCAGCTCAAGATCTGGAGATGGGTCCCACTGACAGGTTTAACCCAGAGACGCTCAAGGACGTGTCAAATGCATGTGGGACAAATTTACCTCAGGGCAATACCTTAAACTTGTTAAAAAGTAAATATCCAGTCATTGTATTATTTGCAAAGTTATAGACAAGACAAGACCTGGTTAAATATTACTAAAACGAGGCAGAAGTCAGGACTGAACCAGGACTAAACTAGAACAAGGACTAAACCACGACCAAAACTAGGATTAAAGCCAGAATTAAACCAGGACTAAAACCAAAGCCTTAAACTAGGATTCTCCTAAATCTCCTGGGTACCACATGAAATCCATATCCCCATAGAGGTACCGGCACCACTGATTGAGATCCGCTCTGTTATAATTGAAATCTATCAAAATTAAAACGACATTTAAAGTAAGATGTCATCTAATTTACACACTTAGAGAGTGGAAACAACTAAATATAAAAACATTGTAACTGGCTTAAAGCAGCGTGTTAAAACAGTCCCATGCGTAAAAGCCCGGGTGAACGAAGCATTTCTAACTTCACCAGTGGTCTTATCGTAAACTCGATCGCTCAAAGTGGCTGGAAAGTGTCGTAAAAACAAACGTAGGGTTAAAATAATTCAGTGTTGCGTATAATGAGACAACGGTGGAGCCGGTACTGCGGCCGCCTGGGGGGCTCTCTACCTGGCGAAAGGCATCCTGCTCACCCAGAGTGCGCACCACGGGCTACGCTCAGGAGATGGAAGATTTTAAAAGTTAGTTATAAGAAAGCATTAATCTTAGCCAAAAGGAGGTAAGTACGTCAAAGAGGTGAACAGGTTTTCTTTAGTAACACGATAATTTACATCAATTTACATAACTTGTTATAAGAACCAGTAGTTGTTGTTCAGCGTCTTGGTAGAATGATATAAAATTAGAGTTATTTGGTGTAGCTAAATTTGTGTGGAAAACATGATTAACGAATTAAGGCGTGTTTGATTGAGAAAACGTCAAGCTCCCTCCAAAGTTTATGTGAAGTTATTGTGTTTGAAGCGCGTGATGTGCGTAAATCACTGGATAATTACTGCGTTAATTGATTCGCAGAATGTTATGTAGGCTACTGTAATTATGTCAAAACGTGATCGCGTCGTGCGCTTTTGGAGAAGTGTCCAACGTGCCCAAAACGCAAAGTGACAGCGAGGACTGAAGTGTGTGAGAGAGATTGTGATGTAAAAAACTAAAAAGAGAAACAAAACTGGTAGGGTTGTAACGTAGTACAGTAGTCTCCAAGCCGGATTAAGTAAACAAATGTGAGTACCGTGCACCCTGCCCCGTGCGAGAGGCGAGAGTGACCGGAGAAGAGCGCTCGAATCGCGGGGAGAGCGGAGTCTGCGCGCTCGCTCCAAGTTGTCAAAACGTGTTGTCAGTGCGTTTAGAAGTACTGCAAATTCCCAAACCAAAAAGAAATCGTCTGTGTTTGTAGCTCGGTGTGCGTAAAACCATCATCATCTGCATTGTAAAAGTTTGCTGTAAGGGTTCGTTGCTTTTCAAAAACGTGTTAAAGTTTGCACGGAAATATCGAAAGGATAAAGGAAAAACACTACTCACTTTTGACTTCTTCATATGGAACGGCAGGAGTAAATCCAGTGAAAAGGGAAAGCCTATTTTATTTTACTTCTACGATGAGAAAAGCGGTTGTCATCGTCCTGTGTGCACATATCCAATGCGTAAAAGTCAGTATCCAAAAGTAACAGAGACACGCAGACGTCCACGAGGGACAGGTGTTGTTGACCGGGGAGCTGCGGTGGTTGTTCGGCGGAGCTCGGAGCTGGTGACCCGCGGAGGAGTGCAGTCCATGGGGGTTTGTTTGACAGACTTGTGTCTCAGCGGTACATCCAGGCGTCCACGAGTGATCTGAGAGGAAGAGTGCGCGCGGGGAGGGAGAGTGGAGACTTTATACGAGACGTCAAAAGCGGCGCGGGCTCCGAGTGACGCAGGACGCACGGGACGCACGGCCAGAGGCGACACAGACACGGAGGCTTGAAAACTTAAAGTGCATGTGACAGGTTTGCATGGTTTCCCACTTAGGAGTTGGTTTGTTGTGACTGCACTTGAGGTAAATATACAGTTTTACACCAGTTAAGTAACAGTTTGTAACTTAGTTTACGTTGCAAACTGTTTGTAACGTAAACTATCTAACGTTTTGGTTGGGGGGTCTTTCATCTGTTTCTATGGACATGTTGTAGCACTGCCTGGAATGTTCCACAGTATGACATTAAACAGATCTACCTTAGATTTATTCAATGACAGGTGGTTTTATAGCTCAAAAATACTGGTATTCAGACTATGCGTGGCATCGCCTCTCCACAGATCTGACCTGTAACTTGGTCTGGTTTGGTCTTCATGAAGATAGAAAGGTTTAAAGTCATACTGTGAAACATTTCGGATAAAACAATAACATCTTCATGGAAAAACGCATTTGATGGACACTCCACCAGAAAAGTTACACAATGCACCTTTAAAGTAGCCAGGCTGGCACCACCTGGTGCCTCCACTCAATTTCATTTCTCTCCAGCGACTAGGTCAAGAATCAGAATACACTAGACCAGGGGTGCTCAATACGTCAATCTACCAGTCGATCGCCAAGGTCCTGTGGGTAGATCGCCGTGTCTTAGTACTCGTCTCGGACTCGCGTTTGGACTCGGTCTCGTCTCTCACTCAAGGTCTGACACTCAACAAGTGCGATGATATTTCATTATGGCCGCTGCTGTTGGCAATAAACTTGTAGCGGGGTGCAGGAGCGTATGGGGCATCTCAGTGCAGCCTGTGCGCTCAGTGCAGCCCGCGGAGACTCGCACGCTCCCTGTGCACGGCTCGTCTGCAACAGCGTGTGCCCTCGTGTACCAGCGTGCATCACAGGGCAGGTTAAACTTCCTAAACATCCTACCTGTCCATCTGCCTCACGTCAGCATGCCGAACCTCACCTTTTCACGCTCTCGCTCCTTCCTGCGTACAGCGAACACAAGCCCCTTCCACAGTGCGCTGATTAGAAGAGCAAGACCAAACGTGAAGCAAAAACGAGTGTAAATTTGTGTTCCAGTGTTGGCACAAAGCAGGTCTACAGCACAGAGCGGATCTACAGAACAGACCTTACTGCCACATTGTGGCTGAAGTTTGCCTAACAAAAGTGCACAAATGCATCTGTGTTTGTCACGATGTGCGTTTGGTTTGGTAAACGTGCAGAGGCTGGTAAATATCACTGCAAAACCAGAAAAGAATGCAACTCCAGTTTGGAACTTTAAAAAACAGGTTTAAAAATCTTACCTACTTCCTCACTTTTTTCACAGTTTTGTGTAAAGTGCCAGAAGAATTTCTCTTAAAGAAGGGGTTCTCGATTGGTTAAATTAAAAAAGTACCTGCCTACCGTCGAGTGAACAAATCCTAATGCTGCTACGGCTACGGCTGAATCAGGCTACCTTTAACGGTCCTATACTACACCAAAATGACTCTTGTGAGATTTTTATTCATTCAGTTTTTCAAGTTTTGTGTAGTAAAAAACAAACAAACAAATACAACCAATACAAAGCTGTTCTGCTGCCTTAAGGATGTGGAAGGGTGGATCAAGTCTGTTTTTGTTTTTATTTCAACCATTTTGTCCAGCGTTTAATGAAGAAATGTCCTTCGAGTTCCATGTAATATATTTCTTCTATGATGTCTAGCCACTGATTCACTGACAGTCGTTCCTTTTTAGCCACTTCTTGTCATTGCTTTATTGATGCCAATGTCAGAAATCTTAAAAACGTATCTGTCCACTTTTTTGATCACCTCTCCAGACTCTTGTGAGCTTTAAGTCATGTTAGAATGTTGTTACCTGCTCAAAAACAGACCTAGAGTTGTGTTTTGTTTGAGTAATCCTTTATTATTAGTCTGTTTACATCTCCAAAGCTCAAAATGCTCTCTTCCACCTTGTGATGTCATAAAATAGTAGTTTTCAAGTTGACAGCTACTGTTTTTGTACCTTTTTGTGATGAGGAAACATTATAACCTAGATCAGAAAGCATATGGACCACTAAAATTAACGTTTTGTGCAAGTGGGTACAATGAGATCTGTCTTTCTTCTTACTTTATTTGTTAAAGCCACAGTTTGGGACTTTTGCACCCTGCACTGAAAAAAACATGTGTTCTTCTTTTGAGTGAGCTTGCATCTCCACAAACTGGACTCTTACTTGGCCTGGTGCTATGACTTAAAGAACATTTATTACGCAATTTTCTTATCTAAGTTATAACACCGTTTCCTCATCTCAGACAGATCTGAAGTTGTGTTTTGTTTCTTTGACACATGTTTAACACAAAAACCCAGCATATTTAGGTTGAGTTCTTCTCTCAAATAGAAAACACTCTGTTCCACCTTGTGATGTCACATGGTAATACAAGAAGTGCTCCACTGTGTTTTCAAACTCCATACAAATTTTGTAGAAGCATTTGGATGATTTCAGACCAGGAATTGCTAATCTCTACTGAATTTAAGTAGCTGTTTTCTTAAAAACTAACGCTTCATGACATCACAAGGTGGTACAGAGCATTTTGAGCTTTGGAGATGTAGACAGACTAATAATAAACGGTTGCTCAATTATATGTGAATGAAAAAACACAACTCCAGGTTTGTTGAATGACTTAAAGCTCATAAGAGTCAATTTTGTAATATAGAACCTTGTGTATGGTGTATGGTTTTAATTTGAACTCACACTGTAGCTTTAATTTGCTGAAAAACAAAATCCGAAATAATGAACAATATTTGACCCATAGATTTTCTGAAGACTGATATTTTCCAGGCTTGTCCAGATTGTGACCCCCGGCTCATCTCCCAGGACAAAGCTCGTATTGAGGCTGAGAGAGGGACACAAGAAGGACATAAGAAGGACACAAGAGGGACAGAAGAAGGACACAAGAGGGACAGAAGAGGGGCACAGGAGAAACACTGGACGAACACAAGAGAGACACTGCTGGAGAGACTCAGGAGGGACACTGCAGAGACACAACATTATTTTTTCAATCTTTTTTGTTTTGTTTTTGTTTTTGTTTTTGTTTTGTTTTTACATTTACTACTCAGGGTCCCCCCGGAGGAGCTGGAGGAAGTGCTCGGGGTGAAGGAAGTCTGGGAGTCCCTGCTTAGACTGCTGCACCCGCACACTGGCCCCGGATAAGCGGAATTACTACTTTATACATTTTTATATACACACAGAAGACATCAAATATATGATGTAAGATGTATGCAATTATGTAGCAAAGACAAAAGCAATAGCCCAACTAATTTTTTTTTGAGTATTTTTTGGAAGTCCTTCTGGAGTATAAGTTGCACCAGCCCAAAAATGCGTAGTTAAGAAGAAAAAAAAATACATATATAAGTCGCACTTTTGGGGGGAAATTTATTTTATAAAATCAGAGACCAAGAACAGACATTTCATGTTGAAAGACAAGTTCTAGTAATAAGAATAGAACAGAGAACAACAGACTGTTAACGTCACATATGAACAGTTCTTCAGATAAACTATAACATAAACAACAGAACAGAACAAGTTTAACAAACTCTCCATCTCACTCCAAATCACTAAATCCACTGAATTCTTCATCCTCGGTGTCACTTCTGAACAACTCTGTGACCTCTGGAGGTAAACAGGGTACCGCTTCCTCTTCTGCGTAGCTGTTGTCAGACTCAGCATCATTGCCAGTTAAAATTTCTGAATCCCGACAGGAATGGTTTCGAATGTCACTGAAGTTCATGCTTTATCGATCCATCCAATGACTTCCAGGAGAGTTGCATGGCGCACCTTCCTGGTGTCACAAGTTTCTCACTCACTCCAAACTTTCTGCTGCTTTTCAGCTGCATATTACGCAACTTGCAGCTTGTAATCTGCAAAATATGATTTTCTTTTTGAGGGCATTTGTGTTCAGTCTTCACAATTGTTTTTATAATTTTGTTTAAATTTTAAATTTTCATTGATATAGAAGTAATGGTGTGATCGACTGACATGATACAGACAGGACAGTGGCTCTTTCTGCAGGAGACATGTGCAGTAGTGTGAAGTGACAGTGGTACATTAGTAATAGTAGTAGCAGCTAGTGGCACACATGACTAGAGCGCCCACTTGTGGCTGTCAGTGTGACAATTTTAATATATAACTCACATCGGAGTATAAGTCACAGGACCACCCAAGCCATGAAAAAAATGTGCCACTTACAGTCCGAAAAGACACAAGTGAAAAGTGCGTCCAAACCTTTGACTGGTCGTGTATATAGCTCCATGAAACAGTTGCTCCTGTCAGGCCCAGTGACAGGTGAAGCTTGTGCAGGTTCAGGGTTGTTCAGGCCTTTTCCACTCCAAGCTCCAGAAGTGCTCCAGGAGAACTATTAAATGGTGTTAGCAAGGTAGGTGCAAAACTTAACTGTCCATTTTACTGTGTTTGGTGTAGCACCTGCAATGTTTAGCACCTGCCGTCCTGCTCCTGCCGTTTACGCCAAACTGTCTTGTTGTTTACTTTGACTTTCACAGTTATAAAATAAACCTATTATTATTTTAAATTTAGATTGCAATGAATAAAACCAACAGAAATAACTTCAAATCCAATAGTGGCTTATATTTAATTGAATTTAATACCATATGTTGCTTCCTAGAATGTCTTGTACAGCATATTCCTTGTTAGAATTGTTTTTCATTCTAATTAAATGACCTGTGTTATGGCCATGTTAATTCCCCCATATACAGTGTAACTATGTTTGTTTGTTTTACCTATATTGTATTAATATATTAGGTTTAAGCTGAAATCTCAATTAAAAGTGAAGAATACTGCCCCCCTACTGGCAACTTAGGTGACAATGCACTCAAATCAGAATCTATTATTGCCTTTGAAAAAACAAACATAAAAAAAAAAAGTAAATAAAATAAAACACATGATATGCTATTTACTGATCTGAGAATGCATTTGTGAAATCACTGAAGAGAAAAGCAGATGATACAAAAATGTTAGATGTAAAGTTTTAAGGGGGATCGTTGACTTGCTCACTCCGGGTTTAGGGGCTCGTCCTGGGGAGCAGAGGAGTGATGAATGAATTTAAGTTGACTTTATTTGAGTAATTAGAAATGACTTCTTTCATTCTGTTTCTGATTTATTACTGGGTATCAGTTTAGCATAATTACACTTTTAATAAGTCTTAATATAGACATTATGCTTGTGTCTATATCGTTATAATCTATGACATCACAATATTCATCTAAAATAACTTAATTAAAGGAACAATCCCGCTGACCTCCTCTAGGATGGTCCAGTGTTTTGTTTTTGTTTGTTTTTTTGGATTTCCCTACATTAGAACCCTGCATTTGGTTCCCTATCTATGGACAAGATATTTGGGTCAAAATTTTATGCAAATTAATTTATATTTAGAGAATGTTTACGACACCAAAATTGCCCTATAGGGCCTATACTCTAACATAGCAAATCACATAAATAAGGCGTATTCGAATAATATGTCATTTTATTCTGCAAACATAAATTGAAACTAAAATGACTTAGGAAGTTCATAAAAGTTGCTTAGAAAGTTCATAATGTCCATAAAAAGCTACTTGAAAATGCCAAATTTGTCAGTTTCCAGGAAAACTTCATGCAGCTTAAGCAACATCTAAAACATCTCCTTTTTCTTCATATATATACACGTGTGTGTGTGTGTGTGTGTGTGTGTGTGTGTGTATATATATATATATATATAAATTAAACCAGGCCAATTTTACAAAATCGTTAATTTCATTCTGTTGTCTGTAGCAATGAAGAAAAAAAAAAAAAAATCTGCTACTTGCTAATATGATGTGCAGCTCTCCAGCAGAGGTGCTGACAACTTCACAGCTCTTTGTTGTGATGATGTTTACGGCAGCATCATCTCCCATCACAGTTTTCTAATGCACAAGTCTGCAGACTTTTTTTTTTTTTTTTTTTTGTGTCATAGATTATAACTATAGCAGACACAATATTTCTTTAATAAATCTTAAAAAGTTAAAAGATTTAAAGATGAAGATTACAGGGAGCACTATATGAGAGCGATGTGTCCAAAAGTCTCTCATTAGCATTTCAATTTTCACCAAAAGCAAAATTAGACTGTTGGAATTAGTATTTGAACAAAGTCTGTAGTTTTTATGTCTGTTCCCCCCCCCCCCCCCCCCCCCCCACTAAAGGAACACTGTTAAATGGTGTTAGCAAAGCAGGTGCTAAACAAAGTGACACAAACCCTTAGAAACAGTCAAATAGGCAGTTAGCATTAGCATAATGAGCTAAATGTTCATGTGTTAACTTTACTGTGTGGACCTTTGGTTTAGCGCCTGCTGTGTTTAGCACCTGTCATACTGCTCCTGCTGGTTACTCCAAACTGACAGGCACTGGCATCTGAATTTGCTGAGTATCTCTACGAGATTTGTTTCAGTTTCATGATCATGCTTTAGTGAGGTCATTCAGAGTACTTTTAACAAACTAAACAATATTTTACTTGAATTGTGAAGACAATACTGCTATAATGAGAATCACTCCTCCTCTTATGCCTATCTTAAATACATCCATCTAAATATGCAAAAACAGCATACAACGTACAGAGGTCCAAATGATACACAAGTACAATAGTTACAGTTGGCAGCAAAGTCTTACCCCGAACTCACACCAGGAGCAGCAGCAGCGCTTAACGTAGGCGGAGTCGCTCGTACGCGTAAATTTGAAAGTTTCAATTCACACCAGAGCGTCAGAGTCGCTCCTGCTACGCAGCCTGCACATCTTCTCACTGTTTTCAGACATCACATTTTGTACTTGCTTTTTATCATTTATTTTATGTTAAAGTGTATTAAGTTAGAATGTGTATTAAGTGTATTGTGACTTAAGTGTACAACTGCAACGCATTTGCGTTTAATGAGGTTTAAATCTATTAGCACGCACATTAAACACCTCAGTTGTTTCCCTTAATAAGGTAAAATCACGTATAATTAACATACATTATGAGTATGATTAAAATCATATGTCCGTCCAGGTAATAAGGCCGATATGTTTATATGTTGATGCAGAGTCCTGCACAGATGGATACGGGAAAATAGTCGCTGAAACGTGCAAGTTTTAACGTTCTGGAATTTTAAGGGCGGGTCAGGACTAAATCAGGTCTAAACCAGGTCTAAACCATGACTAAACCCGGACTAAATCAGGTCTAAACCAGGTCTAATCTTGGAGAGAGAGAGAGAGAGAGAGAGATAGCGAACCCTGAGCCCCGCGGAGCAGGTGTACGAAAAGCGCGACGGCTGCACGTACCTCTTCTCCAAGCTCTGCACCGGTTCTTTCGCCCGCGGACACTCGGGGCTACACGAAAGGACCCACGAGCACATTTCGACAGTGAGTCCTGGTTTAGTCCTGGTTTAGTCCTGGGAGTCCTTGTAGAATTGGTGTCTGACATCGTAAATCACGTGCGCATTGTTTACATCGCTGTCTTGACTTTGGTTAAATTATTTTGAAAGGGCATCGGAAGTTTATTTTGACACCGCGTGTTTATTTCCTGTCTTTCCCCTGCTAAAAACCTTGGAGACGCGCCGTTGACGCTGCAAAATTAGACCTCCAACCTATCGAGCAGTGCGTCAACGTCAGACGCTCGTTGGACGCGCGTATGACGCTGTCAGTGTACATTGTCAGACCGGTTAAAACGGAAGTCTAAAGCAGCGCGTCTGCTGCTCGTGTGCTGTGCTGCTGCGCTTACGCGCCGTTGCGCTTTGGTGTGAATTGTGGGTTAGAGGGACTTTAACATCTTAATTAGTTCAGTCCAAATCCCTGGAGGTCCTGATTAAGGCAATAAAAACCGACCACTATAAGAGAAGGTTTTCATTTTCCTGTTTGTTGTTCCAGAACAAAGTGTTCTGTTGTTGTGTTCTTGGGCAAAACACTGCACTGCCCACGATTATCTCATCTCAGCAGGAGCACGGATGTGAGCCAGGTCCTGTAGGAGCAGATGCTAAACACACAATGTAGCCACATTAAAGGCACTTAGGAGGATGTTGTTTTACTCTCTTTTTTACACTCTTGTGCTGCTCCTGTCTGTTCTTATGGCATGTCAGACATATATGCACTTGCTTCTACACAGATCTGACCTGTAACTGACTTGGACATTGTGATGTGCTTGTTAGTCAAAATGTTGCAGTACTTCATAGTGGTCTTGCGACAAGTATTTTTACATCATGAAGTATGGTGCAGTATTACTGTGAATCATGAGTACTTTAATGAACCTTGAGTTTGGCATTGCACATGTACAGTATTTACTTGAAAGAATTGAACAGATATATTAATAGAGATGATGTTATGGACTTTTGTTTGCAATAGGGCTGGGTATTATTGGGAAGTTGCTGATAGGATAAATACCTCGATACAGTGTACTTTTGGTTCAATACAATATATTTTAAATTGATTCGATACAGGTCAATAAAAAATAAAGGCTAAATGATGGCTGTGATACTAAAAGTCTTTGTTAAGCCACTTCTTGTGCAAAGTTCATATGAAACACAAACATTTTAATGATCAAAACAGTGAAAATGTCAAATGTGTTGCATAAACACATTTCCTTCCTCTAAACAAGCAACAAAACTGTAGCTGTAACAAAATAATTTAGTAAAAATATACCAAAAAATACTCTTGCCTTTACACTGATGCAGCAGGCCCTGATATCAACAATATGATATATCGATATTTCGATACTTTTGCACACCACTAGTTTGCAATGGAACTGATTCTTGATCCTGTCCCTTACAGGCTAAGCTCCATTCTAGGACTGATCCACCCATTTACGAGCCTGATTTATCAGCCGGGTTCACTTCATAGAAACCGTCTGCGCTCAAAGTGTTAGAATTATTTCGCTCAAAGAACTTTTTAAAATTTAACCAATTGCTGCTATTTGATCATGACATATGTAATGCGCCGCTAACGGGGATAACTGGTATATTAAGCTTTTCCCAAATCCTGTAGGAAGAAGGGCAATAACGTCTTTCCCCTTGACAAAATTCATGAAACATTCTCTTTGTTTCGGTTTTAAATCCTCGATCTCAGGAATCGTTGACAACACAGAATATATGGCTCTTCTTCAAAGAGTTTTTTGGTGGTATTACAAAATCGTTTCAAAGCCCTTCATGGCCTCAAGCGTGCTAACAACATCTTCTAAACATTCTTGTCTAAACACTAACACCCTGAGGCAGCAGCCAGACGACCCCTGTCGCCACCAACACTCTAGCCCAAAGACACAACAGTAAACTTAAATAGTAACAGTTTTTGCTGGAATTATGCGCAAAAGGTCAAATTCTCCAGCTGACCAAGTCCTGACCAAGACCAGCTCAAGATCTGGAGATGGGTCCCACTGCTCTTGACAGGTTTAACCCAAAGACAATGAAGGATGGGTCAGATGCAGAGAATGAATTTCCTACACGAGGGCTGAATAAAGTGCACCTCACCTCACCTTTATAGAAAAACAGGCCTACAGTTTGTCTCTTATCTGTATCTAAAAGTTCCTGTTTAGTGATACAGAACACAAGATTATGCTGACACCTGCAGATACAACACAAAGACCTACAGTATGTTCATCTTTTAACCTTGAGTCTTCCTCCTCTCCTCCTCCTCCTCCTGTCCAGCCTGCTCTAAAGTAACACAGGAGCAGATAAGATAGAAACATCAGTGCAAGTGTTCAGCTTAAAACAATGGGCCTATGGTATTCATTCAGAAAAGTCTTTACAAATCAGACTGATGGGTACAGTTGTGATCTGTTTTCAAAACTAAGTAATGTGTCCAAGAAATAACATTTTAAAGGTGCATTGTGTAACTTTTTTCTGGTAGAGGATCTGCCATCTGCTTTTCTTCATGGAGATGTTCTTGCTTTGTCTGGAATGTTCCACAGTCTTTTCTATCATCATGGAGACCAAACCCGACTAAGACTAAACTACAGGTCAGATCAGAATACCTGTTTTTCTAGGTATCTTTGAGCTATTAAACCACTTGTAACTCAGGAGTGTCAAATTCAAATTCACAGAGGACCAAAATTAAAAACTGTCCTTAGTTGTGGGCCAATATTTATTGAAAAATTTCAACAACATCTGCATGTTTTCTCGTCTTTTGGAAGATGTAATATTCAACCTTTTCTAATTTTGATTAAACACTGAATCCAGAACAAGCATAAGATAAAATAATAACATTTTAAATAAATAATGTCTCTTTAGCCTATCTGTAGCCGACGGACCAGCTCTAATACATATTTGATATGATCTCGCAGGCCAAAAATAATTATATCGCGGGACAAATTTGGCCCCTGGGCCTGAGTTTGACATGTCTGCTGTAACTAAATAAATGTAAGGTAGATCTGTTTATTGTTATACTGTGGAACACTGGAAGCAGAGCAATGACATCTCCATAGAAACAAGAAGTGACTGATTAATAACTGAAAAGTTACTTAGCGTATGTTTAATGGACCAATATTACTCAAAATGGACTCTTGTGATCTTTAAGCCTTGTTATAATGTTGTTACCTCAAAAACAGACCTGGAGTTGTGTTTTGTTTCATTCACACATGTTTGAGTAACACTTTATTATTTGTCTGTCTACGTCTACAGAGCTCAAAATGCTCTGTTCTACCTTGTGATGTCATGAAGTGGTAGTTTTCAAGTTAACACCTACCTTTTACATTTAATTCTGTAGAAAAAAATTTCAAAGCTGAAATGGTCTAAGGCTATGTTTAAAGTGCAGGGCTTAATGCTCAAAAATCGTATTTCACAAAAAAATCTGATATCACGTTCACATTTCTAATTAAATGCCAGTCTCCAGTGTGAACTTTAAACGGCCCAAAAGTGTCCCACATGCGCATTGGAGGCACACAGCGGGCATGTTCAGTGTTTGGAAGTCGCCTAAACGCTGGGCTTGTCTCCCAAAATACAGTCCACATCTTCGTAAAATGGACGGCTTTGTTTGTTTGAGTCTTTAGCCTCCTTGTATTTGGCTCGACAGACTCTTTATTTTTCGTTGAGATTGGAGCCAGGACCACCTGTAGCCACGCTCGGACATTTCTTTGACAATCATTTCAAAAAATGCCTGGTTCTGATAAGACCCCTGCAATTTGGCCTGAATCCGCCTAAATATGAATTAACTCACTAACCTCGCTTTCCCTCCATTCACTAGACTCTGAGCCTGATGTGTAGGTGGGATGAATGTGACCTGGCCGTTCAGACTGAAGTCGCATGTCAACAGATCGGACATGTATCGGTTTTAGGAGCACATATCCAAGTGGTCTGGGTTGCATTTGAAAAAAATCAGATCTGTGTCGTTCAGACTGTCATTAGAAGACCAGATACAGGTCGAATCCGTGTATCATTCGTTCATTCGTTTTTCAATATAAAACCAAAAATAAGAAAACGAAAAAACAACAGTTTTCTTCGTTATTTGTCTCCAAAACCAAAATGAAAAAACGGATAACGATTTGTTTTTTCAGTTTTCGATTTTGTGTTTAAATGACGAACGGAAAAAACGGATAACGACCGTTTCCCGTTTACGTGACTTCCGTGACTGCGATGCCGGACTTTTGCACCGCATACGGACTGAACCGGGACTGATCCAGGTCCGAGACCAGAGCGGGACTGAGACCGGGACCAGACCGGGACCAGGGCGGACTCCGAGCTCCACGGGGTCCGAGCCTCAGCTTCGAGCTCCGGCCCTGCCGTGGGCTCTGGTCCCGGTCTGGTCCCGGACCTGGTCCATTTGAACCAAAAGCTCTTAGTTCGATTCATTTTCATTGGTGTGAATGCGTCAGTCGGATGCTTTGCACCACCTCGGAACCAGCCACGGTTCTTGAGCGCGGACGACCAGAGCAGCTCTGTCCCGGTCTCAGTCCTGCTCTGGTCTCGGTCTGGTCTCGGACCTGGATCCGTCCTGATTCAGTCCGTATGCGGTGAGACTGGGACCAGACCGGGACCAGAGCGGGCCTGAGACCGAGACCGAGACAAGACCAGGACCAGACCGGGACCAGACCGAAGGCTCAGAGCCCACGGCAGGGCCGGAGCTCAAAGCTGAGGCTCGGACCCCGTGGAGGCTCGGAGTCAAAGCTCGGAGTCCGCCCTGGTCCCGGTCTGGTCCCGGTCTGGAATTTTTGTATGGGTGCGTGAGTGACGTACAGAGTCTTACCGTTAACCGTAAGAAGGGTTGTACAGGGCCCAAGAGAGACTGCTAGATTACTCAAACATGCATGGATGACACCTAAAACCTCCTCAGACGTGTTTTGGGTGAAAAAATATTATAACATAAAAAAATAACTACAAAAAATCTGAATAAAACATGCACAAAACTGAACAAAAACAGGACTAGTTTGACCCAGATTGTCTTGTTTTGCATTGTGGTTGTGGTTCATTGTGATGGAAGAGGGGGGTCATGTCCCTCCTGTGCTCCCTGGGACGAGCCCCTAAAACCTGGGGTGAGCAAGTCAACGATCCCCCTTAAAACTTGACATCCGACATTTTTGTATCAGCTGTTTTGTTTTACAAGTGAAAATGTTTTTGCACATGTTTTCGAGTGGTCAGGACTAACTCAAAAGTATTAAGTCGATAATTTTAATTTAAGTTTCTAAAAATGTAAATATTGTTCATAATTTTTAAATGCAAAATTATTTAACAAAGACCTACAAATTACAGCTTTTTTCAATCATTTTGACACATTTTTTGAAACATGGTGTTCACACAGTTCTCAGGCTCTTTGTTAGAACACTTGACACCCTCTCATTCACAAACACACATGAGCAGTGAATAATCCTTTCTTTTTTTTTTTTTTTCTCAGTATTACAGATCTTTCCTCACATAGTAAAGGACATTGACCCAAACTCTGTTACTTTCAATATAGAAACTCAAACATGACAGCAAAAAGCAAATATTTGTGAGCACCTAAAATCTATCAATAAAGGATTTCACACATGAGTCAGAGTCCAGAGACTGTGTGAACAAAACCAAATATAGGTCATATATCCACAGTACTGTTAGTGTAAATATAAATGTAAATGTAAATGCATAGTACATATGGCAAATGTTGATGTTTTTACGAATCTGACTTCTCTCAATTTTCTTCAACATAAATACTTGGAAAAAATACTCTAAAATCCAGTATACAAATCAGAAAGATGTACTTTTATGTATTTATTTCATATGTTGTTTTTTGTTTTTGTTGTTGCTGTTTTTTATACTCCCAACAACTGTACAACAACTCACCCTTATTAACAGATAATACTCCCTACAACTGTACAACAACTCACCCTTAAGCAAAAGTTAACACTCCTTACAACTGCACAACTCACCCTTATGTAAAAGATAATGCTCCCTACAACTGTACAACAACTCAACCTTGTGTAACAGATAATACTCCCTACAACTATACAACAACTCACCTTCATGTAATAGATAATACTCCCTACAACTGTACAACAACTCACCCATATATAACAGATAATACTCCCTACAACTGTACAACAACTTACCTTCATGTAACAGATATTACCCCCTACAACTGTACAACAACTGAACCTTGTGTAACAGATAATACTCCCTACACCTGTACAACAACTCGGCCTTATGTAACAGATAATACTCCCTACAACTGTACAACAAATCACCCTTAAGAAAAAGATAACACTCCTTACAACTGTACAACAACTCGGCCTTATGTAACACATAATACTCCCTACAACTGTACAACAACTCACCATTAGGTTTCTGTCAATCAATATATGATATTGGTATATATGTTTTTGTACTTACTTGTGCATATACACTTATATAATTTATGTCTTATTTGGCATCAGTCTCTTGCTATTTTTTTTATTGCTACTTATTTTTGAAGTTTATTACCATTTTTCTATTGGTTTGCTCTTTGTAAACAAATATAAAAATCTCTTTGTAAATGTCCCCTGGGTTTATCCTGTCTGCACTAAAATGTACCATCATCATAAAAACTGGCTGAAAATGTTTAAATCGATCAATATTTTTTATTTCAAACGATCGCTTGGCGTCTGTGTGCAAAGTACTTCCTGCTCTGCGTCATGTGATTTTCAGATATATTCACCAGAATGGAGTCTACACTGTAAAAAGAGAAAAACATATTTGTATTAGTTCAGGTCTCTTATATTGATGAACCTGATTATTAGACATGTTTTGAGATGTTTCTAACTTTTTTTTTTTAATGGGACAGACAGTTTAACTCATCAAACTGGTCCTAAACAGTTACAGACATCATTAAAATAATTAAAGGGGAGTATTTTTTTTTAGCTTTCTACCATGTCATAATGTTGTTCCTTTATCAAACACATGCTTGAAGAGGTCTTAGATGTTTTCCCTGCGTGTTTGAGTAATTTAGTGATCTCTTCGGGGCCCTATTGAACCGTCCTTAGTCTACATCACCCATAAATATATTAAAACGTGTCTCAAAACTGTGCACAGCAACTTGGTAATATACAGTAGTTTCAGTAGCGGGATGCCCCCTGATTGTGTTGGGAGTGACTAAACACAAGAGCAAACAAAGGGGGGACTCAAGAGAAGTCGATATGGAAGTAAAATAACCTTCAGGTACATAAAAAATGCAATTTACCCAAAAAAATCCAAATTTATATTCTGATTTATGAGATCTAATATGTTAAAAATCTGTTAAAAGTGACTCCATTCAGATATTTTATGAGGTGAGTTTGTAAAATGCTTAAAAACAAATGCCTAAGTTTTTTAAAAACACATCTAGATTCATACATTTTTAGTTGACATTTTTCATAATTGAAAAAAAAAAAAGTATGATTAATTTGGTGATAATAGCTGTAGACATGTCTCAGCAGACAGGAGCAGACAGGAGCAAACACATCAGATCGATTTGTACCAGTAATGTGCTTAGAAACTATTAAATCCACTAAGTTTATTTCCCTGTCCAGGCAGAACCGGACACTTTGACCAAACATTACAAAGACGAGCTGTGTCCTGTCTCCCTGATTTCAGATGCTGTGGTGATTGACAGGTGGATTCCAATCTAATCCAACTTTATTTGTATAGTACATTTTATAAACAAGACAGTTTCCAAAGTGCTTCACATAGCAATGCAAAACATTTTACAAAAAAAAAAAAAAAATCTGCAGAATTATGTTTCAACCATGAGGAAACTAATAGAATCAATAAATAAAATAATTACAATAATAAAATCAATACATAAAAGCAGTACTAAAAAAAAAAAAAAAGTTAAAAAATAATAAATAAATAAATAAATAAAAGACATAGGGAACCACACAACTCACGCAGTATTAAAAGCCTATGAGAGTGACACATGCTCCGTTCATGGTGGCTTATAAAATGGAGAAAAATACAGACATAGAGGACTCAGATTTCAGAACAATTGACATGCCAACTCTTATTTATCTCAGGTAAAATAAGATTTTCTTTTTTTTTTTTTTTCCTGGATGATGTGGACTTTTGGAGAGGAGATGTCTTCTGCATTTGAGAGACACGTGTTACAAATTACTCTGGGGGTGTTCTACATTTTCAGTAGCCTGTGATCAATATGAGCGTTCTTGGCCCTGTTTAGGTGTTTGACTTTCAACAAAAAGGTGAGTGACTAAAAATGTTCACTAATGCTCGCTGGTTTATGATCATAATTTAGTGTGCAAGTGACTTGTTTAACAGCACAGAACATCCCACCTGTTGTAGTTCCATCTAAACCAGCTCAGCTAGTGTTCAAATAAAGCTCAGATTGGTCTAGCGTGAGTAAGAGAGCTTCTAACAGAGTTGTGCTTTCAGTTAGCTTCATACCCCCAGAGAATGTTGATGACATCAGCTGCAAATGATCAATCCATCTCTAGAGTTTTCTGTATTCAAACAGAATGTAGAAGAGGCTAGCTGGTTGGCAAGTAACTTTACACAGTAACTCAGAGTAACAATGTGGATGAAGAGGTGAGACAGAATTCCCACTCTAGTAGTAGAGTGTCAGTAGTGTCGTAGTGCTCGAGACTGGCCTCGAGACCAGCCTCAAGACCTTTTTTTTAACAGACTTGTCTCCGTCTTGAAGGCACTTAGACTTCGCCTTGTCTCGGTCTTGAAGGTGCTTGGACTCGCTTTTATTTTGGTCTTGAAGGCACTTGGACTCGGTTCTGTCTCTGTCTTGAAGGCGCTTAGACTCGGTCTTGTCTCTGTCTTGAAGGCGCTTAGACTCGGTCTTGTCTCTGTCTTGAAGGCGCTTAGACTCGGTCTTGTCTCTGTATATGTATAAAAGCATTGATATATATGTGCCAAAATAAGTGTAAAATACAAATAAATGTCGAAAATTACAAAGATGGTCTTGATTTGGTCTCGATGGGCAGTGGTCTCGGTCTTGTTTCGGTCTTGACCTTTAGAAGTCTTGGTCCTGTCTCGGTCCCGACTTTCCGAGGTCTTGGTGTTGTCCTGGTCTGGGGACCCTGTGGTCTTGGACTGGTCTTGGCCTTGATTAGAGTGGTCTTGAACACTACAGATCAGGTGTCTAACCCACAACCTCCTTACTGAGCTGGAGCTCTTACAGTGGGACTGACGTTAATTGGATCAGACTAAAGACTTACATAACAAAATGTGACAGCTGTTCCTAGAAAGAAGTAGACATTGGCTTAGTTTTTACAGTAATAGTAACTGCAGTAAAAGTAGTAGTAGTAGTAGTAGCAATTGTATTAATAGTAGGCAATATCAAAAACATTAGCAATAACAGTAATTTTAGTAGTAGTACCAGCAGTTGTGGCAGTAGTGTACTGGTAGTAGCAGCAGCAGTACTAGTAGTAGTCGCCGTAATAGTAGTAGTAATTGTAGTAGTAGCAATTATAGCAGTAGTAATTGTGGTAGCTGTGTGGATAGTTTAATTGTTGTAGAAGTAGTAGTAGTAGTGGTCGTGACCTTTAAATTTGCATTATCAGAAAGGTTAGCAGCAGTAGTAGAATTTAGATTGTTTTTTTTTTCATTGTACAAAATACAACAAAACTTTGATAGGCCAAAACTGCAGCAGTAAAACTGAAGTAATAGTAGTAACTGTGGTGATAGCAGTAGTGGTAGTACTGTACGAGTAGTAGTAGTTCCTAAAAAATTTAAGTTTCTTATTTTTTTGTGAAAGCAGTTTGCCCAACTTAACCCCCCGCCGCCACCTCCTCCTCGTCCAATCAGAGCCCAGTTTTTCCCAATTAAAACCCCCTACCTCCTTCTCATCCAATCAGAGCCCAGTCTGTCCAACTTAAACCTCCTACCTCCTTCTCATCCAATCAGAACCCAGTCTGTCCAATTTAACCCCTTCTTTTTGAGTTCCGATGCCAATTTCTATACTGTAGCTTTAAATATCTGCCAAACTAGACTAAAGACTGATCTGATATTTGGAACCGATATCAGATCCAGCTAATATTTCAGTATCGGTGCCGATATCAGACGCCAGTATCGGATCGGTGCATCCCTAATCAGTACCCAGTCTGCGTCTCCTCCTCCCCAGGACTCCCCAGAACTGATTCGTAAAGCTGGTCACGTGATCATCCGCGAGCTGGAGACAACTGTACACCAACTCACCCACTGCACCAGACTACAGAGGAACAGATAATACTCCCTACAACTGTGCAACAACTCACCCACTGCACCAGACTATAGAGGGACAGATAATACTCCCTACAACTGTGCAACAACTCACCCACTGCACCAGACTATAGAGGGACAGATAATACTCCCTACAACTGTGCAACAACTCACCCACTGCACCAGACTATAGAGGGACAGATAATACTCCCTACAACTGTGCAACAACTCACCCACTGCACCAGACTATAGAGGGACAGATAATACTCCCTACAACTGTACAACAACTCACCCACTGCACCAGACTACAGAGGAACAGATAATACTCCCTACAACTGTGCAACAACTCACCCACTGCACCAGACTATAGAGGAACATATAATACTCCCTACAACTGTGCAACAACTCACCCACTGCACCAGACTATAATACTCCCTACAACTGTGCAACAACTCACCCACTGCACCAGACTACAGAGGAACAGATAATACTCCCTACAACTGTACAACAACTCACCCACTGCACCAGACTATAGAGGGACAGATAATACTCCCTACAACTGTGCAACAACTCACCACTGCACCAGACTATAGAGGGACATATAATACTCCCTACAACTGTACAACAACTCACCCACTGCACCAGACTATAGAGGGACAGATAATACTCCCTACAACTGTTACAACAACTCACCCACTGCACCAGACTATAGAGGGACATATAATACTCCCTACAACTCTACAACAACTCACCCACTGCACCAGACTATAGAGGGACAGATAATACTCCCTACAACTCTACAACAACTCACACTACAAACTCCCTACAACAACAACTCACCCACTGCACCAGACTATAGAGGGACAGATAATACTCCCTACAACTCTACAACAACTCACACTTATGGAACAGATAATACTCCCTACAACTGTACAACAACTCACCCACTGCACCAGACTATAGAGGGACAGATAATACTCCCTACAACTGTGCAACAACTCACCCACTGCACCAGACTATAGAGGGACAGATAATACTCCCTACAACTGTACAACTACCCAACAACTGCACTAGACTATAGAGGGACAGATAATACTCCCTACAACTGTACAACAACTTACCCTTATGTAAAAGATTATACTCCTTACATCATCATCTCATCCTGAGGTAATAGCTAACCCTATGTTCTGTCAATCATTATATCATCTTATATACCTGAGATATATTTTTATTACTATATTGCCGTATTTCAATTTGACTTGTACACATACATTTATATAATTATGCCTTATTTGACATCAGTCTTTTGTTATTTCTGCTACTTATTTAGAATTTATTACACAATTTATACAATTATTTCCCTTGTGGATCAATAAAGTTTAAGTCTAACGGTGCATCTGAATTGGTTAAATGCGCTTAAGGAAGTTCTTTTCCTTATCAGTGACCCAGACGTACATCCTCGTCCGCCATGACAAGGACCATCCAAACTGATCAGTGAAGTTAGGAAGGAGTAAGGAAAGGAGACATTATGTTTCCTTTCATAGATCCTTTACTATAGGAAGTTTAACCTAACCAGTGGTAAGGAGCTATGAGGTGAAGTTTTCAGCTTGTCCAAGAAAGGATGGAAGTAAAATTTAGATAATGGTATGTCAACAGTATGCCAAGGGAAGATCGATCATGGTGTAAATATAACTTTTGTGAGTCAATGTTAAACTGAGATGTATGTGGAAGATAAATTACTTAAATTTTCTTACATGAAGTATCCCACAATCCACTGCGCATCAAATCGAAAGTTTCCAAATACTATTTTACAAAGTTATACACTGCTACCGATAGTTACTTAAAAATTTCTGCATACATAAAGTCAACTTTACAACATATAAACCATAACCACTATATAGCCACATATATTATAATGTGTTTAAAGGGACAGTCCGGAATTTTGGACGTTGGACCTCATTTCCTAGTGAGCGAGAGTGTTGGAGACGTTTGGAGACACTTCCATCCAGTCCTTGTATTTGCATTCCCTAATTTCAAATTTAGTTGGAGGACAAGAATTCATATTTGCATTTTCACTTGAACAATGCCGATGTCATACCTAGTTAGTTTCACTGCTCAGACTAGCAGTAACAAAGATTATAGTAGCAATAACAGTAAAGTACTACAGTAAAACTACTTATCAGTTTGAAAGCTATTGGGCAATTCTCCAGTTAAGTAGGCATATATTTACTGTCCCTCCTCTGTACCATTTATTCATTATCCCTCCTCTGTTCCATAATAATAGTAATGTGTTTGATTTAGCATTTTTCTGGTCACTCAAATAAGATTTACAGATCATTATTCATCCACTTCACACTCGGCGGTGGTAACTCAGCAACACAGCACAAGAAACAGCATTACTCAAAGTCTCCAGTGACATCCTCCCTCAACATTATCGGCTCCGCTCTGTCCTGGCTTCATTCCTGCCTCACAAACTGACAAATTTTATTCAAATCAACAACTGCACCTCCTCCACTGAATCCCTGTTGGAAGGTGTTCCTCAAGGTTGGGTGCTTGGTCCTCTTCTGTTCATCTTCAACCTCATCTGCATCGACAACATCGTCTGTCAACATGAACTAAATGATGATGACATATAACTCAACATTTCCAGAGGTGGAAAAGCTAAAGTAGTAAAGTACTGTATGTAAAGTATACATTTTAGTTATCTGTACTTAAGTAGATTTTAAAGTGGATATTGTTTACTTTTATTTCACTACATTTGAAAGAACGTATTTGTACTTTCTACTCCACTACATTTTGTAACAAGACTAAAAAGTTTAAGTATTTTTTTTATGATTGTATGAGACCTAGTGAAAAGGCTTATGTTAATAGTTATAGTAAGTAAGTAAAGTAAGTAAGTCTTTATTTATATAGTGCTTTTCACAGACATTTTTTGTCCCCAAAGACGCTTTACAGAGCATTATTCAGCATTATTCATTCAGCATTATTCATTCGCTCTATACCTGGTGATGGTAAGCTACAACTGCCCATTTGAAGCTTTATTAGATCTCAGAATTTGCACAAAATACTTTTACTTTTTACTCTTTAAGTACATTTTTTTTATGTTTTTGCTTTAATTTCTGTCCCTCACCTGCTCCTGTCTCCAGTCTGCATCTTTCCCTTCCTTTTAGGACCAAGCTTGAACCTGTTGTAACAAAGAATAAACCTTTTTGTATTTCGTAACTCACCAGGTTTCTCAAATGGATTACTATCATCAGTATATATAAGATATAGATATATAATTTCCTGAACACTCACGCACACACCACATTCACATTAGTGTCTTGCCTAAGGACACCAAAGCCACTGCTGCCCCAGTGTGGCTCCAGATATTCCAGCACTGTCCCGATGATCTCAGGCTTTGACATGGAGGTTTGGTCGCACATATTCACTGTCCTGTCTTTCTCTGTGTCACAACCTCTCAGTGCTCACCTCATTTACAATCACATTTGCATGCAAATACTTACAGCTGGACTTCTCCAGACATGTTGCTGATAAAATCCAGAAGATCCCAGATTTTCAGGCAGTTAGTTGCATCTTAACATATGAAAAAAACACACACTGGATTCTCTGGTTTCAGACCAGATGAGGAACATACATGACTTTGCACCATCTGTGTCGATGTGTTTTATAGTGTAGACTTTAGATAACGTGGCTGTTCCTCTTTGCAGTTAGGTATTCGCTCTGGTGTTAAGAGACCTCCCAGTGTCTGCTCTGGTGTTTAAAGATGACAGACACATATAAACACAACATCTAATGCACTGTGATGGGCTGATGAGAAACAATTTCATAACGGTTCATTTTTTGTCCTGATGCATTAATGAACAACAATAATTGTTTTATAAAAAATGCCAATATTACACTATTTTCTGATCTTTGTTTTAATGTAGTTCATCATGACAGTTTAATTCACACATGTTTAATGCACAAACCCTGCATATTTAGGCTGAATTCTTCTCTGAAACAGAAAACACTCGGTCACTGAGGTGCACGTACACGGCACGAGCGAGACACGGCAAACACCATCAGCTTTCTGACTGGGTTTCATGTACGTGGGGGAACTGTGTGGAACTGCCTCGTAGATTTGAAAGAGAAGAATTAAAAGGCTTTTTAAAAATGAGTTAATGTCATTTTGTTTGTATTTGAGACCTCCTTTATCATGTGAATAAATATCGTAAAAAATATTGAGCTCAAAATTGACCTTTGACCCTTATTTGGTCGTTACTGTTCTCTGCCTTTGTATTATGAGCCAAAAATAAGGAGTCGTGTAAAGGTAAAAGACAGTAATAGTGTCAGTTTCTTTTGCCTTTGCATGACTTACACAAAGTACAGGAACTGCGAAAAAAGGTCAAAGGTCAATTTTGAGCTCAATATTTTTCACATACAAATATTACTTCATTATAGCAACTAGTTGTCAGATTTTGGGAGCCCAACCTAATACACTTTTGTCTGGAGAAAAGATAAACTTTGAAGTCATTTTTCTCAGTTTCACACTCTGGCGAGTTAAGCTCTTTTGCTTTCATAGGGCTGGATGGCGCATCATCTCCGGTTCAGAGGGACGGCTTGATTTAAATGAACATGAACCGCATGTTTCCATGTGCTCTTGGTCCGTGGTTTTCCACTGGCGCAGACACCTGCTGGCCCACCACAAGCTGCTGTGTTCAGTTTGACTCTCCCTGGTTTGTGCAGTCGGACCCACATAGCTTATACTTCAGCACTCACACATTAAATACACGCCATGAAATGTGTCCAAACTCTGGTCTCTTTGATCAATAAAAGTAAATAATAGACTGCAATTTTATAATTTTCCTCTTCTTTTATTCATATTAATTTTACTTATTCATAACTAACGAAGGCTGCACTGGCCTCTGATCTGCCCTGCCCCTCACAGTTCTGTCCAGTATGTGCACATCTTACAAGTGCATTTATTTTTTTAGTCCACTTGCCAAATGTACAGTGAGAATGAGATCTGAACCAACTAAAAAAAATAAAGTCTGCATTTGATCTGGATCAGACAAGCAAACTTTAACGCTTCTGGCCTGAATACTCGGATACATTCTTTTATAGTCTAACCTTGACCTTTGTCACAGGAAACAGTTAACCACTACAGCTCATATCTTTATTATCTCAGAGACAAAAACTGTGTGAACAGTAAAGATTAAGACATATTTGTGTTTATGTGTGAAAGGGCTTTGCTCTATAGATGGGACTTACTATTAAAAAAAACAAAAAACTTTTAACCGTGTTGGAGTGGTTTCCCTGATCTTTGGCTTAAAGAGGGTATTATACAAACTGTACTTTTTTGGAGATTTCAGTAACGTTATAACATTGTTCCCACATCAAAAACATGCCTGAAGACCTATTAGATGTCATCCATACATGTTTCCATAATTTAGTGATCTCTCCTGAGCCATATTCAAACCTTCTTCACAATTCGCTGTAAGATTCTGTCCAATGCTCCAAACGCCCCCACACAACAATTCTACATAAATATACAAAAACATGATAAAAAACTGTACACTACAACTTGACAACTTCATTATCAAGATGCACACAGATTGTGTTGTTATAGCACTCTGAAGGGGGAGTGACTTTGCACAGAGAGCAAATGAAGGGGAGACAACAAAAACTAAGTGACACTTATTAAGTGCTCATGAAATGTCTGGTTTTGCCTGCCCCTGTCCCTTCACCTCTGTACTGTGATTATTAAAAAAATAAATAAAAATGAGGGAAGGGTTGTGGGTTTGATGCCTCATCTCTCTGAGTGGAGTGTGTATGTCCTCCCTGTGTTGTTGTGACAGAGTGGTTAGCCTGTCTTCTCCTCCCATTTAGGAGGTTGGGGGTCAGACTTCTGATCTCTCTGAATTTATTGGAGGTTTTATGGTTCGGAGGCTTTGATTCATCATAAACACTGCACCTGGGAGAATGTGACACTTTGAGATAAGAGAGGACAGGGACCTACTATATTTACCGACAATATTGAGGGCAATGCAGAAATGAGTAACCAACCAGAAAACCCCCTAACGTTTAATCTAATAATTAGAAAACAGGTCCATTGACTGGACTCAGAGTTCATAGCACACAGCAGATCCCAGTGTGTCTCAAAATGTTCAAATTATCTCAAGATTACATTTGTCCCGCAGGACAATACAGGATTACTTAAACATGCATGAAACTACGGCTGGAAACATTAATCAATAACTTGTGACTATCTGACTAATAAAAATAATGGGAAATGTAGTGAGAGTGCTTATCCAGTAGACATGGGGGGTTGGTGGATTTGTCAGTTGTGTTCACTGTAATATTGTTGTTGTTGTTTTTTTCCTGTTGTTGTGTCCTTCGCAAGACATTTCACCTGCATTGCCTAATGGTGTCTGGAGGAAGTGTAAGTGACTGTTTAATTCTTCAATAATACAATAAAGCTGTTGTTTATTTGTATTAGACTAATCATAATTAGTTTGACCTGGGGTCCTGTGGTAAATTGTAACAATGAGCGTCATCTGTGTGAATTTTTCATGTATGTCAAAATGTCTGTAACCCCCTCCCAGTCTACCTCCTGTAATTCTGCAACTCAGGGTTTCTCAGGTGATTCTAGTCCTGCGAGAGTGCTCATATCTGTAAACAAACTGACCATGTGTGTGTGTGTGTGTGTGTGTGTGTGTGTGTGTGTGTGTGTGTGCGTGTGCGTGTGCGTGTGTGTGTGTGTGTGTGTGTGTATGTGTGCGTTGAAGCTAATAGTGTTTGAAAACATCTATTCGGTCCATTAATCCAGTTACTGTATTTTTCTACTATTAAAAATAAATAAATAAAAAACATAAATCAAATTGCAGTAAATATGTGACCCAGAAATACAGCCCCACTGTTGTGGAAACTGAGGACCAGCAGCACAGAGGCTCTGTGGAGAAGTCTGGGTGTACTATAGAGAGCCTGCGGCAGTTTCATGAGAAATCTGATGTGTGGATGTAATTATGATCACCAGTTGCATCAGTGCTGTAAGAAACATGGTGTTTGATAATACAGTGCAGGTGCATTTTAAAAACAAACTCAAAAAATAAAAGCAATGTTGGTGACATGATGAAATAAAAAGTTCTTGTGTTTATCAGTCTGCTATTTACAGAATAAAGTCCGTTAAAACAGACAGTTTATAGACATTGCTTATTCCGTACGAGTGTACACAAAAAACACTGACATCATGAGGTAATTTCAATTTTACAGATGTCCCTAAATAATAACTAATCCTGTGCAAACAGGGTTTATGTCATATCTGCAGCCCATGTCCAACCAGTCAAATGATTAACTTCACCAAAATTACTAACCTAGTAAAAAATAAGGAAGATTATGAGTTAAATCTTAAATTTTAGCTATATCAGCTATGCTTTTGTGAAAAGAGTGCTCTCAATGTACAATACAAAAATATTAGTTGATTAAATAGATAAGATAACAGAATGCCAATGTTTGAAGCTGACTTTATCTCTTTGTGTCTTGTACAGTGGTGCCAGCGTATCCTTTAATGTTGTAATAATACAATGACTTTATGACATTCAGATCAAACACCTGCTGGATAACATATGACACGTTTGAGTGTTTGGTCTGTTTACACCAGGGGTCTCCAACCTTTTGCCTCTTGTGAGTTACCTTTAGAAAACAAAAATGCCGTGGAGCTACTCATTTTTGCAGTTGCAAGAAATTGAATTGATAGAAGAAGCCTTAGATGGTGTACAGTTAGATGACTAGAAAAGATAAAACCATTATCCATTTATTAGTGCTCAAAGTTCAAAATAAAACATTTACAATGGTAATTAATCAAATTTTAGCTATTCAGTACAATACTAATATAACTATAATTTAACTCAGCAATCCTTTGGTGAGCTCCTTGTAAAGGAGTGGTAGCTCCCTTTTTACAACATTTGTGGCAAACAAATGTAGCAGAAGACCTTCCAGGGGAAACACTTCGAGTGAAATGGACAAATTCATCACCAGCCAAAACACCAGTGCAGAGTAAGAACGAAGCCTTTTCTGTGTGTGTTCTGCTCCTCCTGGACTCTGCTGTGATGCTGCAGGACACAGATGAGAGACACTTTTGGCTCTTCCACAGGATCTGCTGACCCCACCTGACCAATCCTCCTGTAACACTGCACTCAGACCTCTGACTGAAACATAAAGGCTACTGAGACGCACAGTGGAAATGTTGCAGCAGCAAAACTTGAGTTTCCCTCAGGATCAATAAATTCTCTCTCTCTCATGTGTCATTTGGGTTGCCAGTCTCAATGCTGAAATCTAGTTGGTTTTATGGTCACTAAACCCCAGCACCTGCACTAGTCATGAGTCAGTGTTAGTGCAGCCTCTGCAGCTCAGGGAGGGAATTCTGGAGGCTCTGAGCTTTTACATGAGGCATGGTCGCAAGTAAATCAGTAGTGAGAGAGGATGGGGGAATAGGGGGGTAAAACCTTTTCTGAGCACTCAAACCTCAAAAGCAGAACATAACAGGATTATATTATGAATCAATCAAAATACAATGCAACATATATACATATACATATATATATATATACATATATATATATATATATATATTATATATATATATATATATATATATATATATATTTGTCACATAAAAAAATTGATTTTACATAATTAAAAACAGTTAAAGGTCCCATATTAAATACATATTAACTGGTAAAATATGATTCAAACAGAACAGAATAACTCCAGTTTGTGATCTAAGCTACTAGCATTATATTTCCCAGAGTTTGTTTAATCAAACTTTATCCGCTGGTTCACACCACACACCGGGATGGGCTCAGGTGAAAGGTCGTGACCCCGTTAGCCTAAGAGGTGAAATCTGTTTATTTCACTCTTTTGACATGTTTACTTTAAAGGTCCTATATTACACTTGTGAGCTTTAGGTCATGTTATAATGTCAGTTCACACATGTTTGAGAAACTCTTTATTATTAGTCTACATCTCCAAAGCTCAAAATGCTCTGTTCCACCTTGTGATGTCATGAAGCTGAAGTGTTCAAAAGTTATATTTTACCTTTTGTTCAGTAGCTCATCCAAAGTACTTGAAGGACTAAAGGCGAGAGTAATGTAATGTAATCAGAGAAGTTCTGTGTGATGTCATGCAGTACTTGAAATCGCAGAGGCCACACAAAGCAGCAAATGTACCTAGTTTACACTAAAATTGCTGTTAAATGCGTAAGTGTATAATGTAAAATGCTGTATAATGCTATTCAAACAACATGCACAGACTAGTAGCAAAAAAGTAGATTTATGTTTAGTTCCACTTGCACAGTTGCACACACAGTGTGTAGGTGATCAGGAGGATCTTGAAACTGACACGCTGTTGGACAGGGAGCCAGTGGAGTTGTTGCAGGACGGGAGTGATATGGTCTTGTGGGCGGGTGCGGGTGCAGAGGCGGGCAGCAGAGTTTTGAACATGTTGAAGTTTTTGAAGGTCAGCGGAGGGAAGTCTGTAGAGGAGACTATTACAATAATCGAGTCTGGGGGTGATGAAGGTGTGGATGAGAGTTTCAGCAGTGGAGGGGGAGGGGAGCGCAAAGACGGGTGACGTTTTGAACGTGGAAAAAGGCAAGAGAGACAGATTCTGATCACTGTAGATCAGGCACTGTACAAAAGTATGTCTTAACCAAGACTAAACAACATACCTCAACTAGATCTAAGGACCAAACCAGGGATAAAACAGATATGACTGAATAATAGAAAAGGACTCCCAGACTTCCTTCACACCGGATACTTCCTCCAGCTCCTCTGGGGGGACCCCAAGGCCTTCCCAGCTGAGAGACATAGTCCCTCCAGTGTGTCTTGGGTCTTCCCCAGGGCCTCCTTCTGGTCCAACATGCCCAGAGCAAATCCTGAGGGAGGCACCCAGAAGGCAGCTGAAACAGCTGCTCGAGCCACCTCTGCTCCTCTAGACATGGAGGAGCAGCAGCTCTACTCCAAGCTTCTCCCGTGTAGCTGAGCTTCTCAGCCTCTCTCAAAGGGAGCACCCAGCACCCATTTTGGCCACTTGTATCCACAATCTTGTCCTTTTGGTATTTACCCAAAGCTCATGACCATAGGTGAGGGGAGGAACATAGGCTGATGGTAAATTGAGAGCTTTACCTTTCGACTCAGCTCCTTCTTTACCACAATGATCTGATACAGTGACTGCATCACTGCCGACGCTGCATTGATCCACCTGTCAATCTCAAGTGCTGCTTTAACTCACTAAATGCCCTGTTACTTTGGTCTACTATAAAACACTAAGTTAAAATTTGGGCAGATGGGACAAGTGAGGGTACAATCTTATTAAAATCCGAAAATGTGGTAAAACTGGGTGGATTTGTACAGATTTTGTAGCAGCAGTGGTGACAGAGAGGAGAGTCTGAATCTGTGAACAGTTTGTGGAGTTATTCTAGTGAAATGTGACTTTCCTGTGTCTCCACCAATGCAATGTTTTTACAGAGCTCCAATTAAAGCTCTCATATGGAACATCTCTGAGAATGTAAACAGGGAGATATTTAAGATTAGATGATTCTAGAACATGTACAGCATTGACGTAAAGTAACTGTCAAAAAGGACTAATGCAGGAGTAAATCAAGATTGAACAGAGGCTGAACCAGGACTAAACCAGGAGTAAATCAGGACTGACCGAGGGTTAAACCAGGACTAAATCAGGGCTGAACCAAGATTGAACCAGGACTTAACTGGGACTAAACCAGGACTAAATCAGAACAGAACTGGAAATATACCAAGACTGAACCAGGATTAAACCAGTACTACACAAGGACTAAATCGGCGCTGAACCAAGACTGAACCAGAACTTAATTGGGACTAAACCAGGACTAAATCAGAACTGAACAGGAACTATACCAGGGCTGAACCAGGACTAAACCAGGCTTAAATCAGGACTGAACCAGGACTAAAACAGGTCTAAATCAGGACTAAACCAGGACTAAACCAGGACTAAATCAGGACTGAATCAGGACTGAACCAGGAGTAAACCATGACTATACAAGAACTAAAACATAACTGACCCAGGACTAATACAGATCTTAATCAGGACTAAACGAGGACTAAACCAAGCCTGAACCTGGACTGAACCAGCACTGAACGGGGTCTGAAGTACTTCTAATAGACACTGACCACTGCAGATTAAGATTAAGGTTCTAAATCAAGACAAAATCAGAACTAAAACAGGGCAAAACCTGTTCTAACCTAGATCTTAATCAGGACTAACCCTGGTCTAAATCAGCTGATTCCAGATCCTAAACACCCACAAGATCTTCTCTAAACCACGTCAAAGAACACAGGAATAAACCAGGTCTAAACCAGGACTTGTTTACAGTGGTGGACCGTGCATATCCCCAATTGGCTGATCCATCTGTCAGTCACACTCATCACCAGTAACCAGACTCACATTTTCATTAAAGTAGTCTGTGTTCTGGATCTTTTAAGTTAATAATGTGACTAATGTGAATTAAAATGCCCAAAATGTAAATAATGATTCAAATGTTCCACAGCGTAAAACGATACCAGACAAAACATAATACATCTTAACTGTTCTGTCCGACCTGTCTGTTCTTATGACAGTACAGAACATGTGGAGGTTCACCTTAAATTGCTTCTGCTCGCCCTGAGGATCATGGAGAAAACATTTGTTTCAGAGACACTTCATTAGAGGAGACTTGTGAGATCTGAAGACCAAATAAGACCGTCCAAGAACAACAAGAGGAGCTGGAGTTCCTCTGACCTGAGTCCAACCAGAGCGGCAGCCGAGGAGAGACAAGTGGGATATAATACGCACTTAGGTGTAGGACTGGAGGGTGAGGGGCAGTACTCTGTTACATTTACTCAAGTACATTTATTTGAGTAACTTTTTAACAAATCTGTATTTTGGCGATTGGGAAAAATAGACAACAAAAAGTATCCGCAGCTCCACCGGCACCTACACGGGCACCTTCACTGGACTGTATGTTGTGTGATCTGAACCCAGGGTTACTTGAGGAAAATTTGGTCGCTATTCCCACTGTGAGTGAGACACAGCAGAGGAGCAGATGAAAGGGTCAGATGGAGCAGAGGAGAGCGTCAGAGCAGAAGGTCAGACGGAGGAGAGGATGCAAAGGAGAGGGTCAGATGGAGCAGAGAAGAGGGTCAGAGGAGCAGACGAGAAGGTCAGAGGACCAGAGGATGCAGAGGAGAGGGTCAGATGGAGCAGAGGAGAAGGTCAGAGGGTCAGAGGAAGAAGAGGATGCAGAGGAGAGGGTCAGATGGAGCAGAGGAGAGTGTCAGAGGAGAGGGTCAGAGGAGCAGAGGATGTCAGAGAAGAGGGTCAGAGGAGCAGAGGAGAGGAGCAGAGGAGAAGGTCAGAGGAGCAGAGGAGACGGTCAGATGGAGCAGAGGATGCAAAGGAGAGGGTCAGATAGCGCAGAGAAGAGTGTCAGAGGAGAGGGTCAGAGGAGAGGGTCAGATGGAGCAGAGGAGAGTGTCAGAGGAGAGGGTCAGAGGAGCAGAGGAGCAGAGGATGCAGAGGAGAGGGTCAGAGGAGAAGAGGATGCAGAGGAGAGGGTCAGAGGAGCAGAGGAGCAGAGGATGCAGAGGAGAGGGTCAGAGGAGCAGAGGAGAAGGTCAGAGGAGCAGAGGAGAAGGTCAGATGGAGCAGAGGATGCAAAGGAGAGGGTCAGAGGAGCAGAGGAGAGCGTCAGAGGAGAAGGTCAGTTGGAGCAGAGGAGAGGGACAGAGGAGCAGAGGAGAGCGTCAGAGGAGAAGGTCAGTTGGAGCAGAGGAGAGGGACAGATGGAGCAGAGGAGATAATCAGATGGAGAAGGTCAGTTGGAGCAGAGGAGAGGGACAGATGGAGCAGAGGAGTCACATGGAGCAGAGGAGAGGGCTAGATGGAGCAGAGGAGAGCATCAGATGGAGCAGAGGATGCAGAAAAGAGGGTCAGACAGAGCAGGGAAGAGCATCAGAGGAGCAGAGGAAAGGGTCAGATGGAGCAGAAGATCCAGAGGAGAGGGTCAGGGGAGCAGAACAGAGAATCAGATAGAGCAGAGGAAAAGGTCAGATGGAGCAGAGGAGGCTAAACCAGGACACACACTGAACAGTGGTTGGATCTACTGTGTCAGTTGCAGAAGTGTGTTTTGTTCTGGAGGAAGTCTCCCACTGTGGAGCTCACTCAGAGTCCGCTCATGTTACAGTCATAGAGGGAGTTGTTTACTATGAACCTGAGTCACCTCAAAAACACCAGACCACCACCATGTCTGAGAGAGAAAGACAGAAAGAAACAGAGAGAGGGTCACGCCAAAAACACCTGAGAGAGGGGAGAGAGACCATCATGTATGAGAAACAGAACCCATAGACCCTATAAAGAAGTAGACTAAAAGAGTGTGACATTATCCATAGCGTTCGGCTCCAGTCAAATGAAACTCATCTAGGCCTGCAGTTACGGGGTGAGTTTGGAGCCGAGTATCATAGCAACCAAAGAGCTAATCTGGAGCGAGGCTGTTGAAGGTAATGCCCCCATCCCGCACCGCTGGTTTACCAAGGAGCGAGTGACCTCTGGGAAACAAGACACCTGATTTGTCTGTTATTAAAGAGGCAGTCTGGAATTTTGGACACAGGACCTCATTTCCTAGTGAGCCAGAGTGTTGGAGACGTGTGGAGACACTTTTTAAAATATTCCATCCAGTCCTTGTATTTGCAGAGGTCACTGGTGCTAGGCTAGTGCATGTCAATGGCCATAGTTAGCCTGCCACTAAAAACAGTCTTACCCACTCCACAAAACACCCAAAACAAATCTATTATTACTCCAGACTGTCCATGTAAGTCACAGGTGTCAAACATAAGGCCCTGGGGCCAGATCCGGCCCTCCAAGACCTTTAATGTGGCCCTCGGCTGATTTTCTACTTAAATATTTGAAATATATTTTCTATTAAAATATTGGTAATTTTCTGCATCACTTAGCATAGCAGCATCTCCAGCGCCTCTGTGCGTGGCCCCTCCCACCAGAGCAGCACAAAAGAACACTTGGCTCTTTCCACACAATCCTTTTTGACTGTTGACCGTGACACCCTCATCAGCAAAATGTCAAAAATAAGAAAAGTGGAGGATTTTCCAAGAAAAAATGACTTATTCCTATTTGTTAAAGTTAAAGTTAATGTTAAAACATTGTGTTGAAATAGAATTTTTCTTAAAGTTTCAGGTTGTTCATAATATTATAATATTTTGTAAAAGAAAGAGTTCATCAATTAAAAAAGATTTCTGTAATAGATTTGCGTTTCTCTGCACAAATATTGTTATTTTTGGGGTTTATATGCCATGAGTTTTCTGATCCGGCCCCTTTGGGATCAAAGTAGGTTGGATACGGCCCCAGGACCAAAATGAGTTTGACACCCCTGATGTAAATGTTTCAGTTGAAAGAATAATGTCTGAAAACGTAAGGGCGGAGGAATATGCGTTTTTATAAACGAGTCCTGGTGTAACAACTATTCCACAAAGGCTAGTATATGTTCACCAGACGTGGAGCTCTTATGTTTAAGCTTAAGGCCCTTCTATCTACCAAGAGAATTTGAAACATTTTCATTTGTGTGGTATATGTCCCTCCTAGTGGGAATGCACCTAAAGCTGCTTCCCTAATTGCAGATTGTGTCCATCAGCAACTCAGCATCAAGCCAGATGCTCCTATGTTAATCCTAGGAGATTTCAATCATTGTTCCCTGGAATATGCCCTTCCTGGTTTTTTTCAGTATGTTAAATTGGGCACAAGAAAGGATAAGATTCTGGATAAGTGCTATGGAAACATTAGTGACGCCTATGCTGCCCGGATTATGCCACCACTGTCAAACTCTGACCACAACTCTGTCTTTTTAATTCCAACCTACAAGGCAGCAGCATAGTGGAGCTCAGTGGATGTTTTTGGGCCACAGATTGGGATGTTTTTTATCAGGATGCCACTGTGAACAGTATTGCGGAAGTTCTGACAGACTATATTCTCTTCTGCACTGACTGTATAATTCCTAAAAAAGACATTAAAATATATCCCAATAATAAAGACTACATAACATCAGACATAAAAAATTGCATACGCCGGAAAAAAGAAGCATTTAAGAACAACAACATGCTTGAAGTTAATGACATTGACCGAGAACTTAGGAAGAAAATCAAGGAAGCAAGGGACAAGAATAACAGGAGGGTCAGGGAAGCTCTTAATACCAGAGATTCAAAAAAACTCTGGAATGTTGTTAAAGACATAACAAACTTAAAATCTAATACAGGCTCCCTGCATGTCACGAACGAATTTGAGAAGGCCAATGAATTAAATGCCTTTTATAATAGGTTTGAATGTTCACCAGGTAATTTCGAGCTGAATCTTGAACACAGCCACAGGCTTCTGGTTGATCCCGGGGTGGTCACCACTATTTTTAAAAGACTTGACACCAAAAAGGCCAGCGGGCCAGATGGGATCTCAGCTTTCCTGCTAAAGACTTTTGCTGATGAACTGAGCCAAGCATGGTGTCCCTTATTTCAAATTTCAGTAGATACAGGGGATATACCTTTGCTCTGGAAAAAGTCTATTATCACCCCTGTACCAAAGAAAACCTGTCCTAAAGAGAACAATGACTTCAGGCCTGTGGCCTTGACATCAGTGACCATGAAATCATTTGAGCGTGTTATGGTGGGGTTTCTGAGGGAGGAGGTAGCGGGACATGTAGATCCCTATCAGTTTGCTTACTACAGCAACAGAAGTACTGATGATGCTCTTGTAACTACTGCCCACTTAATACTGAAACACTTAGAGGATCCTTCATCATATGCCAGAATACTGTTCATGGATTTTAGCTCAGCATTTAATACAATATTACCGAGCATTCTGCTGAAGAAGCTGTTAGATCTGGGTGTTAACAGTCATGTTATTAAGTGGTATTGGGCATTTCTTACAGGGAGACAGCAACAAGTTAAGGTTAACTCAGCGCTGTCAGATATTCAGGTTGTCAGCACTGGGGCACCACAGGGCTGTGTTAGCTCACCTCTTCTTTTCACTTTGTACACCAATGCGTGCAGGAGTAGACAGGTAAACAACTATATAATTAAATTTTCTGATGACACAGCTATTCTTAGTTTACTCAGTAAAAGCACAGATGCCATCAGCTACAGGACAGGAATTGATGAAGTGGTGCATTGGTGTGAGGAGCATAACCTTGTCTTAAATGTGGAAAAGACAAAGGAGATCATTTTTGATCCCAAATCTGTTGGGGACCACAGCCCCATTAATATCAGTGGGAGGGACATAGAGCAGGTGACATGTTATAAGTACTTGGGTGTGTTATTTGATTCTCAGCTCCAATGGAGCCAGCAGGTACAGTCTGTCTGCTCAAGAATCAGCCAGCGTCTCTATTTTTTAAGACGGCTTAGGTTACATGGAGTTGACACCAATGTAATGCTGTTGTTTTATAAAGCATGCATAGAATCTATCTTACGCTATGGCATGTCAATATGGTTTGGTAACCTCTCAGTCAAACTTAAAGCACAGATTTTTACCTTGACTAAAAGAGCAGGTAAAATAATGGGTGTGGCCCCAAGCTCACTTCAGCAAATTTTTGAGGAGACTGTGAGGAAGCTCGGCAGGAAGGTGATCAATGACCCAACCCATGTTCTTCACAGTCAGTTTGAGTTGATGCCATCAGGCAGAAGGTACAGGGTCCCAAACTGTAAACTGAACAGATTCAAACATTCTTTTGTACCACTAGCTGTTAAACTGCTAAACTCAGTGATAATGCATGTGTTAAAAAATAATTATAAAAGGCTTAGGGATTGTGTGCAATTAAAACTGCACATAGGTGTAGGGAATGTGCAATAATTAATAGAACAGAAGAATGCAAGGGTTTGCCTGTTAAGGATAATTTAAGGGTCCTGTTGGTGCATCACTCGTGGTCATACTTGGTCTCATATTTAACTTTGTTTTATGGTGTTTGTTTATGTGCTGCTTTGTGTTGTGTTGTCCTGTTTTTTTTTGATAAAACATGTTACCCCCTGTCCCAAGACAAATTTCTCCCATGGGAGACAATAAAGGATTATCTTATCTTATTATCTTATCTTATCTTAAATAAACCTAACCTTGCATTTGAAGGATTTATGTCTGAGTAGCAGAGAGTTGTATTTCCTGATAAAAAGCTCGACAGGCGGACTGATATCACCTAGCACCTATCTTACGGCAAAGTAAAATTCCGCTGCTGCTGAGAAAATAGTCCCTCAACATATGACGATTCATGCGATGCAAGGTTAGTTTTATTTCAAACATTATTCCATCAACACAGACATTTACATGGACAGTCTGGTGTAATAACGGATTTGCTTCAGCTCTTTTGTGGAGTGGGTAAGACTGTTTTTAGTGGCAGGATAACTATGGCCATTGACATGCACTAGTCTAGCACCAGTGACCTCTGCAAATACAAGGACTGGATGGAATATTTAAAAAAGTGTCTCCACACGTGTCCAACACTCTGGCTCACTAGGAAATGAGATCCAAAATTCCGGACTGTCCCTTTAATATTCATACCTTGTATGACAGACAAAAGAGCTCTAGCTCCTTACAAGTCTTCCTAATATTTTTTTTGTGCTTCTATGTTGTATTTCCTAAGAAGTCCTAGAATTTTGCAGTTTATTTTAGAAAGTGGAAGTAGCACTGTTTCTCACTCCCTGTTTTTGCGACAGAGCTGAAGCATGTCATGTTCACCTGCCACGCCGTGACCTGAGCCAGCACTGCCTGCATTTACACTTCTCATGTGTTAATAATAATTGCTTGTGCATTATCTGTTCCTATATGTGTAACTTGTTCTGCCTGTTGGCATGTTCACACCTTGTCCTAACACTTACGTATACATACTATCATATAAATTCATCATGAGGGAACATGTCATTCATCCAGTTCTTGGAGGAACAACTGGTGGTTTTTGTGGTTATCTGTCTGCCTAGAGGCACAGAGGGAACTTCAAGGACAGAACAGTGTGAAATAAAGGCAGAGCCTCAAAGTGTCGCCCACACCCACAGTTACTGAACAGAATAATGCAAAACATCTTTAGCTCGTGTGTTGAGCTTGTGTGAATTCTCAGTATTTAAGTGGCAATAGTGGCACAGTGGTAAAGCACAGTGCTTTTCCAGACAATCAAAGCACAATTACAGGTTTGTGCATTAATTCACCCCAAAAATTCACCAATCTTACCTTACCAGCCAGATCTACACACTTGCACAAAACCTTACAGCCGTATCCTCTTAGTGTCCCTGATTCCAGAGGGGAGGGGACAGGTGGATTAACTAATCAGAGAGACGCGTAGATTGTTTACATAAAAAAAAAAAAAAAAAACATGGCAACTTACACATAAAAATGAAAAAGGAAAAAAATAAAAAATAAACATAAATGACTTGAGAAACAGTGATTTTTGCTGAATCAACAACTGAACCACCAAACTCTTATTCATCTCAGGTAAAAGAGGTTATATACTTTCTTTTGAAGGTTATGGTTGGATTGTTTTAAGTTTGGAGATTTTTCACCCTCTATGGCCCAGTCCCTGTCCCTTCTACATTCAAACATCACTTTTTTTTATCAGTTTTTATCAGTATCACTTTGAAAATATCATTCACGTATTTATGACCTCGCAACTCCTTTACTGTAACTCTTATCGGCTGCATTGACCAGGCCCTGAGCTGGGCCTGGACGCCTACAGGGTCCAGAATGCAGCAGCTCGCCTTTTAACTGGAAAGAAGCGCAGGGACCACATCACTTCTATTCTTAAATCCCTGCATTGGCTCCCCGTACATTTTAGAATCCATTTTCAAATTTTAATGATTGCTTTTAAGAGTCTAAGGCTACGTTCAGACTGCAGGGCTTAACGTTTAATTCAGATTTTTTTGTGAAATCCAATGTTTTTGCGAGGTCGTTCACATTTCCAATTAAATGCGACTTGTATGCGATCCCCTGTGTGAACGTTAAACGGCCTGAAAGTGTCCCGCATGCTCACTGGAGCACACGAGGTCAAAGCCTGATCCTGTCTAGGGCTGGGTATCATTAAGAAGTTGCCTATACGATACATACCTCGATACACAGGCCACGATACGATACATACCTCGATACACAGGCCACAATACGATACATATCTCGATACAGTGCACTTTCGATTCGATATGATATATTTCAAATTGATTCGATATGGTTCAAGAAAAAATAAAGGCTAAATCATGGCTGTGATAGTAAAAGTCATTGTTAAACCACTTCTTGTGCAAAGTTCATATGAAATACAAACATTTTAATCATCAAAACAGTGAAAATATCAAAATGTGTTGCATAAATGAGTTTCCTTTCACTTCACAAGCAACAAAACTGTAGCACTGTAACAAAATTATTTAGTAAAACACCTAAAAATACTCTTGGTGATATATCGATACAGTAGCCCACAATATCGATACTGTACCATCACATTAAATGATACGATATATATCGATATTCTGATATTTTTGCACACCCCTAATCCTGTCAGATCTCAGAACCTAAGTCCGGGCCTGGTTAGTTCTTGGATGGGAGACCACTGGGAAAATCAGGTGCCACAGGGGGGCGCCAGTCGCAAAAACTGTCATTGTGTCCTTAGGCAAGACACTTCACCCAAATTGCCTAGTATGAAAGTGGTGTGTGCCTGAGTGATGGTGCTGATTGGCATGGCAGCCGCGCTTCTGTCAGTGTTAGAAGCTTACCATCACCGGGCGTGGAGAACAAGAATAATGAATCTGTAAATGCTCCATAAAGCGTCTTTGTGACATATGTCTGTGAAAAGCGCTATATAAATAAAGACTTACTTACTTACTTTATTTGATTTGATTTGAAACAGGCTGCTCGGACACCCAATACTCTGTGATGGTAAGTGTAAGACGGAAGCAAGGCTGCCAGTCCACCAAATGCCTTGCTAAAAGACACAACAACAGTATTCACTAGAGTCACTGCTACTCCACTGTGGCACATGTTTTTATTTATTTTATTTTTTATTTTTTTTTCCAGTGGTCTCCCATCCAAGTAGCTCCTAACAAGACCCGAACTCGCTTAGCGTCAGAGATGTGATCAAATCAGGCTCTGGTAAAGTGGTATGGCTGTAGTTGTGTCCTTGGGCAAGACATCCCTCGCACGTTGCCTGTATAAATGCGGAGAGAGTGATGGCGCTGCCTTAGTGACATACATTTAAAGGCGTAGCGGGCGTAGGTGTGTCTCTGTCACGGTCCAGCCTCAGACGCAGCTCTCACTTCAGGACTTCAGGATTAGATCTCGCTCTCTATTTTCTGCCGCCGCGTTGAACTTACTGGCCTCACGCTGAAATCGTCCCAACAGAGGATCATCCCGGGAACGTCTGTCCTGGAGAGGGCACAGGGCATGACCAGCTGGAGGTGAAGAGAGGGAGGAGGGGGAGAGGAGTGAGGAGAGAGAGAAGAAGAGAAGAACGGAGAGGGAGCGGGGGCTGAGGACAACAAGGGAGAAGGGGGGGAGGAAAGAGAAACGCAGCGAGGAAGAGGGGAGAGAGAAGTGAGAAAAGAAGAAGGACAGGGGAGGAGTGAGAGATTGGGAGTAGAGAGAGAGAAGAGGAAAGTGGGTGGGGAAGAGTGAGAGAAGAGGAGAAAGAAGGGGAGAAGAGGGGAGAGAGAGGGAGAGGTGGGGAGGAGTGAGAAAAGTAGAGAGAGAAGGGGTAGAGAAGTGAGGGAAGAAGAACGAGAGGGAGAGAATAGGGGAGGAGTGATAGAAGCAGAGAGGACAGGAGGAGAGAGAGAAGAGAAAAGTGAAAGAGAAGGAGGAAGAGAGAGGAGAGAGGAGGGGAGGAGACAGAGAGAAAAGAGGAGATAGGTGGGGGAAGAGTGAGAGAAGAGGAGAAAGGGGGAGAAGATGAGAGGATGAGAGCAGAGAGAGAAGGAAGAGAGGAGAGGAAAATGGGAGAGAAGGAGTGAGAGAGGAAGAGAGAGAGAAGAGGAGAAAGAGGGGGAAACGAGGAGAGAGAGGGAGAGAAGAGGAGAGAGAGGAGGAGAAGAGGAGAGAGAGGGGGAGAGCTAGGGAGGAGTGAGAGAAGAGGAGAGGATGGGAGCAGAGAGAGAGAGAGAGATGAGGAAAGTGGGAGAGAAGGAGAAAAAGAGGAAGAGAGAGAGGGGGAGAGGAGACAGAGAGAGGGGAGACGAGGGGAGGGGAGAGAAGAGGAGAGGAAGAGAGAGAGAAGAGGAGATGGGGTGGGGAAGAGTGAGAGAAGAGGAGAAAGAGAGTGAGAAGAGGGGTTAGAGGAGGAGAGAGTGGGAGAAGTGAAGAAATGAGGGGGAGGGGAGACCCTGGGGCAGGATAATGAAAGTCTAGCTGCTAATTGCCTGAGAGTCACAACTAGCCCTGTCCCCAGGTGAGTCTGAAATCTGCTGAAATCCTGCGAGACACTGACATGATACAGACAGTACAGAGGCTCTGTCTGCAGGAGACATGAGCAGTAGAGCACGAGGAGAGAAAACACACAGACAAATGCAGATGACGCAGCTTTTAAGTTAACAGCAAATACTGTCGAAGAAGGAAACAAAGCTGCTGCATGTTCGCTTGAGTCGATGGTGAGGTTCTGGTGACGGCAGCTTGACGAACTGACTTGGCTTGTGAAAGTCTGATTCTGTCAGATCTCTGAAGCTCAGCAGGACCGGGCCTGGTTAGTACTTGGATGGGAGACTGCTGGGAAAATCAGGTGCCACAGTGGGGCGCCAGTTGCAAAAAACACTGTTGTGCCCTTAGGCAAGGCACTTCACCCTCATTGCCTAGTATGAAAGTGGTGTGTGAGTGTTGGTGGTGGTCGGAGGGGCCGATGGCGCAGATTGGCAGCCACGCTTCCATCAGTCTGCCCCAGGGCAGCTGTGGCTATGATAGTGTCTTACCACCACTGGGTATGGAGTGAATGAATAATGATCTGTAAAGTGTATTTGAGTGTCCAAAAAAGCACTATATAAAACTGATGCATTATTATTATTTAAAAGGACAACAAAAACTTTCAGAGGTGATAAAAGCAGACGGCCCAAACTTGAACAATGTTCTTGAAGACGTGGACAGCTGCGGCTTATATTCAGGTGTGGCCTATATATGTACAATTTTTAAATGTATTTACAATTTAGTTGATGTGGCATATATTCAGGTGTGCTCTATAGTCCAGAAATTATGGTATTTATTTTATTTATTTATTGTTTTTATTTTATTTTTTAATATTGCCTTTATTTATTGATTTAATTATTTTTCATAATTGATTTTATTATTATTCTTTTATCTATTGATTCTATTAGTTCCTCTTGTTTGGAACATAATTTTGCTGACTTTTAAAGTGAAATGTTTTAACTATATGAAGCACTTTGGAAACTGCTTTGTTTATAAAATGTGCTATACAAATAAAGTTGAACTGGATTGGATAATGCAGGATTATTCATGTGTGGATGAAACAAAACACAACTCCAGGCATGTTTTTAATGAGGTAACAACATTATAACATTTTAAGTTCACAAGAGTCAATTTTGCATAATATAGGACCCTTAAAAAGAACATATCTCCTTTATGGTCAACTATTATTATTTTTATTATTCTAAATTCAATGATATCAGAAGCATGTATTTTGAAACCATAACAGGAGCCATGTTTTGCCCACCACACACGTTAACACATGTTCTGCTGTAACTCACATAAACTGATGTTCTGCTCTTATCTTTATGAATAAGCTGTGAGGGGATAAGGCTGTTTGAACTTCAGTAAGAGATGGTCCTCAGATACTGCAGGAATCTGTGTACTCGTCACTGTCTCTGCACTATATGACCCATAATGCAACACAGACCGACCGCACCTTTGGACTAATAGAAACTCCGACTTGTGTTATTATATTAGTGCTGTGTATTGGGTCTGGGATGTGGAGAGGAAGAGGAGATGAAGAGCTCTGCAATGCCAAATGTTCTGGTTTAACGCAAGCCAAAGTCAAATTAGTTTAAGGGAAACTCAAAACTGGGCAAACGTTTTGGAGTAAAGACGTTTCTTTTTCAGTTCTGGTCAGATTGGTGGTGGACACTGACTTATATCTGTCTGAAGGGACGAACTAACACCTATTTGTTTACACCTTCTGTTTGTTAGCTAGGACAATAACCCTAACCCCTTTTAGATCACTGTGATATCATTTATTAAAATACTACAACTTCTATCCTCCAACCACTCAACGTTATCTATAACAGTTTGAGCAGATTCATTCTCCTCTGTACCGCCAACTGTCCTGCTCACTCTGTCCTCCCGACATCAACTTCACTGGTTATTATTTAAATCCATTCATCTCAGTTATCCTGAATATTTCAAACTATTATTTAGTATTTATAGTATTCAATTTCATTCAGATCCTCTTACAGTTTACATCACATAGATCAGACATTTTTTGTTGTTCCAAGAGTCAAAAAACAAAGAGGAAAATGCTCATTTAAATATAAAGCTCCTTCTGATTAGAACAATTTTCCCTGATCAATTTGTACATTAACTTCTGTCCCTTCATTTAGAAATGCTCTGGTTCAATATTTACATATCCCGTGTCATTGTTTTTGATCATTTTGTTGAATTTTGTTGTTCATCTTGTGTATTTTGTGATTATCTTTGAACTCTGTCTTAGTTTTTTGTTCAAATTTGATTTATTATGTGCCTAACAGTCAAGTGTGATTGAGTGTGTCTGTGTGTGATTGTGTTAATTTTGTTATTTTGATGTATATTTGAATTTATGTATTCTCTTGTCTGTCCTACTGTATCTGTTTTTTGTTGTTGTAACTATGAGGACCCCTCGAAAATGAGATGGTAAGACATCTCAAGGGGCTTATCCTCCAAACAAATAAATTCAAACTTACGCTGGCTCTGGCATGGTTTTATTATATATTATTATTATTTTTTTTTTATATATATATATTTTTTTAATTAAATTTGTGAATTTTAAGTCACCATATAGTGAGAAATACAAGCCAAAAAAAAAAAAAAATGATACAAACACTGCCACAAGATATAAATAAATAAGTACAGACTGACATGTGTGTTTCTTTGCAGAGGCTACGTTCAGACTGCAGCTTGAACTGACCAAATCTGATTCTTTCACCCCAATGTGACCTGTATCTGACCTTTTAATGACTGAACCACACAGATCCAATTTTTTGAGAAGGGTCCAGCTGCGGGCTGGGTGTTTCCATCACAATACGCTCTCTCTTCTATAACCGCTTGACAGTAAGAATGTTTACTCGACAACTGCGCTACCAAGTTAGTTCAATGCTGGCTGAAGTCTGCCTGTGCTAACTCCTAAACGTAAATCAAGTTGTTTAAGATATTGGACACATGCTGTGTATTTATCTTAGTTTGCTAATGTTTAACTTCTCTTTGAGAAAACTTAACTATCTATCAAAAGTTGTTAATCCAGATGTTGATGTTGAGAGAGCCAGCTGTTGACAGAGTCCCATCCACACGAGAACGCCCATTTGTGTTCACAGCTGGATGATATTGATTTTTTCACCCCTATGCGACCTGTTTCTGATTTTTTTAATGACTCACTGAACAACACAGATCAATTTTTTTCAAATGTGACCCAGGATACTTTGATATGTGCTCCTTAAACCGATACATATCCGATCTTTTGACATGCAACTTCAGTCTGAATGGCCAGGTCACATTCATCCACCTACATGTCACAAATGTACACAAATGTTCTTACAAAAATTGTGTATGAACTCCATGTCAGTGAAGCAGCGAAGCACATCACAATCCCACCACTCTTGTCTGCAACCTCGTCCTTCTCCTTCTCAATCTCCCCCTTAAAACAAATAAGCTGAACATGTCCTGGCTCTGGTAAGACAGAAACTTTAAAATCTGGTGATGTCGTGGTGTCCTCCAGTGCGCATTAGGGACACTTTTGGGGCGTTCAAAGTTCACACTGGAGATCACATACAAGTCGCATTTAATTGGAAATGTGAACAACCTCCAAAAAAATCTGATTTCACAAAAAAGTTGAACATTGAACATTAAGCTCTGCAGTCTGAATGTAGCCTAAGGCATCTACAGTGGTGTCGGCAAACTGATACCTGGATGATCATCAATACCAAAACCAGTATCAAAAATGCGCACCCATCCCAACGTTCATCAATGCTGAAGAATAATTGCTCAAAGCCAAATAACCTCGGAACCTTTTCTATCCAGTGTAATTAAAAAATGGGCGATGGGCAGTATTGATACACAGGAAGGACAAAAAAGGAAACCTTTGACTGCCTAAAAGATCATCCCGAGTTTGCAGTGAACATTTTGTCTATGGAGTGGCATCAAAGCAAAACCCCGATCCCTCGCTCAGCCTTGGTTACGAGTTTAAAAAGTCAACGCCAAAGCAAAAGGCACCAGCTGTTCACCAAGAAACACCTTCCATTGCAAAGAGACAAAGATGTGATGTTGCTGTAAAACCACAAGAACAAGAAAGTGCGAGCTCAGTCTGTTTGTCTTCTGCACCTCTCACTTAACAAACGGGATCCCACTTTGATGGGGCTCCACATACAACATGTTTGATGCAAACTCGGGATGATTTCTTAGGCAGGAAAAGGTTTCCTTTTTCATCTTTCCTGGGGATCAATACTGCCCATCGCCTTCGCCTTTCACTATTTTTCAGTTCCATTGGGAAGGGAGACAGTTTGAATGGAGGTTTGCAGTCACATAGATCTGATTCCCTTTTGCAGTTATGGAGCTCGCAAACTTCTGAAGCCCATTTCTCGAGCCGTTTTCCGCTGTTAGGATCCAACAACCACACAATTAACGATGTCCGAATCCCAAAACTAAAATATGACAATATCAGAACCAGAAACAAAAGCGATATGGTTCAAAACACTAGGAAAGATCGGCTTTGACAATAGACGCATCCCACTGGGAAAGCAAACATGAGCATTTGATGCTCACTTTTTCAGAAAATCCTTTCCAGTATGCATTGTGCAATGACCGGAAGTCCTAAATTCATGATGCATCTATTATTAAAGATTGGATACCTTTTTCTCTGATGGGTATTTCTTTTCCACTGTCAGGATGCTTAAAGGTATTACAGCGATAGCGAGAGAACACTTCTGGATTCACCAACTTAAGACTCTTGCTCCTCACAGACTTAATGTAGATTTTGACCTAACATGCTTTTTGTGATATGGTCAAACTATTTTTGTATTTCATAGAATGTTTTTATGTAAAACAGTTTTTTTCTTGTTGTGAAATGTAAAATTCCTTTAGTAAACTCTTCTAACAACACCTCGCTCAGACTACACCCTGTCCAGCTGTGACTGCAGCCTTTGAAGCTGCACACAGCAGACCTCGTGTTCACACCACAACTATTCATTTATTGAGAGAAAAGATCATGGACAGTTTTGGTGTTCAGCAAAAATGGACAGGAAAAATGCTACAGCAGCTGTGAAGTGAAGCAGGTGGAGTCATGATCTTCTTTCTGTGAGGCAAAAATCAGCATCTTACATTTTGGGTGAAAGTCATGTAAGAACCTGAGACTTTCCCTGACAGTTGTGTCTCTGTCATGGTTCAAGTGGCCTGAGCTAACAGTTCATTCTGAAACATGTTCTTCATTCATAGTTCAAAAACCTTTTAGTTAGACTTCATGATGCCCGTACAAACATATATCCTCTATATTTGACCCACTTTTCAAGACCACCTTTTCACCTGTCTGGAGCACTTGTCAGGAGCACTAGGCGACAGAGTTCTGTGGTAATCTCTGGAGGATTAGCACAGCCCTTTGTAGCTTCAGTCACATGGGATTATGGATTTACACTGTGTATGTGTCCGGAATGTTCCACCAGCACTAAGACCTTTGTTCTGTGGGTCGGGAATTACATTGAAATAATCTGATAATCTGAATTGTGGCACCTGTAAATCTGTTAAATGCCTCCAACAGAAGCAGCTGAGCCCTAATCTGTTCTAGACTGGACAAAATCAACAATATGGAAGCACACAAGCAACTTCTGCACTCAGAGGTCTGGAGTTGAACCCACAACCTCCTAACTGAGAGGATAACCACTCTGCCACAGTAACACAGGAGTCTATCTCACACCATTGCAGTAAAGCTAAAAACAGCTAGCATGATAACGGCGCACTCCCTGATTCTCAGATGATAATTAGATACAAACATTACAGACCTCATGAGCTCCTTATACAATATATCTGTACCCAATTACTTTGCGGCAAATATATTTAATTTTTTCTATTTTCCTGAATGCAAAGCAATGGAGGCAGCATGGATATCTTGAAAATTGCCAGTCAGGGACTGAAAAACATGGTGGATCAATGAGCAAAGCACTAACGATCATGTTTGAGCCTTGTTTGAGACACAACAGAGGACAATCAGACAGATATCTGTGTATGAAAAATACAGAGAGAACACTCTGGACTTGCCAAGCAACAGTGCTTGAAAGTGCTTGACCACCAACCTGTGGGTCAAAGAATCTGACCGTGCTACCCTTAATTCCAAAATGAGTTTTGAAACACCAACCTTTGGATCAGAGGATGAACATCCCACCAACAGAGCTACTGTTACCTCACACTGCTTATGGATTTTCTTGCCTGGACCAGTGCCAGGCCCTTTGACCCTGGCACTGGTCCAGTCCCTGTAGGGGCAGACTGGCAGTCTGGCCGATTTGAGCGCCCTAAACCACCCTCCCCCCAAGGTTCCATCGTGGGTCATTGTGGGGGGAAAAGTCCAGGGTGTTTTTTTTGTTTGTTTTTTGGTCCTAGTCTGTCCCTGAGTCCCTGTGGTGTTGGTCCAGTCCCATGTGGTGGTTCAGGGGGAGTCAGGTCTCAGACTGGTCTCTCTGATCGGTTACACTGGTTGCAGCTTTAAAAGGCTTATACTGTGTTCACCGGGGCCTCATTACTGCACAGCTTATGCTAATGCTAATGCACAAGAGTCTGTCTGTCTGTCATCTCACCAGAGAGACTCCATTTTACACAGAACTGAACCAATCTGATCGACCTCAGTTAGATTTATATCAGCATTTATATCTATATCTGCAAAGCTCAAAATTCTTGATGATGTCATGGAATGAGCAGTTTGTACTTTGGAGATGTAAACAGACTAATAATAAAAGATTACTTAAACATGTGAATGAAACAAGACACAGCTCCTTTTCATTATTATAACATGGACTTAAGGTTTTAAGAATCCAGTTTGTGTACTTGTCCAGGAGCACTGGAGACTTAAATATGAACAGAGACTAATACAAGAATTTCATGCATTTGTAGAACTGTATGATTTTAATTTAAAGATGCACGGTGTAGCTTTTCTGGTGGAGTGTCTTTCTACATATTGGTTTCCATGGAGATTTGATTTCTTTGTCTGGGATGTTACATGGTATAGCAAAAAGTGCCTATCCTGCTGGGATCAGATGGGATGGACTGATTGACCCTAAACAGATTAAAGGGTGCTTCAGGCCACAGAGACACTGCGCTGTGTTTTTACTGAGATGCAGAGAGATCAGGAGTCTAACCCACAACCTGCTTACTGACAGGACGAGACAGGATAACCACTCTGTCACAGTAATAGTGCACTATGCAACTTATCTATTTATACTTTGCAGCTGAGCTTTATTTCAACACAATTGGACCAGAAAGAACTGATTTAGTTGGAACTCCATCAGGTGAGCTGGTTTGTGTTGTTAAACAGGTCCCTCTCCAATAATATTATAGGCACAGGCTAACATTAGTCAACACTTTTCAGTTAGTCACTCTCACCTTTTGTTGAACTCCTAAACAAGACCATAAACGCTCAGCCTAATCACAGGCTTCTGAAAATGTGCTGCTTAATTCTTAGTTTTTTCTTGAGTTTTCAGACATAATCTTAAATGTTTTTTGTGTGTGTTTGCTAATGTGTGCATTGTGCCACCATGGAAACATTTCACAATGCACATACATGTAGAACACCCCCAGTGTGATGTCACTGCAATGTCAAATGAAACAGAAAACACACACCAAGTTCTTGTAGAGGTGCACATGCAAGGTAGTCTGATTCTTCAGCCAGCATTAGAATTCATTCGCTCAACGGTAGGTGGGTACTTTTTATAAATTTAACCAATCGCTGCTATTTAGTCATGACTTATGTAATGCGCCGCTAATGGGGCTAACTGCTATATTAAGCTTTTCCCAAATCCCATAGGAAGAAGGGCAATAACGTCTTTCCCCTTGATAAAATTCACCAAGTATTCTCTTTGTTTTGGCTTTAAATCCTCAATCGTTGCCAACACAGAATGTATGGCTCTTTGCTGATTGGCTGGTGCCCAGACTCGCACTTCCAAGGTTCTTGTAGACTGTCTGGTGTATTCCGATTCCTGACAGAGAGAGAAATGAAATTGAGTAGAGACACTAGGTGGCACCAGTTGGCTAAATGCAAGGAACAATAAAATAAAAGTGAAAAAATGCATAGCACACTCACATGGTTGATTATTTTTAAATAACGTTTCGGCAAAAAAGCCTTCATCAGATCATTTTTCTTGCTTTGGACCAGAGTATGGAAAAATTATTGCCAGCTCAGGTGCTTATATCCCCACCAATGACTGGGAGCTCCCAAAGTGAGATCAGCTTACTCTACAACAAGAAAAAACTGTTAGATATTTACATTAAAACATTCTGTTACATACAAAAATAGTTTGAACATATCACAAAAAGCACCTTAGGTCAAAATCTACATTAAGTCCATAAGGAGCAAGAATGTTAATTTGGTGAATCCAGAAGTGTTCTTTTTGACAGGAGCATTTCTAGATTCCCACCTCTAGGGGGCAGTTTTACATGTTCAATGGCAATATATCTTAAGGAAGAGATGGGATGATTGAAATCTACACCAAGATCTGCCACAGGATAGTTTGTGTTTTTACATCTGATCTCTTATACTCTGCAATACATGTTTTAAAGCTCTGCTTGGTTTACCCACAGAGGCTTTACCACAGGGGCAGGTGATCGTATAAATGACAGATTTAGTATTGCAGGATATATTCCTCTGATGGATATTTCTTTTCCAGTGTGAGGATGCTTAAAGCTGTTACAGTGATAGAGAGCACATCTGGATTCACCAGCTTAAGACTCTTGCTCTTCTTTTTGTGATGTGGTCAAACTATTTTTGTATTTCATAGAATGTTTTTATGTAAATATCTAATTGTTTTTTCTTGTTGTGAAATTAAATGAAATGCATGTTTGAGAAATGAAAATTGCTCAGACATGCATGAACCACTCTAATACAACTTCGAGAGGGAAAATGAGAAAGAAACAACAATAACATGGTTAAATGGTCTGAAAAGTCCATGTTACATAATAGGCCAGCTCAGCTTTAACTGTGCACTGTGCAACTTTTCTGGTGGAGGGTCAGTCACCTCCTTGTCTCCATGGAGATGTTGTTGCTGCTTTGTCTCCCCCCCCCATCCCTTCTCACTTACCCTATTTTGGAGTGATTCGTGTATGTTTAACTAATCTTTAATCGCTTATTTTCAAAATGCCATATTGCCGATCATGCCCTGTGTTCACTGCATGTGCCCACTGCTCTGTACTAACTTTGTTCTACTATTTCATTTTCTCAATCAGTGATAAGCGTAGCATTCGGCAGTGTCGCATAGTCATTTTGGTATGAAAAAAAATTCTGCTGCTCACTCGTGTGATGTGCGATGCGGCCGTGGCCATGCGAGGACCCAGCTTTAATAAAGCTAATATTTGGTTTTAATCCCCAAGGTACATATGAGGCACAGCAGCCGTGTCAGTGCGTTTGAGCATGAATGTAGCGATAACTCCATGCTAATCCTCACTGATCATGCGCCATTTGCATTTGCAGACAGATAAACCTCTCACTGCTTTATTTTAGTGTGGATGAGTATGTAAATTCACATCTCAACTTCAAACAGGGCGCAAAGGAAGCCACAGAAGAACATTTACATTTTATTTACACAGCGCCGCAGAGGCCCTGGGACAGGTGTCTGCACAGATGCTGTGCGTCTGTCTGCACAGGGTGGCTTTCTGTGGCGTGCACGATATGAATCATTTACACACCGGTCCCAACAAATTCGTAACACCGACTCTGTTCATGATGATGTTTTAGGCATCAACAGCTCCAACTGGACACCGGCCACTGGTAGTCTGTGGACTATTTCTTTACTTAAATCATTTTAGATAATTGTTGAGATAGATAAAATGAGCGAATAATAACAGCATGATCCACGGGTGTTGTACATTTGAACTATGTAGCAGGCTCAAGCACGTTATGTGATCTTTAAACTTATCCAGCTTGCATTTACTCAGTAACATGAGTTTATATTTACTTAAAAACTTGGATTGTTACTGTGGGTGGGCTTGCCTCTCAACAGATCTGACATGTAACTTGGCCCCATCATATCACCTCCCCTCTCCATAGATAAATAAATGTAATGCCACACTTTGGAAGATTCCAGGCAACATCACCATGGAGAGAAGCTGGTGACAGACCCTCTACCATAAAGTTACACAGTGCACCTTCAAAGCTTTTAAACCAACACCATTTTTCATTTTGATGGATTTTACTTAGATTTGCACTTAGCTCCTCGTACTTGTCCAATAATAAAAACTATAGAGCGTAGTATTAGTGGAGGTTGAATGGAGCTCTTGGGTTTGCAGTGGACATGTCAGACCATAAACGCCTCGTAAAAGTATTAGGGACTTTCAGTCGCACACGCTCAGTGCCTTTGGATTCTTCAGTAAATCCGGGTTTAGATCTAACTTAAACCTGATGTTTGGTCTTTGCTGAGTCTTCCTTTAGGGATTAACCGTGGAGGGCCCCAGATCAAAGCCAGATCTGAGGAAGTGATCTGAGTCCAGGCTCCATGAGGCAGACTGGGTTTAGACTGCTCACTGCTTCAGAGAGGCCAGACCAGGCTGTGCTAGTCCAGTCAAGTTCAGCCATTTCTGTGTAATCTTTTGAGAGCATTGTGTGAGGCTGCCCTTCCCAGTGCTTAACACTGCCTTGGCTATTAAAAATTTGCAGTAACATCACCCTGGGGTTGTTCTACATGTAATTTTATGACAGAATCTTCAGCAGTTACCATGGTGTCACAATGCACACATAAGCAAATAAAAAAAAGAGTCAAAAATACTAAATTTAAATGATAAAATTTTCAGGAGCCTGTGATTAATGCAGTAATCTAAATCTAATAAGTAGACATTACTTGAAAAAAATCTAAGAAACCGATCACCTTGAAAAATCGGACTAAAGTGGATTGTGAATCTAAAGCTGAGTTACAAGTAATTCCTCAGTGTAGTGTTCAGTAAATTCCTTTTTCATCTAACTAGGCACAGCAAGTGAAGTGAACTTTAATTTTAATTCACAGAACTCATGTTGTCAAGCTGTGCCAACCTCAAATCTGAAATATGTAATAACCTTTTCTTTAAGAGTAAGTTCATCTTACTTGGTAAAACCATGGAAACAGATTGTCTTCATCTGAGCAAGTAAATGTTACTTTTACACAAAAGTTACAGTAAAAACAGGTTCCATTCTACAATAATGTCATTTAGATCTGCATCAGGTACAAGGATTTGAATATTTATTAGTCTTTGAAAGAAACCTAGCAAAACTTTTGTTCATCTTAAGTTCAAAACCCACTGTAACATGTTTAACTGTCTGTCCAGGGACTACAGATGAAAAATAGTCTCTCTGGCAAATTCCGGTACATTTACAGAAATGTTGATTAATGTACACTGTCCCTGTTAAATATACCAAATAAAGGTAACAATAAAATAATAGAGCTCGGTCATTCCATGTCAACTCAACCAAAGCCCCCACACTTAGGGCTCAAAAAATCCTGGAAGAAACAAAACAGGTGAACAGGTGTAATCGAGCACAGACTGAATGATCAGAGGGAGGATAAAGAGACGCCCTGGGAGGATCAGGGAATGAGCGGCGACTGTAAAAAAAAAACAGGGAGGTTGCAAAAGGAGGACAGGAACAAACTGGGAAATGGAGCTGGACTCTTGGAAATAATACGTCATTGTTTAAGTTACTCATCTCATTCAAGTTGACCTATGGCTAACTGACAAGTAACTTTTACTTTACCACAATGGTTAAGATCCACAAATTTGTAGTTGTGAGTAAAGTAAACTGGCTGAATGTAAACCCTAGTGTAGGATTTTACAGTGTATGAACTCTGATGATCCTCTTTAGGAGACTTGACTTTCAGCAACAAAGCTGAGAGTGACAAACTGAAGAACTACGACTAAGACTAACTAAGACGTTCGGTTCGGTGCAGGGCTGTGAGTTTGTGCAATTTGTGTGTTTACATTCCCCCACTGCATGTGCAGCTACACGGAAGACTTGGCTCTTTAATATTCACAAGGGAACTTGTCCGCGATTGGGGTGGCAGTGTTTCCCACAGCGCTTTATAATTAGGGCGGCCACCTTGACAACAGTTGCCCTCCGCCTTGACTACGTCCCTCCAAACCATGTGAATCCTTGCAAAATGATGGTTGTCGCGCCTCGGTCCTCACTTTCGTCTTTCGCCAGCATGGAATCTCAGCAGATCTGCACTTGCTGTAGACAATGTGGACAAGTTGTTTTTTCTGGCCAAAAATATGAAGACTGAGTAAAACTTTATCCTGGAACTCTTAGTGCTGCGCTATACTTTTTGAAAAGTTTTGTTTACTGTTTACAAGGAATATATATATATATATATATATATATATATATATATATATATATATATATATATATATATATATATATATATATATATATATATATATATATTTTTTTTTTTTTTTTATAATATTTCACACATTTGTTGCTTATTTAAGAATATTTGATTTAACGTATTAGTTTTACCAAGCAGCATTTTGCATTTATTTTATTTTGCCATTTGTATAGTGTTAAAACAAATTGTTGGTTTAATAAACACACAAATGGTTTTACATTTTGTTCCCATACTGTACCAAAAATGAACCGAACCATGACCTCCAAACTGAGGTACGTACCCAGCCGTGATTTTGTGTATCGTTACACCCCCACCTGCCCCAGTCTGTATTAAATATTATTAGCTCCTATATTGTTGTGATGCCATCTGAAACCCAGCAATACAGTCTATATGTATACAGTCCTAGTCCATTCTCCCAATGATGAACTGTGCTCTGCTCTACATCTAATCATATTTTTCTTTCCCTCACCTCTTTGCACCTCTCTTCCTCCTGTCTCTCTGTTTCCTCTCTCTCTCTCTCGCTCTCTCTCTCCTCCCTTTCTCTCTTCTATTAGACCCTGCAGGTCCAGACTAACACCTGGTGGTACACTGCGGTCCTGTATCTCCACTTAACCGGCGCCCGCAGCTGTCCATGTGACCCAATCTCGTCCAGTCAGGATCAGCGCGGTGTAATCCTGTTAGTCTGGCCCACGGCCAAGTAACAGACGCTGCCTCAGTCCACCCTGACACAGAGAACACAGGTGGAGTTTAAAGGTCCTATATTACGCAAAATGGACTCTTGTGAGATTTTAGTCAGGTTATAATGTAGTTATCTCCTCAAAAACAGACCTGGAGTTCTGTTTTGTTTCACGCATGTTTGAGTAACTCTTTATTATTAGTCTGTCTATATCTGAAATCTCAAAATGATGTTCCAACTTGTGATGTGACGAAGTGGTAGTTTTCAAGTTAACAGCTCCTTTTTACCTTTAGTTCAGTAGAGATTAGAAATTCCAGGGCTGAAATGATCCAAATGATTCTAGTGAAGGTGTGTGAAGTTTAATAGAGTGTAGTGTAGTGAGTGTAGTGTAGAGTTTTTTTGTTTGAGAGAAGAACTCATAACCTGATTCATGACTTCGCAGCATTAGGATTCGTTCGCTCGACGATAGGTGGGTAATTTTTTTATGTAACCAATCGCTGCTATTTGGTCGTGATGTGAACCTGCACTTCTGGGGTTTTTGCGAACCGTTTAATGTATGCTGATTCCTGACCTAGTCGCTGGAGAAAAATAAAATCAGCCTATCGATGCAGATGTGCTGCACAACTCCAAGTCTGTTTGTGATGACGAGGAAACATTATAACATAGATCAACCTAATATGGACCTATTTATTTAAAAAAGTCAATTGAAAAAGTTAATTTGAAAAAGTCAAATTAGTTTATATTCTTAGAGATTAGATTTGATATGTTTAAAAAGTAGTATTCTGTTTAAGGTCCTAAATTACACTATTTTCTGATCTCTTATGATGTTTCTTCATCACAAACAGACCTGGAGTTGTGTTTTGTTTCATTCACACACGTTTAACACACAAACCCTGCATTTTTAAGATGAGTTTTTCCCTCAAACTGAAAATACTCTGTTCCACCTTGTGATGATGTTTTGTGTTTTGATTTTGTTCCACTGCTCCACACACCTTCACTAGAATCATTTGGATAATTTCAGCCCTGGAATTTGCAATCTCTATTAAACAAAACGTAAAAGGAGCTGTTAACATGGAAACCACTGGTGCATGACATCACAAGTTGGGACAGAGCATTTTGAGCTTTGGAGATGTAAACAGACTAAAAATGCAGGATTACTCAAACTTGCGTGAATGAAACAAAACACAACAAAACTCGAGGTATGTTTTTGAGGAGGTAATAACATTCCCTGTCGTAAAAGCTCACAAGAGTCACTTTTGTGTAATTATAGGACCTGTGTCATTTGAAATATGGTCTGATAATCTAATACAAGAATCCTATGCATTTCAGAGCATGTTTGCAGAGGTCTAAACTGACTACATAAGACTTTTCTATAGCTTCTTGCAGACAACACTCTATCCAAACCTGTCTTACCACCTTTGGGATTTGACAATTGTGCCAACTCACATAGCAATTTCGATTTGATTGCGGTGCATTGTGCAGCTCTGTTCTATTGTCACCGTCTCAAATGAACACTCAGTGAAGATCTATTTTCTCATTTTGAAGGTGCACTGTGTAACTTTTTGGTTGAGGGTCAGTCACCTGCTTGTTTCCACTGTTGGGCAAGTTACTTCAAAACTGTAATGTGTTATTTATTACTTGTTACTGTAATAAAATGTGGCTAACGAGCGAAGATGCTGAACTTTTGCACCGTATATGGACTGAACCAGGACTAAACCAAGACTAAACCAGGACTAAACCAGAACTGAACCAGACTAAACCAGGACTAAACCAGGATTAAACCAGAACTGAACCAGACTAAACCAGGTCTAAACCAGGACTGAACCAGAACTGAACCAGAGCTGAACAAGGACTAAACCAGGTCTAAACCAGGACGAAACCAGGACTAATCTTGGACTAGAACCGCCCCTGAAAGAACCCCTAGCCTGTGGAGCAGGGTGCCCGCAAAGTCAGCTGCAATTAGCCCTGCGGGGCACGGTCCATTCACTCGCAGTTACCCGACTGTCTATGCGGGCACACCTCTGGACCCGTCCTGACACTCGGAACCATTTCACCACTGCTGATATCGCTGTGATTTTAGCGAATTTGTATGAAGAAAAATGGAAAACCCACCACTTCAATCCAGGTTAAAAAAGCAGTGTAACACGTTATTGACATTTGTACTGAGTAAAATATTACCATTTTTTTTCCCTGTGATGCCTTACAGGACTGCGTTACAGCAAAAAGGAAATGCATTATAGTAATTTGTTACTTTTATAACGCATTACTCCCAACACTGCTTGTTTCTATAGATCCCATTTCTCTGCCTGGAATGTTCACAGTTCTACCTTACTTTTTTTTCCCCCTTAGAGTTGGTTTTATAGTTCAAAAATACCAAGAAAAACCTCCATTCTGATGTTGAGTGGGGTCGCCTCTCCACAGAACTGACCTCTAACATGGTCTGGTTTGGGCTCCTTGAAGATAGAACGGAGAAAAGCCTTTGACGGACCCTCCACTAGAAAAGTTACACCGTGAACTTTTGCAGTGAACTTGTGTCGACAATTTCATTCAGTCTAATTCTCCAGTATAAAGAACTTCTGACAGTTCTAACTCAGAAACACTGAAGAATGGGTCAAGTTCAGATACTTCTCCATATATGTTACTGCACTGGTGGAACATTATAAAGTTAAAGTAGCAAAATACTTCACTACATTTTAGAGCAGGTTTCTCTACCTTCTAAGTCACTACATTTCTGAACCAGACTGAAAAGTGAAAGTGTTTTTTATTATTGTTTGATTGTGTGAGACTTGCTGAACAGGCTGAGAGTTTATTTTTAACACATTTGTAGTTTGAGCAAACAAAAATATACAGAGAAAAAAAAAAACATAATTGAATTGTTTATTGCTTCTCTTGAGGGATTTCAGCACAAATCTATATCAAAATCACTACATTTGAAGCTTTATTATACCTCACACTAAGCAAAATATTTTTTTCTTTTTACTCTTTAACCACATTTTTAAACAGGACTTAAACAGTTTTACATAAGTAGATTTTTTACTTATGTACTTTTTGGCTTTGGTATCTTTACTTTTACTTAAGTAACACAATTGAGTATTGTTTTTACCTCTGAGTTATTGGGATCTGGGAGACTCATCAAACTAGAATAAAACTAGCCGCAATAAAAAATAAAAAAATTAAATATGACATATAATAATGTCAAAAGCAGTAGCTGTATAATTGAAGGTACTATGAGCAATGAAAGCACCAGGTAAAAATTAATGGACTTTAAAAACACGCAGGAGCACTTTGACTCACTCACTAACATAATCCTAAACCGGATGCCCTTCCCGTCGCAAATAGAATACAGTAGATAGATGAGGCTAACCTGAGGCTAACAGGACTTTCATTAAAATTGTAAAATGTAAAATAAACAACCAAGTTAACTTCATATTAATTAATGTAAAGACTATTCAGTTGTTTTTATATGCAGAATTCTTCAGTTTGTAATGTTTACATATTTATCATGCCTCAAAGTTAGCATTAGCGTTAGCACTGAGACTCACACATCTCTCTTTCTAAATACATAAGTGCCCTCTATTAAAGTATTTATTTGCTTTGTGTACATTTTAACCTGACCTCCACCCACAGCTCTTTATCCACTGCCTGATCTTTAAATATTTATTAATTTTGGCACAACGCTGCAAAAACCCCACAGATACTCAACTGGACAGGAAGTAGTGATGCTAACAGTGAGATGACTCTACCAGTGACCCTATCTGTTGCACTTTGAATTACTTTGTGTACGAATTGCGCTATACAAATAAACTTGCCTTGCGTTGCCAGAGCGATGAAAATGTAGTACTGTTGCCATAGTAACTAACCAAACAGAAATATAATAACCCTATCTTCAGATGAAAAGTATTCAATATGGCAATTGAGGCATTCAGTGATTCGAGTTTATCTCTTCCTGAATCGCTTCTTTGAGTCAGATGCCAGTATCTGCTGCTGTGGCACGCTGTTATGTTTGGATCTGACTCAAGACCAGTTTGTTTAAAAAATATTTTGTCTGAGCAGTTTTCCTGAGAATCTGATATCCATTGTATTTTTTGAAAGATATAAATCATTTTCTCTCAACTATCACGATGTAGCTGAAGTTCAAACATTATCCACGCCACACCCAGACTGGAGTCACTGGGTGTGGCGTTTACATGGACCCTGAGAAACCAGGATACTCATGGTGCGTTCGATTATCCGTCCCACTCGCAGGCCTGAGGACGTTGCCAGTGACACGCACTGACACGCCCCTTTTGCTCGAATGGCGGAACTCAGAAGAGCTCAGAGACAGAGCAAAGATTTCAAGATAGAATCAAAGATGGCTGCACCCAGTGTCACTTGTAGTATGAACTATTTTCATTGTGTTTGGAAGTTTAAATGACAATTGCAATCACTCGTATTACTGCAATTCCTTACTGCGTGCGTATCACGACCTATGGACGTGGTAGTATTACTGCAATACTTTACTGCGTCTGAATTACTGCCTATGGGTATGGTAGTATTACTGCAATACCTTACTGCATCTGTATCACAGCAATACCTTACTGCGTCCATATTAGTGCTTATGGGTATGGTAGTATTACTACAATACCTTACTCTGTCTGTATTAGTGCCTATGGATATGTTAGAGTCACTGTAATACCTTACTGCGTCTGTATCACTGCCTGTGGGTTTGGTCATAGGTCTCGCCCATGTTTTCATTCCCTGCTAGCTTGCGTGCCAAAATGATCGACTATCACGTGACGCCAAAGCTTTCACTTCACTAATATACTGAATTATACTATTTATACTGCATTCTTCCTCGAGGTTGTGTAGTTGTAGCACAGACTTATTTTGGAGCACCTGGTACTCCACCAATATTTTTCTCCAAGACAAAGACATTAAACATAATAAAACTGTTGAAGCATGGATGTTACATCATATCCAAGATCTGAATGGGAGACGGATGGATACTCGAACACATCATTATATACCTGTATAAATGCCCGATCAGAGTATCCTGGATAGTTACAGTGGTTGCTATGGTAACTATGGCATAGAAATGGCAAGGAGCTAAACACACACTTTGCGCAAAATTCTTAGGCAAGTTGTATTTGTGAGGATTCATTTTATAATTGAACAACTAAGTGCTCTCAGTCTATCAATAACACCAGCCCATACCAGTAACCTACCTCCACCTTGCTGGCCTCTGAGTCGAAGTGGAGCTCTGTGCCTGTTACTGATCCAGCCACAGCCCACCCATCTGGTCCATCAAGAGTCTCAGCTCATTTTTGAAAAATCTATTTTCAGATATTTCTTGGCCCAGTCTTGATGTTTTAGCTTATGCTTCTTGTTCAGTGGTGGTCGGGTTTACAGTTTCCACACCTTGGCCATGTCTCTGAGCTCTGAACACCTTGTACTTCTGTGTACTCAAGGTAGGCTGCAGTTCAGGTACATGACAGTGCTGGAGAATAATGGGTTCCTGTAGCTTCGTGTTTGATTCTTCTCAAATCTCTTGCAGTTCATTTGAGTCTTTTTTCTCAGCACGTTTTCTGCAACACTGTTGACTATTTGCAGCAAAACATTTGATGGTTTTCTGACCACTACTCAATATCTTTGCAATTTCAAGAGTGCTGCATCCCTCTGAAAGACTTTTTACAATTTTTTTTTTTACTTTTCAAACTCAGTTAAATCTCTGTTTTGGCCCATTTTGCCTGAGGAAAAGAAGCTGTCTAATAATTCAGCACACTTTGATATCAGGTGTTGATCTCCTTAGGCCACACCCTCCCTCCCTCCCTCCCTCACATCATTCATGCTCTAGTGTGTCCTTTATTTATTTTATTTGTATTCTTATTTTTATATACTTACTTACTATGAACCGGATATTATGTGTTCTTAATAAAGATTGAATTGAATTGAATAAGACTGTGCAGCACGGTCACAGCTTCAGTAAAAGGCGTCATTAACGGAAAATATGACAATATATTGCTTCAAGAGCAATACAAACAGCAATCGAAGTGAGCCTGGTGTTAAAAGGTGGTTGTATTGTGAGAGTGACAGTGAGAGTATCCTAGTACTGAAATCAGAATACTGCATTTATGTGGACACACTCACATGATACTCAAAAAATACAATCTTAAACCCCGTCAAAACTCGTACGTATTCGAGTTGTTTTCATTGCAAATGCAGTGTCCACAATAATCCGATGGAAAACGGCTCCGGAGGCGGAACGATCTGGTGCTGTCAGCTCCCATGAATTCATCTGAGTATGAATCTGATCCGGCACTGTGTGGATGCCTGAAAACGTTGATACGCTGATAGTCCAATGAGATTCATTTAGTCTTCCGATACTTTATGTTGTTAGGTTCTTTTTGCAGACCTAGAGTTTTGTTTCATACCTGACAGTTTCGACTGCTCACTAGCGGTCTTCCTCAGAGTGGTCAATACACTGACATAGGAGCCCTAGTTGTGTCCTTATTAGACCACTGTCCCTGTGACTTGTGCCTTCCTGATTTGTGACATTAGTCATATGACGCTATTGCGAAAAACAGTTTAAACAAACCATAGACAAACAGGAAACAGCGGAGCTACAACTAATTGCACAGAACAGACTCACCTTTAGCAGAACACCCCTGTCACAGAAAGAACACATATATTCCACTAAGTCGTGTCCTTTTTAAGTCCGACAGAAGCTGAACCACGTCAGGACACAAGGAACGAGCTGTTTTTTGAGTGTTTAGTTTATGCAAATTAGCCATGTGATTTTAAGTTTTGTTTCTGTAAAACGTAAACAAATATGCTCAAAACTGTGTGGATAGGGAAGGCTTGCGGACACAGAAACGATGTGTCTGATGCAAATTCTTTCCAATATGGTGATACGGTGATTCATTTCAGTGTAAACGTAACCTTAAGATACTGGACCGCATGTACACGCACTCACTGTCAACTGAACATTTTCCCCCTTTGATACTAATTTCATCAACATTCCTTGGGGGTGAAGTTAACTAGAAGCATTGCTCTGTCTTAAGCTTTGTTACTCAAGTTAGACTTTAATCTGAGCTTTGTTTAAACACAATCTAACCATGAAGAACAGATTTAGCTGTAACTACGACAGGTGAGCTGGTTTGTGCTGTTAAACAAGTCCTCTCAAATAACATCACAGCCACAGTTGTTCAAGTTAGTCACGCTAACTTTTGTTGAAAATCGAAACTAACCTAAACTGGGCCATGAACACTTTTACTGAAAATGTGCTCTTTAAATCCATTTTGTATTATTTTGTGAGTTTAGAATGATCTTAAAACCTTTTTTGGCAGTTTTTACTAAGCGTGCATTGTGTCAGCATGGTAACCGATCAACATTCCATCATGTACACAGACAGAGACCCCCCAGCGTGATATCACTGCAAAATATCAATAACCACATCTAGATAAGGGCCATCTCACTTATGATCTTCAGACTGCATTTCAGATAGAATTCTCTGCAGCAAAAATATGCACATGCAGGTACCAGTAGTTTTCCCTTTTAGCTGGCTAACCAGAAAACAAAACAAAACAACATGAGGCCGAGTTTATCATCTCTGCTGATATACAACGAGTGAGTGTCCAATTGCATGTCTGATATTTTACCGCTCTTCCTTATCTTGTGCAGTTGAATGCCACTTCTTGCCTACTAGAATTCTTACTAAAAGTGTACATAGAGACAAAATATCTCCACAGACTTCCTCAAACATACTCACTTCTTGTCTCTCTGAGCTCCTTTTTTCATGCTCAAGTTTACAGTTTCTGGACCGGATCACTCATTTTCATGTTTTTTTTTTTTTTTTTTATAAATTTTCTTTGCAACAAAACACACATGACAAAACCTTACAAAATCTGCACTACGATGAGACAGAAAACCTCCAAGGATTGAAAAAAATGAAATTGAAACAGTATTATGGTTATCCTCGAAATTGTGCACTTTCTGCACATTCTAAACAATTATATGTCTTAAAGATGCACTGCGATACTTCTCTCCTGGGTGTCTGCCACCTGCCTGTCTCCATGGAGATGTCTTTGCCTGAAATATTCAATAGCGCGGCCTTAAAAATTCAATTATCCAAAACAATCTACCTTGAAAAACATGTATTCTTATTGTGAGTGAGTCACCTCTCAACAGATTTGACCCACAACCTGGGCGATCACAAACTTAACGGAGAAAGTCACGTACGCAGCATTTTGCACGTACACACTTTATAATTGAGACCTGTAACTTGTCCTGATGTGATATGACCTGTCTCGCTCCAGCTCCAAGATAGAGAAGTTTAATGCCATATTGTGAAACTTTCTTAATGAAGCAACAACATCTCCATGGAGATGAACAGATGCCATATGCTGTTTTCAGATGTCATAATCCCAGATGGAGATCAAGGACCAGCTTTCCCTATTTATTACATTTTGACATAAAATATCCAAGGAGTAAATTCACAAATGTTGAACCTGGTATTTTCAGTTATTGATTAAACCCAAGAACTCGCTGTATGAGTTCAGTTCACTATGTTTTGCATTTTAACAGTATTCATTTTAACTGCCCTCTTCTATATGAATTAATGTTGTCCTATGGAATGCTGTGATGGAGTCTGAAACCCAGCAATACTCCCCAGCACAAAAGTTACATAGTGCGCCTTTAAAGAAGACATGTCGCACTTGTGTCTGCTCTGTAACTATAATCTATAATGTTTTATTACAATACTGATCTAAAGCAATATAATAAAACAATTCTGCTGACTTCTGGGTTGGAATATTGTGTAAAATGTCAGCTCCTATGGACTGTTGCACATCACACTAGCGATTAGCAGATTTATTTATTTATTTCAAAAAAAAAAAAAAATTGTTACACAACGTTGCCAGATCCTACATGCATCACTGATTAAGGAAATAAAATTGAAAAATGAAGCAAGCACAGAGCAGTGGGCGTGTAGAAGGAGGCATTAACAGAGATTAAAGCTTATTCAAACAAGAATCACTTTAACGGTACTTTCACACTGACAGCAGTTGGTGCGCACCAAACGTTCCATTCAAACTAAAAGCTCTTAGTTGGGTCCGTTTTCATTGGTGTGAAAGCATCAATCACACTCAGATTCACACTGAATCAAGCGGACCGAGACCTCAACATAAAGGTGGTCTCAGTCCACTTGATTCAGCACTAAATGCTAAACTCTCGCGAGGTCCTTCTGGGGAGAATGTGAACTCGAGTCCAAACCATAGACAGTAGGTCCAAACTATTCGAAAGCCAAAAGTCAAAGGCTGGATTCCACTTGGAGGGGATAGGGATCAGCCCCTGCCGTGTGTACCCTGTGGAGGGGCTCCAACAGAAGGCCACTGGGAAAGACGGTGCATTTTGGCCTCGCTTCCAAGAGGTCTGGCATGCTGGATAGCCCCAGTGTCCAGGAACCACGTGCAGTCGAAGCCGCTGTGCACAGGAGCCTTGGATATACATCAGTCAGACCAATTTTGGTTGGTTTGCAGGTGTGCAAGTGAACCACATTGGAGTCTATATGCTATAATAGAACTAGCGGTGTGAAAGTGCACTAAATATAACTTCATATGGGAAAACTATTATTATGGGTCTTGGTTGACAGTGACAGTTGCCAGATATAGATAAGTGATCTATATCTGGCAACTCTACAATGGACACAAGCTTCTCAAGAAAACTGCTCAGACAAAATATTTTTAAACCAACCCTTGAACTGGATCCAAAAATAATAGCGTGCCACAGCATCGGATAACTGCCATGGTGAACGCTAATATGCCAGGTTTCCAGAGAAGGAGGAAATGTTCAGAGAAATATTACTTATTACTTACTACTACTATTTATATACTTATATAGATAAGATAAGGTTCAGATGAAGGGCATGTAATATTTGACATTTCTGATGAGATGGGTGGTGGCTGGGTGAGACCTTCACACTGTTTTCACACAGTTGTTTTTATTGTGGTTAGGGTTATTGGATTAAATTGTTGGGTTATTGGGTTTGAGTTGTAGTTCACTGGAGTTTGCTATTAACTCCATGTTATTCCCTACAATGAGTTAATACGTGTTTTCACAACTCTTTTTCTTTCTTTTTTTAATTTTTTAAAATTTTATTTTACTTAAGTTACAAAATTGAGTACTTCTTCAACCACTATTAACTGGGAGACTCAACTAGGAAAAAATTGGCAAAAAAATAAAATCTGAAATATAATGACCATGTAGGTGATGATCATTCTGCCATAGAGATCCAGTATGACACTGCAGCAAAGGGGTCCATTGTCCCCAGGGTTCTAGGGGCCCAGAATTGAACCCATCCATCCATTTTCTTCCACTTATCCGTAGCCGGGTCGCGGGGGCAGCAATCTAAGCAGGGACTTCCTTCATCCCAGACACATCCTACAGCTCCTCCAGGGGGACCCCAAGGCGTTCCAAGGCCAGAAGAGTCCCTCCAGCGTGTCCTGGGTCTTCCCCAGGGCCTCCTTCTGGTGGGACATGACCGGAAGAATTGCCCAGAGAATTGAACCATCATCCTATTAATTAATAATAAAGGGGGCCGTGTGAGACTTCTTGCCCTGGGCCCCCAAATTTCTGTTGAAAGACCTGGCTACGAGGCATTCAGATGCGTTTAGTAATTTAGATGAGTTATTAAGTGCTTTTCACAACTCTCAGAGACCAGAGTGGACCTTCTCTGTGGCAGTAAAGCTAACAAAAAAAGCATAGTAGGACTCTAAAATGCTTTATACATAGATGCAGACAGTACACAGTGGACTCATTTTGACCTCAAGATCGGCTTGTACAATATTATATCGCTCTGAAATCCACTGGTTCAGCATTAGCCTATAGAGGCTTTGCACCGTCACGTGATCCCTATAGCAACGGTACTTACGCCGCCATGACACCGGGCACGCTATGTCATTGACTTCAGCAGCATCAGAGAAAAATGGGCAGGTTTTGTTGTGTATTTGGTTGTTCTAGACGCTCTGAAAGGGATAAAATGAATCGTTTCTTCACTGTTCCTCTGGAAATTACTCATCAGGATCAAACAAGGGAATGATTAAAAAAAAGACGGCCGATTCATGGCCGATTCTTTTGAGGTTCGGCTCACAGACTCTTTGACTCATGTGTCATGTTGATCATAAGAGCCCAATGTGGGTTTGTTGAATCGTAAACTAGTGCAGGTTTTCCTGGATAAATTAATGAAATTTTAGTTCAGTAAATGTGCTTCTTTCATTAAATAAGCTATGAAACAATTTAAATAGCAAATACCTTGATGAAACTTTGGGTGTCTTGATGGCGCCATAGGAAATCTCTTCGCGGTTTATTTTTGCTAGCCATAATCTGCGTCTTTTTTTTTGATAATTCCCTTGTGTGATCCTGATGAGTAATTTCCAGAGGAATAGTGAAGAAACAATTTGTTTTATCCCTTTCAGAGCGTCTAGAACAACCAAATACACAACAAAACTTGCCCATGTTTCTCCGATACTACTGAAGTCAATGACATAGCGTGCCTGGTGTCATGGCGGCGTAGGTACCGTTGCTATAGGGGTCACGTGACGGTGCAAAGCCTCTATATCTTTTGAAAATGTGACATATATATTACTTGTTTGAGATCAGCTCCACAAACATGTCATATTAATCTTATTTAAAGTTTCAACTGACAACTATCGCGCTACTGAATACCGGCACCACATTCTGAAGCTATAATGAAACAAAAAAAAGAACGTTGGACTTTGTGCAAATATGAACCATAAACCAGGTCAAGAAATCTAAAATCTGACAGTTATACAGCGAATTCCACCACAGAATTCTGATCTGTTCTTCAGCTCAGGTTAAACTATAATGAGACCTATTCTGCAGAATCATTTTTAACCATGCTATAGCTGTGAAGCCAATCGTTCCATGTTACAAAAATGGAGAATGATTTAATACAGACTCAAAAGAAACATAGCCTGCCACTAAAAACAGTCTTGCCCACTCCACAAAACAGCCGAAGCAAAACAATTATAACGCCAGACGGTCGATGTGAATGTCTTGTGTGTCATTTGAAGGATTTATGTCTGAGCAGCAGCAGTGAGTTGTACTTCCTGATATAAAGCTCGGCAGCGGCGGACTGATATCACCTAGCACCTATCTTGCCAGCAAAGTAAAATTCCGTTGCTGGTGCTGAGAAAATAGTCCCTCAACCTGCGACAATTCATGCGATGCAAGATTAGTTTTATTTCAAACATTATTCTATCAACACAGACATTCTCATCGACAGTTTGGTGTAATAATATATTTGCTTCAGGTGTTTTGTGGCGTAGGTAAGACTGTTTTTAGCGGCAGGCTAACTATGGCCATTGACATGCACTAGCCTAGCACCAGTGACCTCTGCAAATACAAGGACTGGAAGGAATATTTTAAAAAGTGTCTCCACACGTCTCCAACACTCTGGCTCACTAGGAATATGGGATTTTTTTTTTTTTTTCTGTTAAACTATAATGACCACGCGATGCTGCTCAATGTTACATGTGTCACTGATTAAGAAAATAAAATAGGACAACGAAGTACAGAGCAGTAGTACCACTGGCGTATTAATCAGCAATATGGCATCTTGTAAATACGTGATTAAAGATGACTCAAACATACACAAATCACTCCAAATTAGGGTGACCAAAGTAGTCTCAGTTTTATACAAGAAATATCCCAACAGTAAAGAGAGGAATACATTGTCATTTGTTTAATACTGAAAATTGATCTTGAAAATGAGGAAAAAAAAAAAAGAAAAAAACAATGAAACAATGAAATAAATGCAACGAAAGAAGTCCATCAGATTATGACTGACCCTCAACACAAGTGATTTGAGAATGGACAATATTACATGCTATTTTCACAATTTTATTTATACCAACCATCCCGACCCAGGAGTGTCCCAGATTTAATTTTGAAAATCTGGTCACCCAGTCCAAATACAACTCCAACAGGGTCAATAAGAAGGAAACAAGAACACTGTAAAAAGTTCTTTACTGCATTTACTGCTTTAAACAGTTTGCAGTGGTCCAAAGTAATTCCTCACTTTCTTAACACATTTTTGACTCCAAATGATTCACAGTGAAGAGTGTAAAAGCGCTTTTCACAACTCTAACGGACCAGAGCGGAGTTTGGCGTCTCCTCTGATTTAAAGGACCCATATTACATTGATTTCTGATCTGTGTTATAATGTAGTTTCCTCATCACAAACACACCTCGAGTTGAGTTTTGTTTTATTCACACACATTTAACACACAAACCCTGCATATTTAGGCTGAGTGTTGGAGATACAGACAGACTAATAAAAAAAGGTTAGTCAAACATGTGTGAATGAAATAAAACACATCTCCAACAACAGCTAGAAAACCCCAAAAACAAAATCCCACAAGAATAAGAATGCAATGCCATCTACGAAATACATTTTTTATTCATTTTATTTATTTGTTTGAGCAAGGTAAAACAAAATCAACAACGATAACAAAAACAAGGACATGTGCATGTACATATTTGGGACCTGATGCTCAAAAGGAGTAGGATGAAGTTTAAAAAGCTTATAATGTCCTACCCCAATTGTTTTACATAATCAAATGCTTTTTTTTTCACCTTTGGAGTGCCTTACCTGTTGTATGCATTACATAAATACACACACACATACACACCACACATGCACATACATACATACATCCATACATACATAATACACATGTACACACATACACGCATACACATCTAAGATATTCAGTACATATATTCAATATAAGTATATAACAATATCCAAATCTCTTGGTACGATATTGTCACGATGTGCATCGCATGGTATGATATTTATTGCGATATTTTGAAGGGTATAATAATAGTAACTAATATAATTGTAGATGTGACACTTTTTTGCTTTAAAAATAATCTGACAAAATTATGGTGTGAATTATTTACGTTATAATCCCCAAAAAACATTTTTCTCATGTTGTTTGTGTTGAAATGAATGATGGGTTATGTAGTTCCTTATGTTTATAAGCTCTTGCTTCTATAAATCCATGCATTTAAGCAAAGGAATTTGTGATTCAGTATATTGTGACAGCCCACGATATTATTGTGAGACTTTTGACGATACGATATCATGATATTTTGGTTATTGTTACATCACTAATATATACACATACATACATATGCATAACACATATTTACATACATACACGCAGAAATATATTTTAATGTATGATCGTGCAAACTAATAATAATGATAAAGAAGGCGCAAAGTTTATTGTTTATGATCTTACAAAATAAACAGAAATCCATTGCAAATCATGCAATAATATGTCATACATAGGGGAAAGGGGCCAGGCGTTTCATATCCAACAAAAAGGAACACCAAAAAAAATGTGAAAAGGAAACATCAGAGAGACTCACCAGAACACAAAAACACAAAGCACAACAGGAAAACCTAAAATCCGCCATATCAGAGCACTGTAAAAGAAATAACCATATTATGGATTGGAACGGAGCTCAGGTCATTGTATCGGAGAATATCAAATGTAAACTTTGGACCAGGGAGGACAGTGAAATCAGGCAACGAGGCACGGACAGCATCAACTGTGATGACAGAGCGTTCCTCCTTTCACACACCTGGGACACCCTCCTCCAGAGAACACAAGTACATAAGAAGACAAAATGAACATCTTTGGTTTACACCTCCAGGTCTGTTTTTGAGGAGTAACAACATTATAACATGGCTTAAAGCTCACAAGAGTCAGTTTTACGTAATATAGAACCTTTAAGAATTTGATGAATTTGACCTGCCCTATTCTCACAGCTGCCTCACCTGAGTCAGACACCTCCTCAAGCATTAATGAAACCATGCGTCGTGAGGATTGGCGCAGTTCCTAACACAACTATCACTGACACTGCACAATTTTGTGATTTCTTTTTGGCACAGAGGACGCAGATCTGTCGACACAAACCGTTTAAGGAGGGGTTTTTACACAACGCTGAAAATATGAGGCATAATTTAAGTTTGTGTTGATAGTAATGAGGGTTAGGGACAAAATTCTGGGTCAAAAAGAGTCCAACGACATTCTCAGGTGGTGAAGGGTTTAAAAAGGTTAAAGAAGCTGTACCGTATTTGTATTTTTGTGTAATAAGGCTAAATTAGTTTTTCCCCTGTACAGATATATTGTAAAAACAGCTCTTAGGGTTCAGAGTGGACGAAGGGAGTGTAACGTCATCGATAGTGTTTGGCTCAAGTCAAATGATGCTTACCGAGGCTAGCAGTTATCGGAGCAAATCTGGAGTTTCGAGTTATATATTAGGAATAGGAATTTATTATAAAATGCACCATATATGATACTGTATTTTTCAGACTATAACTCGCTCTGGTGTATAAGTCGCACCAGCCAAAAACTGTGAAATGAAGAAAAAAAAAAACAAACACATATATAAGTTGCACCGGACTATAAATCACACTTTTGAGAGAAATTTAGTTTAGAGACCAGGAACTGACATTTCATCTTGAAAGTCAAGTTCTAGTAACAACAATAGGACTGTTAATGTCACATATGAACAGTTCTTCAGATAAACTATAACATAAACAACAGAACAGAACAAGTTTACCAAACTCTCCATCTCACTTCAAATCACTAATCTATTGAATTCTTCATCTTCGGTGTCACTTCTGAGCAACTCTGTGACCTCCGGAGGTAAACAGAGCGCCGCTTCCTCTTCTGTGTCGCTGTCGACAGACTCAGCATCAGTTCCAGTTAGAATTATTCTGGCCTTTCTGAATCCCGACAGGATGGTTTCTGTGTCACTGAAGTCCAGGCTTTGTCGATCCATCCAGTGACTTCCAGGAAAGTTGCATAGTGCACCCTCCTGGTGTCACACAAGTTTCTCGCTCACTCCAGACTTTCTTTCTGATGCTCAATTACAGTTTTTGGCTGCAGATTTCACTTCTTGCAGTTTGTAATCTGCCTGCTACACAAGTCTAGAGCGCCCTCTCGTGGCTGTCAGTGTGAACATTTTAATATATAAGTCGCACTGGAATATAAGTCACTGGGCCTCCCAAACCATGAAAAAAGTATGATTTACAAAAAAATACAGTACATATAAAATAAAAACACCATCTGGTACTCATTGGTTAGATATGTTTATTTGCAGTCTATGGGTTTAAATGAGACCTCTGTGCATGTTCTTTAGCTAATAATAAAGAGTTTTTATCGGCTGTGAATCAGAAAGTGTGCTGTTAGCATGGCAGTAGCTTTATTGTGACAGCAAAACTCCGGTCTGGCCTCTCAGAGTTGTGAGACGTGTTTATAAGGTTTAATTAAGATGCTCTGAATGCATAAGGTACGTGAGGAATAACTTTGGACTAGTGATGGGTGATACCAAATATTAATACTGGTTGAGGTATTGAAAAGTATTGATTCTCAAGCAAAAATATCACTACTTAAAATTTCTCCAGAAAATCATTTTTTGATGGAATTTTAGTCCAAAAAATGTAATTAAAAACTGTACTATTTATGTGAAACAGGGTTTTCACTACCCATTTTCACTAAACATGACATCATTATATAGAGACGTCATTACTTTAATTCTATACTTTATTAAAAATCATTTCTATTTTTATTTTTTTAAGTTTCTTATTTTATTTTGTGATTGGACACAGGCTGCAGATTATGTGCATAATTGTTCATAATGTTAACAAGTCTAAACTAGTAGTTAATAAATGACTTGCCTTTATTCAGGTTCCAGAAAAATGTCTTCCTTGTTCGTAATGCCTTTGTAGAAAACTCAGTGCTACTTCCTGTATTAATGAACTTTTCTTCTAAATGTTTTTCCCCACCAAATGCCACTTAAATTACATCAGTTAAGTGGCAGTTGGTGGAGAAAAAAGTGTTTTAAGGATAAATATTTAATACAGGTACTATCCACCAAACCAAGTCATAAATAGAAAAACTTGAAAATCTGTCATAGACTGTATAAATAGACATAGTTAACCTTCTAGTCACCACATTCCAAATAGGATGTGCTCTCTTCTGGCTCCATTGACTCTGGCTCCGGTTGACTTAACACTGAAAATGATCACCCCTCTCTCTGTACCTGCTGCTGTGAGCCTTGTCATTTTAATCTTAAAATGTTCGTGTTAACCTGCTCTATGTGATCCTGGTGCTTTTTATTTAGCTGTTTTGTCTTGAGGTGCTGTACAGTTTAAATTTGACCCGAGCAGTGGTTGACCCAATCACAGGGCTTCTGTGGGTTTTATGTGAGGGAACATGCACAAATGTGTATTGCAAAAATGGCTAAATTTGTTCATGGACATCTTCCCTCTCCAGCATGACACTTGTTTTGGGTTTACCTGGCACAGTGGACACATCATTTTGACAGGTTTGCCATGATTAGTTAAAAAGACACTGGTGGGTGGACACTTCAGAGTAATTCGCTCAATCAGCTCGAGGTATTGTGCTGCATATCCCTCCTTTTTCTAAACACTTTCAGTGTGAGCTGTTCCAGATGCATAATGTGTAGAACTTAGTTCAAAGTGATAAACTTATTAGTCTGGTATGAGGCAGGTTATCCATCACCTGCTCTTTTCATGGAGATGTTATTGCTTTGTCTAGAATGTTCCATGGTAGAGATTACACATATCATATTTTTTGGACTGGAAGTGACACTTTTTTCATGGTTTGGGTGGTTCCACTTATACTCCAGTTCAACGTATATATTAACATTTTCACACTGACAGCTGTGAGAGGTGAGTGTCAGTATCTGCTACTACTTTTACTCCTGTACCATTGTCACTTTGCTCTACTGTGCATGTCTCCTGCAGAAAGAGCCTCTGTCCTGTCTGTATCATGTCAGTCGATCGCACCATTACTTCCATCCCTCTAAATATTTTAAATTTAAACAAACTTATGAAGGCATTCAGAACACTGAACACAAATGCCCCCAAAAAGAAAATCATATTTTGCAAATTACAAACTGCAAGAAGTGAAAATTGCAGCCGAAAAATCTAGCAGCAGAAAGAGCGAAAAAGAAACCGAGAAACTTGTGACACCAGGAGGATGCACCATGAAACTTTCCTGGAAGTCATTGGATGGATGAACAAAGCCTGGACTTCAAGTGACACTGAAACCATCCTGTCGGGATTCAGAAATTATGGAATAATTCTAACTGGAACTGATGCTGATTCTGATGACAGCTACACAGAAGAGGAAGTGGCGCTCCGTTTACCTCCAGAGGTCATGGAGTTGCTCAGAAGTGACACTGAGGATGAAGAATTCAGTGGATTTTGTGATTTTGAGTGAGATGGAGAGTTTGATAAACTTGTTCTGTTCTGTTGTTATAGTTTATCTGAAGAACTGTTCATATGTGATGTTAACAATCTGTTGTTCTCTCTATCTTTATTAGAACTTGACTTTCAAGATGAAATGTCAGTTCCTGGTCTCTGATTTTTTAAAATAAATTTCCCCCAAAAAGTGCAACTTATAGTCCGATGTGACTTTTTAATGTTTTTTTCTTCTTCATTACGCATTTGTTGGCTGATGCGACTTATACTCCGGAGAGACTTATAGTCCGGAAAATACGGTATCTTTCTCCAGGGAGACAACCATAGGCTACATTACAGGTCAGATCTGTGGACGAGCAATCTAATTCACAGAGAGAATTGTTGTACTTTTGAGCAATAGTGACACCCTTAATAAATAAATTCTAGATAGACATGTTTAATGTCATACTGTGGAACATTATAGGAAAGCAGTAACATCTCCATTTAGAAAAACATTTGACGGACCCTCCACTAGAAAAGTTACACAATGCACCTTTAAGTAGCACAATCTGAGCCATCTGCCACTCTGACCACCACCAACACTCAAACGCCACATTCATACGACGCAGTGTGGCTGAAATGTCTCGACTATGGACATGACAGAACTTGGTCCGAACTGGAAACAAACCCAGAGAGCCACTGTTGCTCCTCTTCTTTCTTCCGTGGAGATGATAGAGGTTTAAACGTGTGTGTTTTTCAGATCTGGGTTAGGGCGATATTGTTTGAGTAAACGTGGGTGACTGGTCGGCTGTGTACACTGTGTTGTGAGTGGCTCTTTAAGCTCTTTACCTCAGATTTACCTCAGAATAACATAAGGAAGTGGAACAGGGCAAGAGGTGAGTCCAGGCTTCACCCAACCAGGTCAGCTCCACAACAGCTCTCATACAGATTAAGACTACAACCAGTGTGGTTTAGCATGCTTGTCAACACTGGTGGAAGAAGCACTCCGTTTTGTTTCTTAAGGAAAAGCACCGGAGCAAATAAAGTAGTAGCAGAAATTAAAAAATGTACTTATGTGTTAATATTTTTCGCAGAATTTCTTGATTTTGTTTAGGATTTGTGCTGAATTTTGCTCAACAGAACCAATCAACTGATTCTGAGCTGGTTTTTGGAAAATATTTTAGTTTGGCTTTTGGCTTTTTAGCAGGTGTCATGCAATAATAATAAATACTTTTACTGTTTAGAAATGTAGTGGAATAGAAAGAATACCTGCTTTCAAATCTATCTAAAATGTTATCTAAAAATAAACCGTTTTTATCTTTTAAATCATTTGAACAGGTCATGCACACTTTTATCTCCTCTCGTTTAGATGAATGTAAATGCATTTTTTTCCGGCATCAGCCTCCACGCACTTTTTCGCTTACAGTCAGTCCAAAATTCTGCTGTGCGCCTTTTAACTGCAGCCTAAAAACGTGAGCACATTACCCAGATTTTAGCGTCATTGCACCGGCTTCCAATTTGATTTAGAGTTGTTTTTAAGATTTTATTGTTTTGTCTTTGACTGGACTGGCCCCACAGTACGTCTTGGACCTCATCCAAATTTACACCCCTGCACTTGCTTCGAGGTCAGAGGGCCAGCTCCAGCTCGTGGTGCCTAAGGCAAGACTTAAGACCAGGGGGGACAGGAGGGACAAACTCTGGAACGCTCTGCCCCCCCATGTCCGAACAGGCCCCACAGTGGAGTGTTTTAAGTCTCGTCTTAAGACCCACTTTTATTCTGTGGTTTGTAACACCTCATGAGTTGTGTGGTTCTCTGTGTCTTTTATTTATTTTATTTATTTGACTTCTTTACTGCTGTTTTATGATTTTGATGTTTGTTGTTTGTTTGATGATGGGTTTGCTTTTATTTGATTTGACTGGTTTTATTGTTTAAGGACAGGTTTGATCAAATTTTAGCAGTTTACCTTTTTGTTGTCTTTGTTTTATGATCTCGGTGCAGCATCTTTCTAAACTGCTTTGTTTGTAAAATGTGCTATAAAAATAAAGTGGATTTTAATTTGAAATGTAGTGAAGTAAAAGTTTAAAAAAAAAAGTTTCCACTTTAAAATTGTAAAGTAAAGCACAGATACTTAAATTTGCAGTACTTTGTTACCTTCCACCAGTGATTATCAGTTATAGCAAGGATGTCCAACCTGCAGCTCAGGAGCTGTCAGTAGTTCTCCACCCTCTCCCAAACAGCTCACAAAGGATTTCTGTATATGTATTGGCTTAATAACTAAAATCTGCTTAATTACCAGTCAGTTTGAGTTGATGCCATCAGGCAGAAGGTACAGGGTCCCAAACTGTAAACTGAACAGATTCAAACATTATTTTGTGCCACTAGCTGTTAAACTGCTAAACTCAGATAATGCAGTTAAATAATAATTATAAAAGGCTTAGGGATTGTGCAATCAAAACTGCACATAGGTGTAGGGAATGTGCCATTAAAGCTACACATAGGCTTAAGGAATGTGCAATAATTAAATCTGCACATAGGCTAAGGGAATGTGCAATAATTATAACTAAAACTGCACATAGGCTTAAGGAATGTGGAATCAAAACTGCACATAGGCTTAGGGAATGTGCAATAATTAATAGAACAGAAGAATGCAAGGGTTTGCCCGTTAAGGATAATTTAAGGGTCCTGTTGGTGCATCACTCATGGTCATACTGGTCTCATATTTACTTTGTTTTATGGTGTTTGTTTATGTGCTGCTTTGTGTTGTGTTGTCCTGTTTTTTGATAAAACATGTTACCCCCTGTCCCAAGACAAATTTCTCCCATGGGAGACAATAAAGGATTATCTTATCTTATCTTATCTTACCGTTGTAAATGTGTCATGTTGATGCCGTACTTGTGAACTAACACATGGATAATAGTTTATGTTTTATAGGCACTTAACTGTACACAGTCTAAAGCGTGCCATAGCTCTTCTTCTACTTTCTCAATTTTTTGTGACTAAAATGAGTAGGTCTCTGGCATTTTTGTTTTATAAAGAAGCTCAGCAGAGGATAAAGGTTGGAGACCTCTGAGTTACAGCAATACCCAAAAATGAAGAAAACTGACCTAATATTTAATCATTTCTACATTTATCGCAACTAAAAAGAACCACTTTTACAGTGATCTGAGCCTACAGTCCCAGCTGCTCTAGGGTGATCAGAGCCAGAGCTGCCCCTCTGACCTCCAACACTCACACATTCAGACGACGCACTGTGGATGAAGTGTCTTGCAGACTCACAGAGCCTCTGTTGCTCCCTTTCTTCCATTTGGAGATGTTAGTTTGGTGTTATTTGCCTAGAATATTTCACAGTATAGCATTAACGGATTACAACGGATTATGATAATTAAAAATATGTTTTACCGTATTTTTTTGACTGTAAGTCGCAGGTTGCACAAGCCAAAAAATGTGTAATGAACAAGAAAAAAACATATATAAGTCGCACTTTTTGGGGGAAATGAATTTTATAAAATCAGGGACCAGGAACAGACATTTCATCTTGAAAGTCAAGTTCTAGTAATAACAATAGAAGAGAGAACAACAGACTGTTAACGTCACATATGAACAGTTCTTCAGATAAACTATAACATAAACAACAGAACAGAACAAGTTTAACAAACTCTCCATCTCACTCCAAATCACTAAATCCACTGAATTCTTCATCCTCAGTGTCACTTCTGAGCAACTCCACGACCTCCGGAGGTAAACAGAGCGCCGCTTCCTCTTCTGTGTAGCTGTTGACAGACTCAGCATCAGTTCCAGTTAGAATTATTCCGACCTTTCTGAATCCTGACAGGATGGTTTCGGTTGTCACTGAACTCCAGGCTTTGACTTCCAGGCAAGTTGTATGGTGCACTGTGCATGGCGCACATGGATGCAGTGAAGCTGTGTTCTCAATTCCCACTTTCCGCCAGTCCCTCACAAGTTTCTCGCTCACTCTCAACTTTCTTTCTGCTCCTCAATTACCATTTTCGGCTGAATATTTCACTACTTGCAGCAGGACAGAGGCTCTTTCTGCAGGAGACATGTGCAGTAGAGCCAAGTGACAGTGGTACAGGAGTAACAGGAGTAGCAGATACTGATACACAAGTCTAGAGTGCCTTTTCATGCCTGTCAGTGTGACCACCCAAGTCGCAGGACCACCCAAACCATGAAAAAAAAAGTGACATATCGTCCGAAAAATATGGTAATTAAATTCCAAGATCTGCTTTTACAACAAAGTGAATGGGGCAAAACTATTTTTACTTAGCAACCGAGTCGAGCAAGTAACTAAACCTCGGGGAAAGAAGGCTTCTGATTGGTCTGTTGGTAATGTTCATAATTTGATTTAAGGACAAAAACAGTGAAATAAAAACTTGGGGATCATGTAGAGCGGGTTAATACAAACATTTTAAGACCAAAATGAGGAGGCTCTTAGCAGCAGGTACAGAGATACAGTAGGGGCCAAGTATTTGTATCACGGCGAGCAGGTTCACTATGTCCATTTTTATTTACAGTCTGTGTTTACTACAAGAGAGACGCCTTTTAAAAGACACACTGAATATTTCACTCCAACATCTGTCCCATTTTCTTGCATCACTCTCAATAATTTTTACAGCTTTGGCTCCAGCTGTTTTGATAGAACAACCACAGAAGAAACACACAAAAATCAGTCATGAAAACATCCCATTACATGTACGGATAGTCCCTGAACGACTCCACAAGCCCGGCGTTCCCAAATGAGGTGGAGATTTGTGTCCTGGGTCTGGTGCCGTACATGTGGAGGTCCTATGAGGCTCAGGGGGAGATGTTTTTTTCTGTTTTTATGGCTGTGTTTGGCCTTGACCGCGCAGACAAATCGCATTCACATGGAGAAGGTACTCAAAATGTCACTGTTGTCTCAGTGTTATCATTAAAAAGTGAAAAGTGGCGCTCAGTTCTAATACAGAAAACTCTATCCAAAATGTAGAGAAAATTTCTGCACAAGAAAGGCAATTTTCTGGCAGTTAGATAGCAATGCGTTTCTATTTTTATTTTTATATCATAACTAGTGTGCAATTTAGACCAGGGTGACCATATTTAAAAAAAAACAAAAAAAAAACTGGGACATTCCCGTTTTTTTGGCAGTTGATAATGATAAAATTGTCAAACAAGTGCGTAATTAAGGAAAATTGTTACGCAGAGACCATTCATGACCAACATGTGAGTCAGTATAATCCATGTGTCATTCATTTAGTCGTTTTTCAATATAAGACTAAAAATAAGAAAATGAAAAAACGACTGTTTTCTTCATTATTTGTCTCCAAACCCAAAAGGAAAAAACGTATGACGATGCGTATTTTTTAGTTTTCGATTTTGTGTTTAAATGAATAATGGAAAAAAAAAACAGATAACGGCCGTTCCCGTTTTCATGACTTAAACTGAGATGCCGGACTTTTGCGCCGCATACAGACTGAACCAGGACTAAACTAGGACTAAATCAGGTCCGGGACCAGACCAGGACCAGGCCAGAACTGAGACTTGTAACAGGACCAGGACTGAGACCAGGACCAGACAGTGATTGAGGCCGGGACAAGACCGGGACTGAGACCAGGACTGAGACAGGGAACAGGGCCAGGACTGAGACCGGGACCAGACTGGGACCAGACCAGGACCAGACCAGAACTGAGACTGGGAACAGGACCGGGACTGAGACTGGGACCAGACCAGAACTGAGACTGGGACCAGACCAGGGACTGAGACGGGGACCAGACCGGGACCAGACCAGGACAGAGACTGGGACCAGACCAGGACTGAGACTGGGACCAGACTGGGACTGACAACGGAACCAGACCAAGACCAGACCAGTTTTCTTATTTTTGGTTTTATAATGAATAATAATAATGAATTAAAATGAATGAACGAGTGATACACAGATTTAGTATAGTCACATTTTCTTTGTGTTTTGGTCATTTTCAAGCAGGTTTTTTGTATTTTGTGGAAACAAATGACAGTATATGCCTCTCTTTACTGCTGTCAGGGATCAAATTATTCAAAAACTGACTCCAGGGACATTTCTTGTATAAAACTGGGACAAATCAGTGGTTTCGTATAAATAAATGGGACAGGGGACACAGGGCTCAAAACTGGGACTGTCTTGGGTAAACAGGGACATCTGGACACCTAACAGCAAAAAAAAAATAAACCAGTGTCTGAACTTTGTAACTAGTGTTTTCTGTTGCAGTTTCATTTGAATATAGTGAATATAGTGTGGTAATATCAGTGGGTCTGAGTCCTCCTTTGGACAAACAATAGTCTCTGTTCACTCTTACCAGAAGATGTTTGGAAACATGCGGATCATGACTTCCAGTGTAGTTACAGACAAAGGGCTTGTGATAAAACCGTGGATTTGGCAGCAGCATCTTCACAACCTGCCAAAGCTTTCCATGGGGGACAAGGACTCTAATCGTATCTTCGATGTCACTTACAGACAGCAGGTCGTAACTGTTGATCTACCGGTCATAACAGAACGCTACAATTACATCTTCTATTTTTTTTTTATTAGACAAATTATAATACACAATGAATAGGCAATTTATAAAAGGAAAAAAGAAAGAATACAATGACATCTAGATGAAGAAAACTGGGCCATTTTCTCAGTTTTCCCAGATTTTGTCAAAGTTACTATTGCCAGCGGAGCCCAAAGGAAGTCATCATCCACATGTTTCCAAACCTCTTCCAGTCTGAATAGAGCCTATTGACTATATTCCAGTGCATTTTAGAAGTCTACACCACAGCTAATCTAAACCACAGCTCAAGAATGTATGTGTCCTGTATTTGTTTGACTCAGTGTCTAGTCCCTGTCCCTGCTCAGATAAAGCCCTGCTCTGGTGCACCTCTCACACACAGGAGGCTTCAGTGTGTACCTCAGACACAGCAGAACACACACTGCACACTTCAGTCTTTGTCAGGATATGATCATATGCAGTATCATATGTACTGCATGATGATACTGCCCTCACAGGGGGAGACTTTTACTGTGTAGTGTATGCGCACCACTTTTTCATTCTGGTTAAACGTAAAGTGGTGTAAAGTCTCAGACATGCTGCACTACATTATTAGCCAGGCTGGCGCCACCTAGTGCCACCACTGAATTTCATTTCTCTCCAGCGACTGTGTCAGGAATCAGAAAACACTAGATGGTTTGCAAGAACCCTGGAAGTTGCAGACTGCGCACCGGCCAATCAGTGAAGAACTGTCAAGCCATGATGTCAAACTCGTTGCATATGTCTGGGTTCCTTTTGTGGTACAGGACAACAGTACACAAAGCGTCGAGATGGATGTAGATGAAGACAGACATTCTGTGTTGGCAATGATTCCTGAGATCGAGAATTTAAAGCTGGAACAAAGAAAATGTTTGGTGAATTTTATCAAGGGGAAAGACGTTATTGTCCTTCTTCTTATGGGATTTGGCGCATTACCTACGTCACTGTCACATAGCAGCGATTCGTTAAATACCTACCGCCTACCATCGAGTGAACGAATCCTTATGCTGTGAGGTCAGATGGTTTCCATGAAGTGAAACCGGCTGATGAATCAGGCTACTACATTATGACATCCAACCAAATACATTTAACAGAACTAGGAACACTTAAAAGAGCAGTCTGTTCTCTGGCGTGTCGTATGTGAGAGCGCCCACAAGAGGATGGGAAAGGCAGAGTTTAGACACACACTACAAGTGCTGATCAGATGAGCCAAAACTGTCTCCAAAACTAAGACTTCACCAAAAAAAAAAAAAAAAAAAAAAAGTTATAGTTTTTTTGTGAAATGAATAGTTTTTAAGTCATATGTATGTCTTTTTAGCTGATCTTTCCCTCTTTCACTTTTACTTTTAGCAGAGATTTTGTCACATATATACTTGTGGTGTTTGTATCCAGCACATTTGTAGGCCAAGTATTAAAAGCATTGTTTAACTTGCTGATTGCTGATCTAAATATGTGATGTGGTTGCAGTTTATACCCCATAAAACTATAATACCCCATCTTAAAACGAAAAAAAAAAAAAAGTTAGTGAAATAAAAGACATGTGGCTGAAAATGTTTAGTTACGTGTTTAATGTGGGTCAAAATGAACCCTCTCTTCTCATAGTGTTTTATGTTCATTATACAAAATACAGTATTAGTACTTTTACAATAGTTACATTATTTAAAAATATAAAAACATCTTTGTACAGTGGTAATTAAATAAAATAACGCTGTTTTAAGTTGTTCTGTTGGTGATGAGGTAGAGCGATATTCAACTGTAACTGTGGTGAGAGAAGACATGTACCGCAAAAACCAAACCAAAAATCTAAGATGACTTGAATATTTTATGAATCCTAAAATGGGACTAAATACCTAAACTCCAACTACAACTTCAGCTACTAAACTGCTAAACTGGGCAGGACCTCGAGGACTAAAGGGAGAGTGAGGAGGCGGGGGGGTAATCATGTAATCACTGTACAATTTATAACAACAACAACAAAAATATTCAGTGTTTAAATCTTCACTGGGTCTTTTTTTTTTTTCTGGTGGTGCTTTGCAGAGAATGTTCTACAATATTAAACTTATCTTCATGGAGACAAGCAGGAGAGGCCAAGTTACAAGTCAGGTCTGTGGAGAGGCCACTCTGCTCACTCAGAGAATGTTTAGGAAGTAATTTATTTTAACAATAAAAACATCTATAATTGAATAAGATGGGTGTGTTTACTGTGGAACGTTCTAGGCAAAGCAAAGACATCTCCATGGAGACAGGCAGGTGATGATGTATCCGCTACCAGAAAAGTTACATAGTGTGCCTTTAAACTGAGGCTATTAGACTAGTATTACAGTTTTTTTTATTATCATTATTATTATTATAAAAAAAATAAAACTAGATTAAGTTTAGAATGAATTATAAATCATTACCATTATTATCATTATTTTTAGCTTAAAAAAAAAAAAAAAAAGTGTGTTACATGTTTTTTGTAGATTTTGTCTTATGCAAATAAATCTTAATGCACTACTTTCCAATCAGCCAATCAGAAACAAGCACCAAGCACACTGCAAAACAACACTCCACATGAGTTAAAGTAGCTTGAATTCATAATCTTATGTTAATTCCATCAAAAGACCCAAGGTCCCAAGACCCCATCACTGACCAATGACCATTAAAAAAAACTGTGATTAAGTGCACAGCCCCGCTGCTTTAACAACTGTCTGCTTCTTCTAGAGTCCACGCTTCACTGTAATTGGATAAATCCATCTGTCACTCACTCCAATATATTAAACTTGTATTCTGAACTCAGGTCATTTTAAAGTATATGTAGACACCATTATTTTAATGCCATGCCATTAGTGCTTAAATACAATGAGTCATTTGTGATGTGATAGAAAGGAGTTCATAATTCAATTTCTATTATCCTATTATCCAAGCAGAACGAAAAATGAGTTCCTCACTTTGGGACATCAGACCAAAACAACTTGTTGATTTCCTCACTGAAAAGCAGCTAAAGGCATACCAATATAAAGGAACTGTATGTAAGATTTCAGTTTTAAATTTCACAAACTTGACTTATCTGTGTCCCCAGATACAAGGCAAATGTTCAAATCAAACATAACTTTTACAAATAACAATTTTAATATTGATTTTTTCTTAGTTACAAAAACACTGGGCATGGTTCTCAAAACGATTATCCAATCAGAAACCAGAATGAGTCATTTCCAGTTGGTTTAAACCTAAAATGCCTCTCTCTGATCTGAACGATCACTCCCTAAACTCCAGCACCTGTACCAGTCATGAGTCAGTGCTAGTGCAGCCTCTGCAGCCCAGGGAGGGAATTCTGGAGATTCTGAGCTTTCACATGAAGCTTGTCCATAAAATGAGAATGAGACAAACATGGATGTGTTCTCTATCTGCAGGTTAAGACACTGGCAACACAGGATCAGTCTTCTTCAGATTCTAGTAGTTTTTTTCAAACTGAGAGCCCAGGCTACATACAGTTCCTTTAAGTTTCTACATATACAACTTTTTACTTATGTAGATCTTCTTTTTGCAGTGAATAATTGCTCCACTGTACACCCTCTGAACAGACATAAATAATGAAACATACAAAAATAATAAAATATCATTCAGCTGAGTGTGTGGTCTTCTCATGGGCGGTTCTTGTAGGAGGGCAGGAAGGGGAGGACCTGGAGCCAGGTGAGGCGTTTAAGGACTCTTCCACAGAATGGGACATCGTAACACGACAGGTCACTGGTCTCATCACTGTCCACCAAACCCACACTGTCCCTCCACTTTTTAATGCCCCGCTCTTTATCTGTGCCTGTAAAAACACAAACATTTTGATTAAATTGGAATGCAACACAACAGGAGACTTAAAGATGCACTATGTAACTTTTCGTTTTAAAACTGAGGTGTCCAGTGGGAGCTGACATCGCCGTAAACGTCATCACAACAAAGAGCCGGCAACTCTCATAAACAGCTACAGATCACACTAGCAAGTAGCAGATTTTTTTTTTTTAATAATCCATACCAAAATAAAAACATTGCCAAATCCTAAGCAAGTCACTGATTAAGCAAATACAGTTGGAGAATGAAGTAAATCAAGAGTAGTGGGTGTATGCCAGTGACAACAGGTTGATCGGCAATACAGCATCTTGAAAATAAGTGATTTAAGATCACACAAACATACACGAATCAACTTAACTTTGAGACTCTAAATGGAAAGGGGATATCACTATTCACTCAGGTCCACATTTCCACCAGTCATTCTCTACCATAACAAACTGCCTATCTGACATTAATACCTGGATGGACCAGAACTTCCTCAAACTTAACAGCAATAAAACAGAACTGCTCATCACTGGACCAAAAGCTCTCCTCCCCTCTGCTCAGAACATCTCCCTCTTCATTGGTAGCCACACCGTTACCCCCTCTCCCTCTGTACGCAAAATTAGCCAAAACATCTTTTTTCTGTCTCTGCAACATCGCTCGTCTCCGCCCCTCCCTCTCTCAGTCCACCGAAGAAATCCTCATTCATGACTTTATCTTCTTCAGACTTGACGACTAAAACAGCCTTCTGTACGCTTTCCCCTCCACCCACCTCCAAAAATTGCACTCCGCCGCTCGCCTCACCCACACCTGCCTCATCGCCCACACCTGCTCCAAAGACCAAATCACTCCTGTCTTCAAGCATCTCCACTGGCTCCCCGTACAACACTGCATTCAGTACAAGGTCCTCCTCGTCACCTACAAGTCCCTCCAACACCTGGCCCCTCCCCGTCTCACCGACTTCCTCCATCAGCATTGTCCCACCCGCCTCAGATCAGCCGACACCAACCTCCTCACTCCCCTCATCTGGACAAAGCACCGGACTTTGGGGGACCGAGCCACTGCAGCCTAGTCAGGCTGGCGCCACCTAGTGCCTCCACTCAATTTCATTTCTCTCCAGCGGCTATGGCTACGTTCAGACTGCAGGGCTTAACGCTCAATTCCGATTTTTTTGTGAAATCCGATGTTTTTGCGAGGTCGTTCACATTTCCAATTAAATGCGACTTGTATGTGTCTCCAGTGTGAACCGTAAATGGCCCGAAAGTGTCCCACATGTGCACTGGAGACATGATGACGTCAACCGCAGTGAGCGTGCTCTGTGTTTACGGAAGTTGTCCAAACATGGACGCGAGCATTGAGCACCTGGAGATTTTAAAGTTCCTCTCGTACCGGAGCCAGAACATGAACAACTTACTTGTTTTAAGGAGGAGACTGAGAAGGAGAAGGACGAGGTTTTTGGCCGAGGTGTTTTGTGGGGCAGCGGCAGCGACGTCCGTTGAAAGGAACGTGTGGATGTGGAGACGTAGCCAAGACTGGTGAGTGGTGATGTGCTTTGCTTCAGTGACACAGAGTTCATTAACAATTTTCGCCTACTTCAGCGCAGAATAGTGACGTTTGTGGCTTGTTGATAACGTGTAGTTCGGACGACTGCGCTTTGACAGTTCACACTGAAGTCGCAAGTCAAAAGATCGGATATGTATCAGTTTCAGGAGCACTTATCCAAGTGGCCTGGGTCGCATTTGAAAAAATCGGATCTGTGTCGTTCAGACTGTCATTAAAAGATCAGATACAGGAACATAGCGGCCAAAAAAATCGGATTTGGGTCACTTCAGGCTGCAGTCTGAACGCAGCCTAAGTCAGGAATCAGAATACACTAGATGGTTCGCAAAAATCCTGGAAGTGCAAGTTCGGGAACCAGCCAATCAGCGAAGAGCCGCACATTCTGTGTTGGCAACAGTTCCTGAGATCAAGGATTTAAAGCTGGAACAAAGATGAAAGATGTTTGGTGAATTTTATCAAGGGGAAAGACGTTATTGTCCTTCTTCCTACGGGATTTGGGAAAAGCTTAATATACCAGTTATCCCCGTTAGCAGCGCATTACATACGTCATGACCAAATAGAAGCAATTGGCTAAATGAAAAAAGTACCCGCCTACTGTTGAGCGAGCAAATTCTAATGCTGCGAGGTGATGAATCAGGCTAGTTACCGCCACTCCCTCCCTCTGGAACTCACTCCCACAATGCATCAGGAACTCGGACTCGCTGCAGCACTTTGAATCACTACTAAAAACTCACCTGTTCAAACTGGCATTCCCTCCTTGATCCTCCCGTTTTCTACAGTGTCAATTTTTATTTGTTTATATAGCATCTTTGAGTGTCCAAAAAAGCATTATATAAGTCTGATGTATTATTTTATGATTACTATAACATGGTTAAAAGCTCTGAAACGTGGATTTTGCAGAATAGGTCTGCTTTAAAAAGAGAATTCACACAATAAATATATAGGAATCAAATAACTATATTTTGCTTCAGTTACAAAAGTTACATAGTGCATCTTTCACTAGACTAGATCAGTGAGTAATTGCATTATTTGTGTTAAATACCTGGGATGGTGTTGTCCAGGATGAAGCCAAAGAAGCCTCCTATGAACATGTGAGTGGTGAAGAGGACCACAAACACCTGGTCCAGCTCCTTCACTCCTGCACAGACACAAGAAAGAAGCGTTTCAAAACATTGTAAAGACAGGAAATAAGGATAAAACCAGGACTAAACCAGGACCAGGATTAAACCAGGTCTAAACCAGGTCTAAACCAGGTGTAAACCAGGTGTAAACCAGGTCTAAACCCAAGGTAAATCATTGTTGTGAGTGCCATTTGAATTCTATCGCAAGGGACTGAAAAACATGGTGGATTTTTTTGAGAATCAATGAGCAAAGCATTAAATTTGTGACTGAGGTGAGGGAAATTATGTTGAAAATGATGGATGACCATTGAGCTTTGGATTCATCGGTGTCACTAAAATAAACAAATCTGTTGGACAAACCAGAGACCAGACCTGAGACCAGACCACAGGCCCAAACCAGAGACCAGACCTGAGACCAGACCACAGACCAGACCACAGACCAAACCAGAGATCAGACCAGAGAACAAACCAGAGACCAGACTAGAGACCACAGACCAGCGATCAGAGACCAGACCAGAGTCCAGACCCCAGACCTGAACTTGCAGAATCGTATAAGGACCTTGGCACTTCAAATATGTGTCTTGTCTCCTCGTCTCAGATACCAGAGAGTGGAGATGAAAGGTAGAAATGATGGGAGGCATCTTTGGGGATGGAAGCCCAGATTAGAACACAGTGCTTTGACCTCATTGATCACTAGGACCTAGGCCACGTGTCAGCTTTCCTTATCGGCGCAAATGGACATCGTAAATCCACCAAAGGAATAGAGCAGGTAACAGAAGACACTTATGTAAGACAAAAACATGATAGTGTTAAGCTGTTAAGAATTGGAAATTATATCAATCAATAACTCTATGGGCAAATCACTGTTTTTGAAAGAAATCTCCAAACTTATGATCCACAAATGCTAAACCTTATTATTACTTGTTTGGGCCTTCATACATGTTTGAGTATTTCTGTTTCATCCTGCATCTGTGGCTTGAGTGATTTTAAAGGTACTATATTGTCTCTTGTGAGCTTTAAGCCATGTTAGAATGTTGGTAGAATGAAAAACATACTGAAGTTGTGCTTTGTTTCATTCACTCATGCTTGAGTGGTGGTTGAAGATGTTTTCAAGTTCAACCACTACCTTTTACCTTCACCTTAATTGGATATTGTCAATGCCAAGGCTGAAATGATCCAAATGATTCTAGTGAAGGTGTATGGAGTTTAAAAGTGCATTGGAGCACCTCTTATATTACCACATGACATCACAAGGTGGATCAGAGTGTTTTTAGTTTGAGGGAAGAGCACAGCCTAAATATACAGTTCAAAAAAATTGTAGAAACATTTTTAACACATCAGATCTCAATGTGAAAAAAAAATATGTTGGAAATAACATTTTCAGCCCACAGAGAGCTTCATTTTATAAACACCCTGAAAATCAAAGTGAAATAAGAATGTGGCAGGCTAGTCCGTTCACATCACTGAGCTCCTGTGGAGTCTGAGGAGCAACTTGGCGGCGTCTGATGAACTCAAACATAATGTCACAGATGTGTTCTATTGGGTTTAAGTTAGGTGATCTTAAAGGCCATTCAGCTTAATTGCTAGATGAGGCTGGGCATTGTCGTGCGTCAGGAGGAACCCGGGACTGCATCAGCGTTGGGTGTGATAATGGGTTTAAGGATTTCTAGCCGATAGAGGTCTGTGTGTTGTGTGTTGGCCTGGGAACGCCTCGGAGTTCCACTGGAGGAGCTGGAGGACGTGTCTGGGGTGAAGGAAGTCTGGGAGTCCCTGCTTAGACTGCTGCCCCCGCGACCCGGCCCCGGATAAGCGGAAGAAAATGGATGGATGGATAGAGGTCTGTGTATCCTTTTATGGATATGCCTCCCCAGACCATCACTGACCCACCACAAACCAAACATGTGAACCATGTTGCAGGCAGCAAAGTGCTTTCCTCATCTTTTCCAGACTCTTTCACGTCTCTCACAGGTGCTCAGGGTGAACCTGCTCTCTGAAAAACACAGGGCACCAGTGGCGGACTTGCTAAATCTGGTGTGGTCTAGCAAATGCCAACTGAGCTTCACGGTGCTGGGCAGTGAGCACAGGGCCCACTAGAGGACGTGGTGTCCTCAAACTGCCCTCTTGAAGTCTGTTTGTGATTGTTTGGGCAGAAACATTCATGCCAGTGTCCTGCTGGAGGTCATTCTGTAGAGCATGGGCAGCCTGTTCATGGGTCCTGCTGATGGGTTGAGGACCTTCTACGTCCCTGTCCAGCTCTCCTTTAGTAACTGCCTGTCTACTGAAACCTCCTCCATGTTCTAGAGATAGTGCTGAGAGACACATTAAATCTCCTGCAACGGCACATCCGAATGAGCCATCCTGAAGAAGTTCAACAATCTGTGCAACTTCTGTAGGGTTAAGAAATGGTGTCATACTCCCAGTCATGCTAATCACTGTAGCCACAGCAGCACTAGAGGAAAACCAGCCAAAAAAGACCAAGAGTGAGAAACTTGAAATGACCTGCACATGTAAAACCGTCCTGTTTTAGGGGTGGTCTCATTGTTGTCAGTACTCTAATGCCCCTGTTGTTCATTTCCATTAAAAGAGGTGAAATCCTTTGTTCTTAAGACATTGCCCCGTCTATATGTATATAGATTTTTCACATTGAAATCTGATGTATTTTCAAAGTGTTCCTTCAATATTTTTGTGCAGTGTAAGTGTGTGAAACATGAGTGAATTTAACAAAACACAACTGCAGGTGTGTTTGTGATCAGGAAACAACATTGGGACATAGATCAAAAAATAGTGTCATAAAGATATGCCCAACTGGCTTTAAAATCATACTTTGCTTCCATTAGCTATTCTTTTAACACATGTGCTTTTTGTCTGTTTTCTATAATGCATAATCTATGACACATGTGGATCATTATAATTTGGACATTTTTTTCATGTGTGCCATCACTGAGCAAGAAAATGAAATGCTCAGTGCACTGTAAAATCTAATAAGTAGACCTTACTTGAAAAAAATCTAGGAAACCGATTGCTTTGAAAACTCTGACTAAGGGCCTGTTTACATGAGAACGCTTGCAGGTTAAAACGACAATGTATTTTATGAGAAGTGTCTTTTGTTTAGATGGTGACATGTTTTGGGGCTTAAAAACGCAAGAATCTGAAACCACCCTCCAGAGTGGAAAAGTTGAATATGCTCTGCCGTAGCGTTTCCGTCTACACTGCCCAAAACACAAAACTCTGGTCAGATCTGCTCACGTTGCGTAGACTTTACATCACATATATACAGTACACAGAAACCTGGCATGCACACCCAATCCAATTCCACACACTTTTGCGTCATCGTATGCACACAGATTTACTCTTGAAAACGCTCATCTAAACGCGGAATAAAAAGTGAAGACGCGACGCCACTGTTGCATCTTCCGTCCAGACCGTCATCATATAAATGTAAACTCAAGTGGACTGTGAATCTAATATATGAATATTTATTAGTCTTTGAAAAAGCGTAGCAAAACTTTTGTTCAGCTTAACTTCAAAACACATCGCGAGGAGAAAATTCAGTTTGTCCACTGGACAAAAGTTAGTTAGGCTGAAGACGTTTCACAGCTCATCCAAGCTGCTTCTTCAGTTCTGGTCAGAACGCTGGTGGACACGTCCTTATATCTGCAGGGAGAAACTAACTAACTGAAACTAATACACCTACTTGTTTACAATTTCTGTCAAAACACATCGTAACATGTGTGACAATAAAATAATAGAGCTCGGTCATTCCATGTCAAATCTACCAAGGCCCCACACACAAAAATTTTGGAAGAAACAAAACAAGGGGAACAGATGTAATCAAGCACAGACTGGATGAACAGAGGGAGGATATAGAGTCGTCCTGGGATCAGCGAATGAGTGGCAGCTGTAGGAAAACCAGCGAGGGAACAAAAGGAGGACAGGAACAGACTGGAAAATGGAGCTGGACTCAATAATACGTCACTGTTGAAGTTACTTGATTCATTCAAGTTGAACTTAGTCAAATAATGTGCATTTTTCACCCTGAAAGTACCTGTTACTTTACCACAATTGCTTTAATACTACTTCAGAGGGTCAGTGAGAAGGGGGACATTATAACACGATTAAAAGCTCTAAAAAGTTGATTCTGCACAATAGTTCTCCTTTAAAGCAAATATGTCATGTCGTCCTGGACAGTCACCATACATACTAGTAGATATGTGAAGTAGGTAAGCTCTACTACCTACATTCCTCTGCGGACAGGGGGCCTGGTTATCCTCTTGTACTCTGTGTTTTCACTTTAGCATGAAACACAACCTCTCATAAAGTCACTGAGATTTAGACTCTGGAGCTTTTATAGATGTTCTACTATGGTTATGAGGCTACTTTTACTACTACTATCACTACTACTGCTGCTACTGCTACTTTGTGTATGTGATAAATAATGGACTAAATGTTTTACAGGTTTGTCTAAGCCCCTCAAAGCTCTACACTGTCTTCTTCTTCAGTCACACTGTACTAGGCAAAGACGCTGTTGTAGCCACAGCTGCCCTGGTACAGACTGACAGAAGTGAGGTTGCCAATTTGTCCTTCCAATCACCACCAATCATTCACACACACACCACCACTAGACAATGTGGGTGAACACAACAACTGAACTTGGTCTGAGCAGGAATCAATTCTCCGACCCTCGGATTAGGGGAGCACTGCTCTAACCACTGAGCCAGCCACTGTTACTAAAACTAGTATATATATTTATATATAGAGAGTTTAAATTGCTAATACAGTATCGATATTGTGGGCTGCTATACATATATATACACATATATATATACATATACCCAGCCCGAGTTACTACTAATGATGTAGAGTGCATGCAGGGATGTACTATTACTACCTTTTTTTATGTTCTTTTTAGTGCTCAGAACCTGCAGGATTCCCTCACTGAGCTGCAGAAGCTGCACTAGCACTGACTCATGACTGGTGCAGGTGCTGGGGTTCAGGAAGTCACCATTCAGATCAGAAAGGCATTTTAGGCTTAAACCAACTGGACTTCAGCACTGAAACTGGCAACCCAAATGAGAGACTCATGTGAGGCTCACCAATCTGATATCCGCCAACAGTAAAGAGGGAAATAACAGTCATTTGTTTAGCCAAAATACAGAAAAAACACACAAACAGTTTTTCAGTTGCACTGACCCATGTTTCTCAGGTACTGACTCATAAGTGAGTCATGAATAAGTCATGAATGGGCCGAGTGCATAACAATTTTCCTTAATTACACACTCGACAAATCATTTCACCTGTTGTACCTCCAGCTCACTCAGTTCTTTATGGTTAGATTGTGTTAAAACAAAGATTAAAGTCTAACAAATATTTAAACTGATTTTGTACCTACAGTCACACCACCAGGGAATATTGATTACATCACATGAAAATTTTGAAATACTCAAATCTAATCTCAAAACTTGTCAGAAAAATAACAGTATGATATGTTCCCCAATTGTTCAGGCTGAGTTTGTGTTGATCAACATGTTGTTGGCTCAGTGGGTCGTTTAGTCTCCACCTGATCCTCCGTACCACCCAGTGCCCCATTTAAACTGTTGCTGTCCGGGTTGTTTTCTTTCCGGAGCCTTTTGCTGTTCAAAAACGTGCTTCACATGTGTTGAACATTAGGCCCAAGCAGCTCAGATAAAACACAAGACTGCTGGGAGCCGCGGCTGTTATCCTGTCGCACCAAATTTACCGCCGCGGCTAGTGTTTCGGCGCCATTTTAAAGGCTCAAACTTCACCCTGACCTCTGACCTCTAGAGAGCAGGAAGTGGATTTACAGCCCTGTTTAATGTTTTGGAGAAAATATTGTTTTGGAGTGTTGGGTTTGTACATGAAGGAGAGAAAGATGAGCAAATAACATCACACAGGGAGGAGCTTAGTCCTGGTTCAGTGCCCTGGGTTAGTTCTGGGTTTAGTCTTGGTTTAGTCCTAAAGACTTGGTTAAGAACTGGATTTAGTCCTAGTTAAGTCCTGATTTAGTCCTGGTTTGGACCGAGTTTATTCAGGTTTAGTCTGGTGTCAGGTCTGGTCCCCTGGACTGGCCTGGATCCCAGACTATGGCCCGGGGGTAATGGAGGGGCAGAAGATTTTATCCCTACTCCTGTTAGTCTCCTCCTGTGTGAGTTCTCTGAAGTCCTGGTTTGATCCCTGGTCTCTGGTCTGGTCTTTGATGTGGACTCAGGACTATGGCCTCCTCCTGAGTGAGTCCTCTGAAGTCTCTGCTGAATCAATGCACTTTTATTATCTTAATGAAAGTGCAGAAGAGGTTTAATCTCTGGTCTCCGGTCAAGTCTTTGGTCTGGTCTCTGGTCTGGTCTCTGATCTCTAGTCTCCAGTCCGGTGTCTGTTCTTGTGTTTGGTTTGGTTTCTGGTCTGGTCTCTGTCCCCTGGTCTGGTCGCTAGTTGGTTTTTGGTCTGGTCCCTATTCTCTGGTCTGGTCTCTGGTCTGGTCTTTGGTCTGGCCTCTGGTCTGGTCTCTGATTTCTAGTCTCTGGTCTCTATCTCTAGTCTCAGGTCTCGTGTCTGGTCTGGTCTCTTGTCTGGTTTCTGGTCTTGTCTCTGGTCTGGTCTTTGGTCTGGTCACTGATCTCTAGTCTCTGGTCTTGTGTCTGATCTGGTCTCTTGTCTGGCCTGTGATCCCTGGTCTGGTCTCTGATTCCTGGTCTGGTCTCTTGTCTGGTCCCTGATCCCTTGTCTGGTCTCTGATACCTGGTCTCTGGTCTGGTCTCTGATCCCTGGTCTGGTCGCTGGTTTCTAGTCCGGTCTAGTCTCAGGTGGCGGATCTGGTCTCTGGTCTGGTCTGTGGTCTTGTCTCTGGTGTGGTGTCTGGTCTGGTCTCTGGTCTGGTCTCTGGTCTGGTCTCTGGTCTGGTCTAGTCTCAGGTGTCTGGTCTTGTCTATGGTCTGTGGTCTGGTCTCTGGTCTGGAGATGCAGAGAGGTGCAGAGTGAGGAGAGTAGCACTAAGTCTGGCAGAAGAGGATTGATCTATAAACAGACCCAGACCAGACAAGTTGTGCTCGGATCTGAACCGGGATTATCCCGACGCTCCGACAGTCACATGACCCGGATCACATGACCCAGATCACATGACTAACACAGGGGTTCTCCAACTGTGGTGCAGGACAATGACTGTAAAACAGTGTAGGGGTAAAACGATTGTTCTTTTAATGCAAGTAGGTTGATGAAGAACAGATTTTGTCCTTTTTGGGACATGCTGGCTGCTTGACAAACACAAACTGAGCGCTCTATTTTTTATACATAAAGACATCAGTGTGGTCCCCATGCCCTCAAATCAGACTCACATATGATCGTCCAATCAGATTTGTTTATGTCAGTGAGGCATGTGGAACGAAGGAGTTCACTGGACACCTATCAATGACCATGTTTACATGATGTTTTTTAATTCCGAGTTTATTATTCTGAATTAAATAATGTGGAATTAAAATATTCTCCTTCGAGTTTACATGAAAATAATAATTCCGAATTGAGGTTTACATGGAAAACATGTTAAATCACCTTTAATTCTGCTCAACATCTGGAGGTTGGGGAGGCTTCTGATTGGGACAGGGACACAAACGTATTTACAAATTAAAAAAAAAAATATTCGGAATTAAAGCTCTCATGTAAATGTGCCAATTTACAAACTAAATGAAATTTATCTCACCTTCGGATGAACAGAGTTTAGTGCATCACTCACTGATTCTGCAGAAATATTACAGTTTTTCGGATTTGTGATTTTTTGTGTGTGTTTCCCTGATTGGCTAATCCACCTGTCAATCATGTCGGTCTGAAAATGGGGAGATTCACAAGTGGCCAGACTCACATGTCAGCATAAAATATTGAAGTATGTATTCCCAGACAATCGTCTGGGTTTTTAGATGACATCATAACATTCTTCAGGCCAATAATATTTAATACAGATGGGAGCAGCTATAATGAATATTCTTCAAATGCTGATTTCTGTTTCTGCAATGCAGTGAGTTCTTGGATCAAGTTCTCCAACTGTTCTCCGACCTCTGGTGTAAAGAGTCAAAATTACACTTAGGAATCCATATATTTCCATATGTAAATGATCAGCTAAATAAATATAGATTCAGTATAAACGTGAACCTGGATGTGGAGTAACTCCTGCTTGAGGTGTTCCAGAGGTCCAGAGAGCGGCTGCACTCTGCTCAGATTTATTGGATTACAGTTGGATTACATTTTTGGATTACACATTTATTGGCAGCACAAGCGACATTAGCATTAACGTTAGCAGTGCAGTGTAATGAGCAGAACAAAGGTCTAAAGCCTCTGTTTTTAAACTATGAGGATTTAGACTTTATTCTGAACCACATCAAGATTAGAAAAAGTGTTCAAGTTGTACTGCATAAAGCCTGGAATGGCCCGCAGTACAGCAAAAACATGCTCAATTTCATCTTTTATTCAAGCAAAACTATCAATGTGGGGTTTTTTTTATTTACACAGATGAAGTTGACCTTTTAAGAACAATGTATTCACTCCCCCAGCAGACAGCGATACTTAAGAACTGAAAACACACTGAAACCTCTGAAGTACAATGACAAGAGTAAAGTAAATCAGTCCAAAAATAAAAGGTAAACGGTCATATTTTTCTATAGCGCTTTTCCACTTTTCAAGACACTCAAAACTCACTTTACAACAAGGAACCACTCACCCATTCACACACCAGTGAACGCACGCACTGGGGGAGAGCTGGGTTAAGTGAGTTCTTATCTCAAACTGAAAACACTCTATTCCAATTTGTGAAGTCAAGTGGTAATACAGGAAGTGCTCCACTGTGTTTTTAAACTCCATACAGCTTCACTTTATTCATTTGGATCATTTGTAAATTTGCTGTTGTGTCCCTGAACCCTGAGGGTTGAATGTATGGCATGTGTTGTATGTTTTTGATTTTCTTTTATATTTTATTTATTTATGGACTGTGCACGACCAGAGATGTGCGAACTGAATCGTCCTTTGGGATTAATAAAGTTGATTGATTGATAGTTTCAGCCATGGAATTGCAAATCTCTACTGAACAAAAGGTAAAAGGAGCTGTTAACTTGAACACTACACCTTCATGACATCACAAGGTGGAACAAAACATCTTGAGCTTTGGAGATGTAGACAGACTAATAAACGTGTTACTCAAACGTGTGAATGAAACAAAACACAGCTCCAGGTCTGTTTTTGAGGAGGTAACAACATTGTAACATTGCTTCAAGCTCACAAAAGTCCATTTTGTGCAATATAGGACTTTTAAATTGGAGGTTTCTGAATATAAATATCTAGGGACAATTACTGTCAGTGCCCTACGCTTTGAATTGAACACTGATGCCGTCTGCAAGAAAGTGCAGCAAAGACAAGAAAGATGAATTCTTTTAACATCAGTAATGTTCTTATGACCCTTTTTTAATCAGAGTTTTATTGAATCTATTCTTGAATTTTGTATTGTCTGTCGGTTCAATACTCTTTCTATGTCTATGACATTTATCCTTCTGTTGTGGCTCCCTCTGACTTTGGAAAATAAATAATGAGTATTTAATTACAATTTTAGTTTGTTCATTTTTAAATGTAATCCTAAATTTGTAGATAATGATAATCTTGTAACGTTCAAATAAAACATTTTTAATATTTTTGTCGCTCAAAATATATGTAAATGTTGCCAATGTGCGACACCCATTACAGATCTGGCAACCCGGACTTACTGGCACCTCCAGCAGCAGCATGATCTATTAAGCTTTTCGATCCATGGTCAATAAATTATGAATAAATCCAAGACACGAAAAGCTTCTGAAGAAAACAGAACATTTAATGCTACGTGGGCAGATTCATTTGCTTTCACGGTTGATGAGACTGAGAATGATGCTGGAACACAAAACAGGCGGTGTTTTTGGTTCACTGCAGGTGGATAATTTAAGTTTGGATTTTTATTACTCAAACAGACATTGAGTAATAATGTGTTTAATGCAGCTTTGCACACATTTGTTTAAGTTTTACAGAAACGAAATTTAAAACCACATGGCTTAATCTACATAAACTATAAGCACTGAACAAAAAACAGCTCGCTCTTTGTGCGCTGATGAGGTTCAGCTTCTGTCAGACTAAAGAACAAGACTCAGTGGAATATGAGAGTTCTTTCTGTGACAGAGGCTGGGCGTTGGAGATGGTTCATGTTAGACTTTCAGAAATTATACATCTGCAAATCATACCATAGACCGTATATATATATATATATATATATATATATATATATATATATATATATATATATATGTGTGTGTGTGTATAGACAAATATTGTCTGTAGCATTTCATTGATTTCATAAATGCAACACACTATAGTTTTTTATATAGAGCAAACAGGTAAAAAAAAAAAAAAAAAAAAAAAAAGATAGGCACTGTTATCCTCATTTTAGATGTCAAAAGGGCTTTGTGGGTCCGGGTGTAATTCTTTTGTGTGGGAAACTCTCCAAATGGCTCTTTGAGTATTTAAGGTTGCCGACCCCTGGTCTAGCAGAAATTGTCCGGTTCAGCTGATCAAAGTGGCAGGTAAAATTGTAGGCTACAGCAGTCCCAGCTGCAGGACACCTACAAAAGAAGGGTGATTTGCAAGACCCAGCAGATAATGGAGAGTCCTGACCACCCGCTCTGTGAGGAGTTTGACCTCCTTCTTTCAGGGCGGCATCTGAGAATGAATGAATCAGAACTTAAGAGAGCTCGGACTTCCTTTATTTCTGAAGCCATAAAGAGGATGGATGCTCTCTTATAGTTTGCACAGCAAAAACTTAAATCCTGTGATGTTAAGATTATAGGTGTATAGACAGATGTTAAGACAATAGGAAAGTTTTATCATGATTTGAGTAAATTTCACTTGATGAGAAAAATTATCTACCAGTGGAACAAGACTTTTGTACTTAAAATGTGAAAATACATGTTTGCTTATCTTAAGATAAGAAAAACAACTCTTTGCACTTAAAAAACAAAACAAAATGTTGCTTGAATTAAGAAAAAAACACTTGTTCCATTGGTAGATAATTTTACTCGTCAAGTTTAATCTACTACTGAATAAAGTAAAATGTTTTTGATTTAAGCCTTTTTACCTTACCTAAATATTGTTTTTTGCAGTGTGGATCAGTCATGGTGAATTTTTTTTGCCTATTTTTAAGAGAATGTATGTCTGTATAGTTGAGCAAAGCTTAAGCTGTGGTTCAGTGTATTACTGAATTGTACTGTATGTCCACTGTCACTGTCATGACTCTGCTGCACAACAGTTTCCCTCTGTGACAATAATAAAGTTCAAAGTTGAAGTTATTATATTCACTTGACTAAGCCACTTCACAGCATCACCAGCGCCCCCTACTCTCTCACACCTGCCCCGCCCCCTGCTGTGAAATCCTGGTTTAAATCCCGCGTCAGTGCTTCGGTCACCGTGGGGTTTATAATATCCTGGTCCGGACTAAATCTGGACTGAGGACTATCGCGTGCTGCCATCTGGGAGCATGGCATTAGAGGCTTAGGTTGGCACTGTCCCTGCCTGAGCTCCTGCGCCAAGGGCCAGAGTGCACCTGTCAACCTTGTTTAACCTCTGACTTAAAGGCACTGTACCTAACTTTTTCTCTCTTAAAGGGCCCATATTAAACTATTTTCTGATCTATGTCCTAATGTTTCCTCATCACAAACAGACCTGGACTTGTGTTTTGTTTCATTCACACAAGTTTAACACATAAGCCTGCATATTTAGGCTGAGTTCTTCTCTCAAACTGAAAACACTCTGTTCCACTTTGTGATGTCATGTAGTAATACAGGAAGATTTTTAAACTCCACACACCTTCATGACATCACAAGGTGGAGCAGAGCATTTTGAGCTTTGGAGATGTGGACAAATAATAAAGATTACTGGAGCATGTGTGAATGAAACAAAACACAGTTCAGGTAACAACATTATAACATGACAAAATTTGACATAATATGGGATTTAATAGGGTGTCTAGACGTCCCTATTTACCCGGGACAGTCCCAGTTTTGAGCCCTGTGTCCCCTGTCCCTAGCCAGGTCAGTGCCACCTAGTGCCTCCGCTCAATTTCACTTCTCTCCAGGGACTAGTTCAGGAATCAGAATACATTAGATGGTTCGCAAAAACCCCGGAAGTGCGAGTTCGTGCACCAGCCAATCAGCGAAGAGCCAGACATTCTAAGTGTGTGCAACGATTCCTGAGATCGAGGATTTAAAGCCGGAACAGAGAGAATGTTTGGTGAATTTTATCAAGAGGAAAGACGTTATTGCCCTTCTTCCTACAGGATTTGATATAATATACCAGTTAGCACCGTTAGCGGCACATTACATACGTCACGACCAAATAGCAGTGATTGGTTAAATGAAAAAAAAAGTACCTGCTTACTGTCAAGTGAACAAATTCTATCTCTGCGAGGTCAGGCGTTTTCTACGAAGTGAAATTGGCTGAGGAATCAGGCTCCCCTGTCCCAGCAGATTTCTCCAAAACTAGTGATTTGTCCCAGTTTTATACAAGAAATGCCCCAGGTGTCCCTATTTTTGACCAATTTGTTCCCTGCCAGCAGTAAAGAGAGGCATAAACTGTCATTTGTTTAGGTAAAATACAAAAAATGAACAAGAACCACAAAGAAAATGTGACTATACTGACTCTTATACTGACTTAATTACGCACTTGTTTCACAATTTTATTATTACCAACCACCAAAAAAATGGGGATGTCCCAGTTTTTATTTTGAAATTCTGATCACCCTACCTTCAAACATGTGAAAAACTATTTCTGGCATATTTTGCAGTGGTCCAAAGTTATTCATCACTTATTTTAGGCATTCTGAACATGAGTTTACAAGCATTCTCCGCAACTTTTAGAGACTACAGTGGAATTTCGGGGTCACAGCAGGCCTGGACTGGTAATCGGGCATACCGGGCATTTTCCCTGTGGGCTGATGGGCCTTTGTTGTTTGTTTTTTCTTTTAGAGACAGGCCTACAATTTAGAGGGAGTGGCCCATTGGTCCATCTTCAATATAGACAGTGGACTAAACCAATCAGGATATAGTAGCCTATGAAAGTGGCCCCACCCCTTACCCCCTGCACTGATCCACGCCAGTTTCATAGTGTTGAGCGAGGAAACATGGAGAAAGAAGTTGCGGGCTAACTGATTGAAGAATTTCGCTGCGAAATGTGCGAAAATAACAAACATGTTCTCTGGAGGGGCTGCTGTAGTCTCCATGTCTTCTGCAGCTCAGGTTGTTGAAAGTGAAGACCGCAGCAGTGGACAGGGAGAGGAGCAGTCAGAGATTATTGACAGAGAACCCGAGGGACAGAGTGACCAGGGAGGTGCAGCACAGGCACAGCAGGTAAACAGGTAGTAACGTTAGATTAGATCAGAGTGATACTGTCAACACGGCAGGGAAGGGACCGCCCTCGGTCAGAATCGCCTTGAGGGACCTCTGTGTGTCACTGGCAGCTGATCCCATGGCCCGGGAAAGTGGGCTAGAGGAGCTGTAAAGCATTTACAGACAGAATTTTCTGTCCTGCTCCCACCCGCACCCGCATTGTGCAGTCTCAACCGCACCCGCAAAGAATTGTAATTTTCATTCCCGCTCCCGCCCGCATCTGCGATATTTTGTTCGGCTCCCGCCCACAAATCCCGCAAGATGGCGATATTCACTTTCTTAAGCTCTATCAAACACGGAGAAGAGGAAAGAAATTGTCTAAAATTTGCATGAGATTAGGCCACATCTGCAAGTTTTTATTAATGCCAAATAAAATATCCAGCACAGATTATGTATGATAGGCCTACGTTAATCATTTGTATATTTTACTTTACACTCGTATTTAGTTTGTGGAACTGCAGTTTATCATCCCACCCGCCTTCTCCCGCATTGTGCAGTCCTGCTCCCGTGCGCCCGCAATGAGCTTTCAAAATGTATCCTGCTCCACACAGTTTTGCGTCGGGTCCCACAGGAGTGCAGTCCTCTACCGTCGGATCAACTAAGCTCTTTCATGGAGCTCTTTCAGCCCCCGGATGTCTGTAGGTCTAAATCAGGTCTGAACCAGGTCTAAACCAGGACTGAATCAGGTCTAAATTAGGTCTGAACCATATCTAAACCAGGACTAAACCAGATCTGAATCAGGTCTAAACCAGGTCTGAACCAGGTCTAAACTAGATCTGAATCAGGTCTAAACTAGGACTGAATCAGGTCTATATTAGGTCTGAGCCAGGACTAAACCAGATCTAAACCAGGTCTAAACCAGGTCTAAACCAGATCTGAATCAGGTCTAAACCAGGTCTGAACCAGGTCTAAACTAGATCTGAACCAGGTCTGAACCAGATCTAAACCAGGTCTAAACCAGGACTAAACCAGATCTGAATCAGGTCTAAACCAGGTCTGAACCAGGTCTAAACTAGATCTGAACCAGGTCTGAACCAGATCTAAACCAGGTCTAAACCAGGACTAAACCAGATCTGAATCAGGTCTAAACCAGGTCTGAACCAGGTCTAAACTAGATCTGAACCAGGTCTGAACCAGATCTAAACCAGGTCTAAACCCTAAACCAGTCTAAACCAAATCTAAACCAGATCTAAACCAGGTCTGAAACCAGGTCTAAACCAGATCTAAACCAGGTCTAAACCAGATCTAAACCAGGTCTAAACCAGATCTAAACCAGGTCTAAACCAGGTCTAAACCAAATCTAAACCAGATCTAAACCAGGTCTGAACCAGGTCTGAACCAGATCTAAACCAGATCTAAACCAGGTCTAAACCAGGTCTAAACCAGATCTAAAAGATCTAAACCAGATCTTCTAAACCAGGTCTAAACCAGGTCTAAACCAGGTCTAAACCAGGAACCAGATCTAAACCAGAGGTCTAAACCAGGTCTAAACCAGGTCTAAACCAGATCTAAACCAGGTCTAGTCTAAACCAGGTCTAAACCAGGTCTAAACCAGATCTAAACCAGATCTAAAACCAGATCTAAACCAGATCTAAACCAGGTCTAAACCAGATCTAAACCAGATCTAAACCAGGTCTAAACCAGGTCTAAACCAGGTCTAAACCAGATCTAAACCAGATCTAAAACCAGGTCTAAACCAGGTCTAAACCAGGTCTAAAACCAGGTCTAAACCAGATCTAAACCAGATCTAAACCAGATCTAAACCAGATCTAAACCAGGTCTAAACCAGATCTAAACCAGGTCTAAACCAGGTCTAAACCAGATCTAAACCAGATCTAAACCAGGTCTAAACCAGATCTGACCCAGGTCTAAACCAGGTCTAAACCAGGTCTAAACCAGATCTAAACCAGGTCTAAACCAGATCTGAACCAGATCTAAACCAGGTCTAAACCAGGTCTAAACCAGATCTAAACCAGATCTAAACCAGGTCTAAACCAGATCTGAACCAGATCTAAACCAGGTCTAAACCAGGTCTAAACCAGATCTAAACCAGGTCTAAACCAGGTTTATCCAGATCTAAACCAGGTCTAAACCAGATCTAATCCAGGTCTAAACTAGGTCTAAACCAGGTGAAATCCAGGTCTAAACCAGGTCTAAACCAAGTCTAAACCAGGTCTGAACCAGATCTAAACAATTATAATTCTACTAGTTATTATTAGTAGTATGAGTAATGAGCAAAAGATGTTCATTTTGTCTTCTTATATACTTTAACTTCTTGGGTTCTTTTTAAAGACAATGCAGTAAAGTGTGTTTACCTTGTTGACATGTTTCGGCTGCTAGCTGCAAGCCATCTTCTCATCTCAGGACACTTCTGAAGATGGCTTGCAGCAGCAGCCGAAACATGTCAACAAGGTAAACACACTTTACTGCATTGTCTTTAAAAAGAACCCAAGAGGTTAAAGTATGAGTAATGATTTACACAGTTTGTTTACTATTTACGATTTACCTGAGCATTCCCTGAGAACACGTACATAAATTAGTCGGTCATGCTCTACTATTTATGAGGGGCCGGTCTAAGACAAAAATGCCAAGGCTGTTTTTTTTTTTTTGTTCCAGTCCAGCTCTGGGTCACGAGAATGCTAACAACTAGTAAGGTAACGTGCACTTCGTGATTATCGGACAATGCTTTCTAATTGAATGCAGATTGTACACAGTGGACTTATTCTGACCTCAAGAGCTGCTTAAACATCAGGTATTTAGAGGCTGTACCTACTTTTTGTTTAGTCGATTTTGTCCTGCCCCCAGACATTTTGTGTAAGTAGCTTTTAGGGTCAAAATGAGACCACTGTGTACTATCTTCATCAAATTATAAAGTCCTGCTGTAATCCTGGTTCAGTCCCAGTTCAGTCCTGGTTCAGTCCTAGTTTAGTCCTGGTTTACTTCTGGTTCAGTCTCAGTTCAGTCTGTGTTTTGTCTCTGTTCTGTCCTGGTTTAGTCCTGGTTCAGTCCTACTTTTAGTCCTGGTGTAGTCCCAATTTCAGTCCCGGTTCAGTCCTGGTTCAGTCCTTGTTTTAGTCCTGGTGTAGTCCCGGTTTCAGTCCTGGTTCAGTCCTGGTTTAATCCTGGTTCAGTCCTGGTTTACTCTCGGTTCAGTCCTAGTTTAATCCTGGTTCATTCCTGGTTTAGTCCTGGTTTAGTTCCTGGTTCAGTCCTAGTTCAATCTTGGTTTAGTCCCGGTTAAATCCTGGTTCAGTCCTGGTTTAGTTCCGGTTCAGTCAAGGTTTAGTCCTGGTTTAGTCCCAGTTTAGTCCCAGTTTATTCCCTGTTCAGTCCCGGTTTAATCCCGGTTCAGTCCCGGTTTAGTTCTGGTTTAATCCCGGTTTAGTCCCGGTTCAGTCCTAGTTCAATCCTGGTTCAAACCTGGTTCAGTCCTGGTTTAGTTGCGGTTCAATCAAAGTCCTGGTTTAGTCCCTGTTCAGTCCCGGTTTAGTTCCGGTTCAGTCCTAGTTCAACCCTGGTTTAGTCCTGGTTCAGTCCTGGTTTCAGTCCTGGTTCAGTCCTGGTTCAGTCCTGGTTCAGTCTGGTTCAGTCCAGGTTTAGTTCCGGTTCAGTCAAGATTCAGTCCCGGTTTAGTCTCGGTTTAGTCCCTGTCCAGTCCTGGTTCAGTCCTGGTTCAGTCCTGGTTTAGTCCTGGTTCAGTCCCGGTTCAGTTCCAGTTTAGTCCTGATTCAGTCCTGGTTCGGTACCTGTGTCGATGATGCCGGGGTTGGAGTGGAACCATGTGGGCAGCACCAGACCGCTGAAGGTGGAGAAGCCGAGGATCAGCAGGTTACGAGACGAGTTCAAGTCCACGTACTGAAAAACACAACAACATCAAATATTAGAGACTGTGAGAAGGTTCAAATACACAAATACACCGTATGTTCTACTTATTTCACTGATATAGACCTATTATAATCATAGACTGTGTAGAGAAGTGGACTAAGGGAGTGTGACGTCACCCACAGTGTGCGGCTTCAGTCAAATGAAGCTCACTGAGGCCAGTTATAAAGGCAAATTTGCGTTTCATATTAGCAATGGGAATTGAGTAATGGAAAAAACAGTGAAATAAAAAGACCAGGATCATGTAGCAGCCGTTAACAGTTTAACAGTTTGCCTGGAATAGGCTCTGTGCTCAACAGCAGCTGGTGCCTTCTGCTCAGAGATACAGTGTGTGACCATTTCTGCTCTAATGTCATCCCTATGAGGTTTTAGTTGCAAATCACAAAATCAAACAGATCAGAGAGTGAACAGAGAGCTGCTGGTGGGTGTCACTGACAACATGTTGTTACGGGCCCCGGCCCTGTGATATTTGTTTAAAGTACTCCCGTTCTTCTTTAATTGCTTTTGTCTGCGCATGATGCTCCCGGTCCGCGAGCCCTGGACCCGGATGCGCGGGAGTACCCGACGTGGGACGGAGGCTGGCGTCGCAGCGCGTCAGCGATTGGCCCTTCATCCCTGCGCTTCCACCAATCCGTGGATGACACCTGTGATAGCGGGGGATTGAAAAGGGACCATCTTCCGCCTGCTCGAGGCGGCTGGATCACTGCGGCCAGCTCGCCACTTTTGTTTGATGTTGGGTTGTCTCTTTGTGTTATATTGCCGGCTTTTGCCTCGTTTAGTTCGTGAGACACCTTTGTTTTTGTTCGCAGTACATCTTGAGTAGATTTGGTACCTTGTATTTAGTTAGGGCTCTTTAGTTTATTAGATTATTTTGTTTAACTCCTATTTATTTTTCACCTTAATTGCCTGTTTTTTTGTTTGTCTTCCCTTACACTGTAAATAATAAATGCACAATTTTTAGTTAAACCTTAACATCCTGGTTTTCTTGTTACTTCCCTTTCTCCCCTAGCAAAGGGGACGTAACACATGTTAAACACTTTACAAATTAGGAGAAAACTTCACTGGAGGACACTTCTGTTTTTACAAAGGGACGTCTTTGTGTCGATGTCAGTACTAATGCTAACTTTTATTAAAACTAACATAACATAATGAAATGTGTAGTCAAGATTAGGGCTGGGCGATATGGATCAAAAAATATATCTCGATATATTTTGCTATATCTCGATATACGATATATATCTCGATATCTGTACCGGAAAAAATAATCCCCTAAAACGGAAAACTGCAAAAACAAATATGCCAAATTCCACAAGGTCTTTTTTAAAAAATTAAAGTGTAAGAGGTCGGCAGTTCATATAGGAACATTTAAGATTACAAAAAACCCTAATTACATAAATAATAATTTAACTGTCAAATAAAAGAAATAAAACATATTTCCTTTGTTTCATTCATAAATAAAACAACTCAACTCAAGCTCATCTTTGCATTAACTCTGTTATCCAGACCATAACCAGAACCATGAGCTCCTTTAACAGAAGAAGCTCAGGATGTTCCTTATTTTAACAGATCCATGTTATTATCCAGCAGTAAGGAGCTCTGAGGTTTAATCTCACAATCCACTGCAGATCAAACCCAACGTTTCCAAACACTTCTGTACAGGTGACACTGCAACAGATTATTCATTAAAATCTTCTGCATAAATAGAATTTACATTGCTAAACTTTACAAGATATATAGCATAACGACTCAAGAGCCACATCAGCCCGTTTGAGATTATAGTGTTAATTATTTTATTTTATGTTATTTATTTATTTTTTTTGCAGCTTTGCGCAGACTTGTTTATGTTTTACAGAAACGAAACTTAAAAAGCGCATGGCTAATTTGCATAAACAGCGCACTCCACGTGCAGCTCTTGCGGTTCAACTTCTTTTGGACTAAAGGACATGACTCGGTGGAATATGAGGATGTGCTCCTGATGATTTTGTTTGTAAATGGTGGAAAAGTTTCGTGGCGCTAGAAGCTTTTCACTGGCAGCAACTTTCGGCGTTCATGGCGATAGTGAGGAGTGAAGGAGACACGAGCGAACAAATCAGGGAGGCGAGGGCGTGCGGGCGACGACAGAGAAGACAAACAAGCAAAGCGGCGAAATCAAAAGTGAATATAAGCATTATATCGATATATACGATATGTCAGAATTCATATCGAGTTTTTTAAAAATCTCGATATATTAAAAATATCGAGATATCGCCCACCCCTAGTCAAGATGATTATTTGTTGATTGATGATTATTCAACATCTTATAGCATCTCACTGCTACACCGGACTTTTGCGCCACATAACGAACTGAAGCAGGTCCAGGACCAGACCAGAACCAGCCCGGGACTGAGACCAGGACTTAGACCAGGACCGGAACAAGGACTGAGTCCAGGACCAGGACTAGGACTTAGACCGGGACCATACCAGAACTCAGACCAGGAGTGAAACAGGGACCAGGACCAGGACTGAGACTGGAACCAGACAGAGACTGAGACCGGGACCAGATCGGGACCAGACCAGGACCAGACTGGGACTGAGACTGGGACCAGACTGGGACCAGACCAGGACTGAAAACAGTTTAGTCCTGGTTTAGACCTGGTTTAGTCTTAGTTTAGTCTTGGTTCAGTCCATATGCGGCGCAAAAGTCTGGCATCTCAGTTTAAGTCACAGAAACAGGAAACGGCCGTTATCTGTTTTTTCCATTAATCATTTAAACATAAAACCGAAAACTGAAAAAACAAATCGTTATCTGTTTTTTTCATTTTGGTTTTGGAGACAAATAATGAAGAAAATTGTTTTTTCGTTTTCTTATTTTTGGTTTTATATTGAAAAACAAATGAACGAATGATACACAGATTCGTAGTGCACAAAGCCAACTGATTTAAGAACGTAGGGTATTTTTGTAGGAAATGTGGATATCTTCATGGGCCCTCCACATCAGATCTTACCTGGGGCCCTTTAAGCACATAGAGTATGTGAGTGTTGTGTCATGAATCCCACTGCATCACTCCACACACAGATCTGTGGATTAGTCACACTCTCTCTCTCATGACTCAGCCTCTTCAGTAGTAAACGTGGACAGTCTTGTCTCTGTGACTAACACAGTTTAAACCTGATCCACTGTCCTCTGTCCCTCTGTCCCATTCTGTGCTCTGAAAGCCCACGTCCCTGTAGGATCAGACACTAAAGACGCTTTCAAATGAGAGAAACCGGTCTGGATAATACACACAGGTGGTAGTACTCATCATATTTACTCACTGCATTTAAAGTGACAGTATGAAACTTTCTAGAGGTGGAAAGGGTGCATGTTTTTCTCAGCTTTTCAGTGATATAAAAACATACAGTATTTGAGTTTGAGAAAGTGCTGCAGAGTTAAGTTCTCGTACATGAACAGGCGCTGCGTTCCACATTTGACCTGCTCAAAAGAAAGAATTTTTTTCATAAATTTTTACTTCTTGTATAGTTTTTATCTACTTTTTAACATCTGAACAAAGAATTAAAATACCCCCTCTTCAACGTCTTTTTTCTGCTCTTTGGTTGTCATTTTTAGTGCAGTAATTCTCAAAATTCTGTATAGATATATTTGATCTTGGGTTACACTGATTGGTATTTTTCCTAGTAACATGATTTCGGGGTTTTATTTCACATTTCTTTTAATATTTTCAAAAAAAGTAAGAGCTGTGAGGAGTCTTTGTGACGCCCCAGAGCGGAGTCAAGTTTCAGGACAAAGCAGATGAACCAAAGAGACAATCACAGAGGACACACGGGGACATGAGGGACTGGACTCATTCAGGACAGACCCGCCCCCTCACTCTTCTCTCACTCTTTACTCACTCTTCTTTCACTCATTCATTTACTTCTCTCTCACCCACTCCTTTCTCATTCCTCCCTCACTCTTTATTCACTCTTCTTTCACTCATTCCTCTCTCTCTCTCTTCACTCACTCCCCTCTCACACCTCGCTCATTATTCTCACACTTCTCTCTCTCCCACACTTCACTCCTCCCTCAATCTTTTACTCCTCTCACTCACTACTCTTATTCTTCTCTCACTCCACTCTCCCACTCTTCACTCATTCCTCTCTCAGTCTTCTCTCACTTCTCTCTCTCACTCTTCACTCACTCACTCCTCCCTCATTCTTCTCTTACTTCTTTCTCTCATTCTTTACTCATTCTTCTCTCACTTCTCTCTACCTCCCACTCTACACTCACTCCTCTCTTTCTTCTCTCACTCCTCGCGCTCTCACTCTTCACTCACTCCTCTCTCTCACTCTTCACTCACTCCTCTCTCTCTCTCACTCTTCACTCACTCCTCTCTCTCACTCTTCACTCACTCCTCTCTCTCACTCTTCACTCACTCCTCTCTCTCACTCTTCACTCACTCATTCTTCACTCACTCCTCTCTCTCACTCTTCACTCACTCCTCTCTCATTCTTCACTCATCTCTCTCTCTCACTCTTCACTCACTCCTCTCTTAATCTTCACTCACTCCTCTCTCATTCTTCTCTCACTCCTCTCTCATTCTTCACTCACTCCTCTCTGTTACTCTTCACTCACCCCCTCTCACTCCTTTCCCATTCCTCTCTCACTCTTCACTCACTCCTCTCTGTTACTCTTCACTCACCTCCTTTCCCATTCCTCTCTCACACTTCACTCACTCCTCTCTCATTCTTCTCTCTCTCACTCCACTCACTCCTCTCTCTTACTCTTCACTCACACTTCTCTCATTCTTCTCTTACTCCTCTCTCTCTCACTCTTCACTCACTCCTCTCTCATTCTTCTCTCACTCCTCTCTCTCTTACTCTTCACTCACTCCTCTCTCTCACTCTTCTCTCCCTCTTCTCTCATTCTTCTCTCATTCCTCTCACTCTTCACTCACCCCTTTCCCATTCCTCTCTCTCTCTTCACTCACTCCTCTCTCATTCTTCTCTCACTCCTCTCACTCGTCACTCACTCACTCACTCACTCATCTGTCACTCCTTTCCCATTCCCCTCTCACTCTTCTGTCACTCCTCTCTCACTCTTCATTCACTCCTATTCTTCTTCCTCGTCTCCTACTCTTCTCTCACTCCTCTCACTCTTCACTCAGTCCTCTCTTTCACTCTTCACTCACTCATTCACTTCTTTCTCACTCCTTTCCCATTCCTTAATCACTCTTCACTCAATCTTCTCTCTCGTACTCCTCGCTCATTATTCTCTCACTTCTTTCTCCTCCACTCCTTTCTCACTACTGTCCCCTTTCACTCACTCATCTCTCATTCCTCTTTTCTCGCTCCTCCTTTCCCATTTCTCCCTCACTCATCTCTTACTCATTGCTCACTCATCTCGCTCTTCACTCATCCTCTCCCACTCCTCACTCTTCTCACACTCCTGCCTCACTCCTCCTCTTTCACTTCTCACTCCTCTTTCACGTAAAAGGTGTGTTTTGCTGTGTTAAATTTACTCCTCACGTTCCTGAATATTTGGACGCCCACAGATGTACTTCCGACTATTTGATCAGAATATTTATTTTGTGAAAAACACGCAGAAGGAAGCTCATCGTGCATTTGTGGAGGGAAAGATGTCTGCTTTTCTTTCAACTGGATGTAACAAAAGTTTGATTTTTCAGCTTGTTCCTCTGAGGTGATGCTTCCACCAATCAGATTCAAAATGCGATGTTCCACTTTTCCCTGATCTCAGTGAGAGCCGTTCCAGGTAATATAACTGTGTACAACTCAATATACTCAGACACAGTACAGATCTCTCGTCTCCTTTCCTTACTGAGTTACGACTGCCACTCTTCTCTGCTGCAGTGCTCTGTGGGATTCATGGTTCCTGCAGAGACCTCCTCAGATCCTCGTTAGGCGGAGGCTCAGATCTGGACTCTGGTTTAAGCGTTCGCAGCTGGAGAGGTGGTCTTAACTTTCCGAAAAGAGAAAAACAAAACTTGGGAGCAGGTTGAGAGGTGGAGCAGGTGCAGGGGAGCGCAGGCCAGGAGCATAACTGTGAGAGATGGGGTCTGTTGGTGGAGGTGACGGAGCGTGGGGAGGAGGAGGAGGAGTGTAATGAGGCCACTGCAGAGAACTGATCAGTGCTGTACTCTGTCACACCACGCTCTACTAATGATGTTTATGATGTTTATGATACTAATGATGTTTTTTTTTTGTTTTTTTTATATGTATATAATTTTATTTGCATTGTATATACATTACAGAATATAGGAACCAAGATACAAGACAAACATTAAGATCAATAGGACAATAAGTACAAAGGTGATAGGGGCTGGTGACAGTGTGGACATTATAATATTCGGATGCTTTACTGCTGACTTGTTAATGTGGGTATTGAAAGTAAATTAAGTATTAAATGGAGCTTTGCCGCAGATCTCCACTCAAGTATGGAGCAGGCTGATCCATGCCCACGTCCTCCACGGCACCACCAGAGCCCTGCACGCAACCGCCCATGCACCATAGGCTGTATAAAAGAAATGGATTAAGCGAGTGTGAGGTAACCTATAAGGTTCAGCGCCGCTCAAATGAGGCTTGCAATGCTCACGGTTACAGGGGCGAATCTGGAGCCAGGCTCTATGTTATGAATAGGATTTTTTGACTGACAAAATAGCTGAAAAAAAAAATCAGGATCATGTGTCACGGGTTAATAAGAACATTTTAAGACCAAAATGATGAGGCTCACTGCAGCAGTTACAGAGAGAAGGATGACAAAATCCTAATGTGAGTCAACTGGAGCTAGGGTCAGAAGGAGCCGAAAGAGCCTCCTGGCAAACTTCCTATTTGGCACGTGGCGGCTAGCGAGTTAGCTATGTCCATATATATATATATACTGTCTATGGCATGCACGCACCTGCCTGCACAGGAACATACATGCACATCCACATGCACACAAGCACAAACACTCAGGCACACATTCACACTCACGAACCCACACTCATCCATGGGCGACTTGTGGTGCATTAAAAAGTTGGCTGTGATGCATTAAAAGTATCAGGGAGGTAAGGAGCTTGGAGGTAGACCAGAGAGGGGAGCCAGAACAGAGAGGAGAGCATGAGCCTGGGCACCTGTAGGTAGAACCCCGCACTCAACAATCAGATGTACATGTTTCTGCTAGAGCAGTATTCAGAAGACCTTTTTTTGGCATTTCGTGCCAATGAGCAGAGACCATTGAAAACAACACAAAGCCATCTTTGATTCATCTTCCTCAGCACTGTTGGGCAAGTTACTTTAAAACTGTAATGTGTTATTTATTACTTATTACTGTCATTTCAAAGTAATTTGTTACATTACAATATTACTGCATTTAAAATGTAAGGCATTACATTACTATTGCATTACTTTAAGTTACTCTCACCAAAATAACAGCGAAAAAGCTGAACTTTTGAGCCGTATATGGACTGAACCAGGACTAAACAAGGTCTAAACCAGGACTAAACCAGAGCTGAACCAGGACTAAACCAGGACTATAACAGGACTAACCTCAGACTGATTCCAGGACTGAAGAGGAGGACTAAACCAGAACTGAACTAGGACTAAAACAGGACTCACTGTCAGGACGGGCTCGAAGGAGACTGCAGGAGAAAGGAGCGGCTTTGCTCCGCACCTCATGGAGGTAAGAGCGGCTGTCACCCGATCACGCTTTATGGACACCCTGCTGCTCAGGCTCACGGTCCTGATTTCAGCAACTATTTGCGGGTACAAGACCCGGTGCAAGACTCTGCTACAGCGCGTAACTTCTACCTTCCTTCAACGTGTCCAGAAGTCCAACTTTTTGTGCGATGGTTTGCATCGTCCTCTGTCTTTTGGGTGTGAGCGCAGGAGACTTTGTCGGTGCAGAACATTTCGTCGACGTTGTGGATTTTGTCGGAGAGAAAACTTGCAGACATACAGCACTTCAGAATCACACTGCTAGAGATTGAACATTTATTTAAATTAGGCAGCTGAACACATTCTGTACTGTACTGTTCAGGAGACAGGAGTCCCTTGGCCAGTCAGCGGGAGGAACGCAATACGTGTTCATATACTAAAAACAAAAGGCATGCAAAATTGCACAAAAAAAATAATAATTAAAAATCAGCGAAACAGCGAGACCGCGAAAAGTGAATCGCGTTAGAGCGAGGGACGACTGTAAACCAGGTCTAAACCAGAAGTGACCAAGGTCTAAACCAGGTCTAAACAGCGTAGAGTTCTGGGTCGGTCCTTTCACCCGCGGTTAACTGAAGGTCTATCCGGCCGCGTCTCCGGCGTTTCACCGCTGCTGATTTCACGGTGATTTTAGTGAATTTCTATGAAGAAAAACCCACCACTTCAATCCAGGTTAAAAAAGCATTGTAACGCGCGTTACTCACATTTGTACCGAGTAAAATATTACAATTTTTCCCCCTGTAATGCCTTACATTACTGCGTTACAGCAAAAATCAACGCATTACTGTAATACATTACTTTTATAATACATTACTCCCAACACTGTTCCTCAGACATACTCCTCTGTTTAGCATGTGCTCTACAAACTCAGCGCTAAAAATCAAAGTGAACTAGCTCTGCCTTTAGGATCTATTTTATGACACAGTTTAGTGGACGTATTTCTCCGCTCATACATTCTTCAGTGACACAAACTAGTGCTAGCACTGGAAGCAGGTGCGTGGCCTCAGGGACATAAAAGTACAGGACATCGGTGTGGCGCATGATTCTGTACCTGGAGATTGGATATTCCCACGGCAGCGATCATTCCAAACATAACCAGAAACATGCCTCCGATCACAGGGTCTGGGATGGTGATAAAAACCGCTCCGAACTTTCCGAAAATTCCCAAAACGATCATGAGGAGCCCGGTCGCCTGCAGGACCAATCGGCTGCCGACCTGAGGAGAAAGGGAAAGTGGATGTTAGGGTCCGTGGGGGATCATTTATGAGAGAATTACTTAGAGTGTGATGGGTGAGCTGCAGGACATGACCACAGGCTGTTGAACAAATGTTATGTTCTGACAGCGCTCACGTCTGTTAAAGAGGTTTTACAAGGCTACATCACAAATCACAATTGTATTAGGTTTTCAGGGGTTTAAGTGTTCTGTTTTGTTTAATTTAAATTCACTGTCATAAGTGAGGATGTTCTGTTTGGATAAATGGACGAAATTTATGTACATGACCCAGTTTATAGAGGGATATACATCAGCCAACTTCTATATTAAGGCCTGTACCAGACTTTTATTTATTCTTGTCAAGATAAAACTCTTTACATCATGTGTTGTACAGTCAAAACTAAAAATTGCTAAATAGGAAAAACAATATCTGTTATTTTTTACATAGCATTTTCTCAGGTTTATTAGGTAGACCCAATTGTTAGCAGGGTCCTTTTACGCAGCGTTGTCGTGAGCATTAAAACACAGTACACTTCGTATTCTCTTTTTGTGTGGTTACCCCATTCTCCACGGACACACACTTTTATTCACAGGTGCAGGCCATTCATAATTTTGTGCCTCACGTGATCAAGTGTTCTTACACACCATTGGTAAAATCATAAGTCTCTATCATAATACAAATAATAAAATGAGGGCACAACACAACACCCCCACTTGCTCACATTTGAAAAAAATACATTACTATACAAACACAATCAGGCCTATACACCTATAACATGTTTATCTTGCACCAAACATAAATGTTTCAAAATTTAACAACTTAAGTTTGGTTGCTGGTTTCATCATTACATCCGCAACCATCTGATTAGTGGGACAGTACTCCAGGCTGATCCTGCCATCAGTTAACATGGACCTTACAAAATGGTATTTTATATCCACATGTTTACTCCTCTCTTCTGACTATATCCTTTGGCAACATAACGCGCCTTGTATTTGTCAGATCCATCATTGTTCTTTTTGAGTGCATAGACCCATTTACCCCCCACTACAGCTTTGCCCTTCGGTAATGTGGTCAGGGTAAACGTTACATTGTCTTTTAATGACTGCATCTCTTCATCCATAGCATTAACCCACTCTTTTGCATCTGGTGAGGTTACCGCTTCTTTGTATGTTTGAGGTAAGTTACATAATAGTCTATAACAATAGTCAATATTGGTCTCATCATCCTCAAAACCACAAATATAATCATCTAAATAACCAGGTCTCTTCCTTTCTCTAGCTGGGTATCGCCTCTGGTCAGATAGATGTTCCCCATTTTCCTTTTTTGGTGCCTGTTCCTGTTCTTTATTCACCATTTGTGTCTGGTTATCACTTTGCTCTTTGACATCTACTTGTTTTTCAGTTACATGTGGACTAACAGGTGGGGTTATAATTGTCTCTCTGTTGACCACAAAATCATCTTCATCAGCATCCAGCACATCTGTGTCCGTTTTGGATATAAACTCCACAAGTCTGTGTCTCTGTACTTTTCTGTTGCTGGGATAGTACACCAAATAGGCTGGACTATCCTTGTCATATCCGATAAAAATCCCTTTCTCACATCTTGTGTCCAACTTTCCTTTTTGTTTATATGTGTAACACAATTGTCCAAACTTCTGCATCCTGGAAATATTAGGCTGCCTGCCAGTTAACATGTAGAAAGGAGTCTGTTTAGTGCGGTTGCTGAAGCACCTATTCCTCACTACAGCTGCAGTCTGGACAGCATAAGTCCATAACATCTTAGGTAGCCCACTCTGAATGAGCATACACCTGGCCATGTCAAACAGAGTTCTCCAGTTGCGTTCAGCAGTACCATTTTGATGGGGAGAGTATGGGGCTGAGGTCTCATGCCTAATACCACTCCGGTTCATTAATGCTTGGTACCCTTTCCCAGTGTACTCTGTACCATTATCTGATCTCATACATTTCACCTGCCCATAAGGGGCCATGTCAGCTAGAAACTTCTCAGTAGCTTGTACTGTGTCACTCTTATTTTTCAGAAAGTATACAAACACTGCACTAGAATAATCGTCTGTAAAGGATAGTGCGTACCTATGACCTTCTCTGGACATAGGGTCTACAGGACCAGATAAATCTGTGTGCACCATTTCCAGAGGTGCTTTGGCCCTGGTATCCAGCCCTCTGTTTCTAGTTTGAATAAACTTCCCCTGTGTGCAGATTTCACAGTGTGGTGGAGTTTTATTTCCCTCATTCTTAATCTCCATACCACTTACAACATGCTTTAATTTCATGATATCTGCAAAATTGCAGTGTCCTAGAATTTCATGCCAAGTCTGCAAATCATGACATTTGTTACACTGGTCTTCACTGTCACTTTCTGATGTGTGCAGATAGTACAGTTTGTTGTGTACATGTATGGGAAATTTAGTGCCATCTTTATGTAGCAGAATGTTCTTCTTCTCACTGAAGATCACCGTGGCTCCACACGTGGTGGCAGCTTTCACAGAGAAGATATCCTGAGGATAAGTTGGGATGTACAAGGCCCTCCTCAGCGTTGTTTTGAGACGGTGCCCCCTGCTGTCGACCAACCACACCTCTGCGTCCCCTCTGTGCTTGGCGACTCCGTTGCTCCTGGTGCCATCTGCTAGCTCCCACACAATGCGTCCCGGCCTGGAAACTGGCATCGAACCTCTTGAACTTGGCGATGTCTGTGATGATATGTGACGTTGCACCCGCATCCACCATCAGACCTTTGCTTTTGACATCTGGCACCTGCATCTCCGAGTCACTTATCCGGAAAGCATATTCCTTGCTCTCCGCGTCGGACGCTCGCTGTGCGTTATCCCGCTGCTTCCTCCGTCTACACGTCGTATTGTTGTGTGTGTTACTTTTACAGTGACTGCACCACTGCTTGCGCGGACAGCTTTTGGCTATGTGGCCTCTGACACCGCACTTATAACACTCAATGTCCGTATTGCCACTGTCCTTTGCGCTCTCTGGTGCGCGCCTTGTGCCAAATTGCGCTCTCGCCTTCATCACGTTGTCCTCAGACACAGTTGCACGCATATTTTCAATGTCCTCATAACTCCGGAGCTTTGTCTTAAACTCCGCAAAAGTCATTTTATCTTCACTCTGAGAAACACGAATGGCAAATGGTTTAAATGTCTCTGGCAGCCCCTTTAAAACCATTGCTATCAAAAGTCCGTCACTGAGCGCCTCACCTGCGCTTCGCAACGCAGTAATCGCAGTCTCTGCTCTGATTACATACTCAGTGACATTTTCCATCGGTGACTTTTGTAGAGACGTTAATTCAGTGTACAAGTTTATCACCCTGGGCTTCCCTTTGCCAGCGTAATATTCCCGGAGAATCCTCAGCGCCTCGCGTCCATCATCCACCGCCTCGCGCATTACCAGCGACAGGCTCTTGTCATCCAGGAACTGGATAAGCTCCGCATAGGCCTCAGCATTCTTCTCGTCATCATCTTCGTCGTCAGGACCAGGTGATTGTAAAATAGTGTCCTTCAATCCTTGGAGACGGAGGTGGCCCAAAAGCTTTGTCTCCCACAGCTCGTATCCTTTTTCATCGCCATTAAATACGAGTCTGCCCCAGCGGCTTGGCACAATGTCCTTTTCTTTGTTTTTACTCATGTTTGCGGTCAGTGGCTGAACTCAGGTGCACGCATTTACCGTCGCGACATTCACCTGGAGACCGCTCCTCAAACTGCGTAAAATGACTCTGGGCCCATAACCTGTTAGCAGGGTCCTTTTACGCAGCGTTGTCGTGAGCATTAAAACACAGTACACTTCGTATTCTCTTTTTGTGTGGTTACCCCATTCTCCACGGGCACACACTTTTATTCACAGGTGCAGGCCATTCATAATTTTGTGCCTCACGTGATCAAGTGTTCTTACACACCATTGGTTAAATCATAAGTCTCTATCATAATACAAATAATAAAATGAGGGCACAACACAACAGAGATATCATAAATCAGTAGTGCAACACCTGAAATTTTGCAATGTACACTGGGAGCCAGTATCGATATTAATACCAATAGGCTCTATTCACACTTACATCACAAACCAGGAAGACGTTTGGAAACATGCAATGACAACTTCCGGTGTAGGTCCCGACACTGGGCTCACCTGTCCAGACTGGCGTCACCTACTGCCTCTGCTTAATTTCTCTCCACTAATGAGGTCAGGAATCAGAATAGACTAGACGGTTTGTAAGAACCCTGGAAGTTGTAGATGGCACACTGGCCAATCAGTGAAGAGCTGTGAAGCCATGACGTCAAACTCAAGCGCCTGTCTGTGTCCCTTCTGTGGGACAGGACAACAGTAAACAAAGCGGTCGAGATGGATGTAGACGAAGACAGACATTCTGTGTTGGCAACAATTCCCGAGATCAAGTATTTAAAGCGAATATTTGGTGAATTTTATCAAGAAGAAAGACATTATTGCCCTTCTTCCTCCTGGATTTGGGAAAAGCTTAATATACCAGTTAGCCCCGTTAGTGGTGCATTACATACGTCACGACCAAATAACAGCGATTGGTTAAATAAGAAAAGTAGCCTCCTACTGTTGAGTGAATGAATCCTAATGCTGCCAGGTCAGAGTGATGAATCAGGCTAGGGCTCACTGACCGACTGTGATAAACCCCACTGAAGTAAATGTGATTAGTGGTAAACTGAAGACTGCATACGTATGTGCTGTTTGGAATCATTTTGAATTTGGTGCCCTCATCTCTTCTAATCACATGTACCCAGTGCGCTCAGAGTTGTGCATCAGTGGGGAAATTATGAAAACTGAGGTAAGGTTGGAATTGTTGATGAGCGGAGCATAATGGAGCGCTACAATGACATGGAGATGAAGAAAACTGGGCCATTTCCTAATTTTTCCTAGATTTTGTCAGACTTACAACTGTGAACAGAGTTCACCGGAAGTTGTCTTCACATGTTTCCAAACGTCTTCCTGGTTTGTGACGTAAGCCTGAATAGAGCCTATTACTTTGGTTTAGCATTCAAATATAGTTAATAGATGCACTACAACAAAAATTGTGCATTTTTATGTAATACATTAAAAATTATGTAATACATACAATCTCAAAGAACTAACACACACTTGTTTCACAGATGGGACTTAAAGGAGCCATATTATGCTATTTTCTGATTCTGTATGTTATAATATTGTTTCGTCATCAAAAGCATACTGGAGTTGTGTTTTGTTTACACATGTTTAAGACAAAACAACACTCTTTTACCTTTAGTTCAGTAGAGATAAGCAATTCCAGAGATGAAAGGTCAGTTTGAGAGAAGAACTCAGTCTAAATATACAGGATTTGTGTGTTAAACATGCGTGAATGAAACAAAACACAACTCCAGGTCTGTTTGTGATGAGCAAACAACATTATAACATAGATCAGAAAAAAAAGTTCCCGAACACACAGCCTGTCTGAAATGGGCTCCTGACTCATGTGGCTTGTAACTCACATTTTGATATTAACGCCAAGATTTCCCACTGTCTTTAAACATGTTGTGGTTGGATGGAGCAGGATGTTATCTGGTGTTGACTAGTGATCCAAGGCCACATGTGGACAAAATATGATTTGTCCACACAAACATCTATGAGTCACTAGTTACAAGGACTTTACTCACATCCTTGACTAATTCTTTTAAGCTAATGAAGATCATTCAAACCTCGTGAATTAAAGTTGATGCTTTTCAGCTTTTTGAGTTTTGGGTTTTCCTGTGGTCAGTATTTATCATAGTTATACATCATTTAAGTGGAAGTTTGTGGAAAAAAATTAGAAGAAAAACACAAAAATACAGGAAGTAGCACTGAGTTTTAAAACAGAATCCCTCTACCTATGTCATCAACACAACCAAAACCCAGAGACAATTTATGCACAAGGAGTTTAAAGCTTCATTTAACAAAATAAAGTGCTGTCATTATTCTTTATTAGTATGACCATTACCAGCTTATTAAAGCCTGATCCTGTCAGATCTCAAGCTCAGCAGGGCTGGGCCTGGTTAGTACTTGGATGAGAGACCACTGGGAAAACAAGGTGCCACAGTGGGGCGCCAGTCACAAAAACTGTTGTTGTGTCCTTAGGCAAGACACTTCACCCACATTGCCTAGTATGAAAGTGGTGTGTGTGTGTGTGTGTGTGTGTGTGTGTGTGTGTGTGTGTGTGTGTGTGTGTGTGTGTGTGTGTGAGTGATGGTGGTGGTTGGAGGGAGTGATGGCGCTGATAGCCATGGCAGCCGTGCTTCAGTCAGTCTGCCCCAGGGCAGGTGTGTCTACAATAGTAGTTTACCTCCACCGGGTCTGGAGTGAATTAATAATGATCTGTAAAGTGTCTTTGTGACAAATGTCTGTGAAAAATAAATACAAAAACTTACTTTCTAACTTACTTACTTACTATTGTGTGATGTCGACAAGTTTGGCCGTTGTTCACATTATGGTTGCTAGGTAACAGTTATAAAATTATCTTTTCAATTAAGTTACAGATTCAGGTCATTGTAATAGTTTCATTAGTGGGATACACACTGATTGTTTTGTGATAGCGCTCTGAAGGGGGAGTGACTTAATGCCGGGAGCAAAGGGACTCAGAGTGTCAAAAAGTATACAACTTTTTCTGATCTTTGTTATATCGTTGTTTCCTCATCACAAACAGACCTGGAGTTGTCTTTTGTTTCATTTACACGTGTTTAACACACAAACATCAGAAAATCAGCATCATTTCAATTTCAAGAATCAAGAATTTCAATCATAATTTCTGCCCAAAATCCAGATATATGTTTTTGAGATGGACACTACATTCTAACATACAGCCCAAGACTGTTGAATAATGCAGCTCCTTAAACATAGTCCTATCAATTAATTAATTAATCATTGCATTTATATAGCACCTTTCAAGATACCCAAAGTGCATTACAGTTCATTATTCATTCACTCAACAATCAGTGGTGGTAAACTACTAATGTAGCCACAGCTGCCCTGACAGAAGAAAGGCTGCCAATCTGCGCCATCGGCCCCTCCGACCACCACCAACACTCACGCACACACCACTTTCATACTAGGCAATGTGGGTGAAGTGTCTTGCCTAAGGACACAATGAGTTTTTGCCACCAGTACCCCACTATGGCACCTGGAATTCCCAGCGGTCTCCCATCTAAGTACTAACCAGGCCCGGCCTTGCTTAGCTTCTGAGATCTGATGGGATCAGGACTTTGACAAGCCAGCATGGCTATTTATATAATATACTATTTGCCACAGTACTAGTCTGTTACCTTGGTGATGCCGAGTGCTGCGATGTTCTGACTGTAGGAGGTGGTACCGTTGCCTGTGCCCCACAGCCCTGCCAGGATACAGCCGATGCCCTCCACCGCAATGCCCCTGTTTATGGCATGTGTGGGCGGAGGGGGGGCGCCAGAGAGTCGGGCGCAGGCGTAATAGTCCCCAATGGACTCCATGGTTGAGGCCAGGACTCCAGCCATCATGCCCAGAACAGAGGAGACACTGACGGTAGGCAAGCCCCACTGACCTGAGGGAACACACACAAGAGGTTAAAGAACACATATTGTACTTGTGTCTGCTACAGTTACAGTCTATGACACCGGAGGATCGTTCTGTTATCATTTGGACATACTGATCTAAAACAAACAATTATTTTTCCATGAGGCCACATGAGAAACAGAAAATATTGTGGAGGTCCAGGACAAAATGCTTAACTCAATTCTGTATATATTATATAACTGTATTTCTTTATAAAAAGCAGTAAATAGCATTATTCGTGCAAGACGGTAAGACTTTATGTTATGACTAAGCAATGAAAAAGTGAGGTTACCTTACAAAACTTTAAAAAGAACACCTCTAAAATAAAAGCAATGCAGCTTTAGTCCATACATGAGGTAATCTAATCACTCCATATCTAACTTTGGGTAAGTAAATAGTGAGAGAAAATAATTATAACATGGTTAAAAGCTCTGAAAAGTCCAGGTATATGGGGATAGGACAGTGTTAGACACTGAGACACTGACCTGTGGGAGCACACACACACACACATGAGTGTGAGAGAACTCTTACACTTCCATGGCGTGTAATCGTTAAAACATATTTAGATCACCATGTTACCTTTTATTGTTTTAAAAATGTTATATTCACCAAAACTAACTTGTTTAATGAGTTTGTTTTTGATGCTCTGAGTCTCCCCTCCCTTTGCTCACTGCTCTAAGTCAGTCCCCCTTCAGAGTGCAGAGTTTATTATATTTTCTATTTATTTATTATTTATTATTATGTTATTCATGATAATATCCATGCAGTAGCATGGGTGACTTGGATTTGGACAGAATCGTACTGCCAACTGCAACGAGGATTTATATGGCCCTTACTCAAATATGCATGGATGACATCTAGAACCTTTTTGATAAGGGAACAACATCATAGCATAGTAAAAAGAGTAGAGTTTTCTCATCAGGGTAAAGCTAATTTCAACTAGCATAAATAACAGTGCACTTCCCATCAATAGAAAGGTGTATAATTAGATGCAGACAGCACACAGAAGGCACATTTTGACCTCAAGAGATACATTTTAGTCAAATGGGAAAAAACTGGGTAGAGCCCCTTTGAGTTACGTCTCATACTTGTTACTTGGTTGTTTTAGCATTTCCTAGCAGAGTTCTGTCACTGCCTTACAACAAAAACATGTTTCTATTCATAAATTTGAATGTACAATATGTTCTCCAGAGACCTGTGAGGAGATCCATGTCTGGTCCTCCCGCTGAGACCAGACCATTCTCTGTATCAGAAGGAACAAGAGAACCTATCAAAACAAACCTTTTATGTCCCACTGCAACACAGCACACAGGCCACAGCTGTTTACCACTTTGATATGACTGAGATCTGGTCTTTACAATAGTAAAGCACAGCACATTTCTAAGTACTAACGCAGATTGGTCTTAGTTTGATCCCAGGTTTAGTCCTGACTTGGACTGTTTTTGGCAAAAAAAAGAGAAAAAGTTACATAGTGGGGCTTTAACTTTTAGTTTGACATCTCATTTAAAAGGCAATTCAGAGCAGGTCACATTGAACTCTTTCTGACTATGGTATAAAATGCAAGGACTGTCTTCTTGGAATGGACCAACACCAATACCAGTATTGATCTGATACCAGGTGATACTCATACTTGTACTCATCAATGAGCTGCCGATACCAAGAGCCAATACCACTGTAAATGCGTCTTATTTGATGGCCACAACCCACCCCTGAGCTGAGCAATGACTAAACAGTGACTCTAAGCAGTGACTCTGAGCAGTGACTCTGAACAGTGACTCTGAACAGTGACTCTAAGCAGTGACTCTAAGCAGTGACTCTGTACAGTGACTCTGAACAGTGACTCTGAACAGTGACTCTAAGCAGTGACTCTAAGCAGTGACTCTGAACAGTGGCTCTAGACATTAAGGTAACCATAAAAAGCATTCTGGTGTGCACATCAAGCACAGCTTTAATCAGCCTAATTAAGAATCATTTGTGACTGTCCATGAACTATAAAAATGTTTAGGACTCTAAAGGTTTTTACAGTTCAGTGCAGCTTGTGTTTATGATAGGAGCATGATAATGTTGCTCAGTGGGGCTGGCCATTCTTTGCTCGTGTGTGCATTGCAACTTACTGTAACTGGCAGACACATTTAGCCAACAGAGCAGGTTCAGAGTTTTTAAAAGAGGTATAACATGTCCATATTGGTAAAAGTAACCAGACCAAGTTAGAAGTCAGATCTACGGAGAGGCACGCTCACTCACAGTACCAATGCATGCTTTTTAAACCAATTTTGAATAATAAAAAACACTTTTAATAAGTTCCCGCCTATGTAACTCTATTAGAGAGTCACAAATGTGCAAATCAGAAAATTGTTAAAACTTCTTTGAAATGACAACAATTACGCCTTTAAATCTGAATGATGGCAGACCACAAAATAATTACATTTTGATTTATTTATTTACACTGACAGAGAAGGCCAATTTTGTGCCAGTTTTTTTTTTTTTTTTCATGTGAATAGGCCCAGTAATTACAGAGATACTAATCATAAACTGGGTCAATGAATCTGGAATCTGACAGTTAAACAACAAACTCCACCTAAGAGTTCCAACCTCCTCCAGTGCTGTTTAAACTATAAGGATTCTATAAAATGCTAATGTCACATGAACCAAACTTTTTAAAGAAGTACTAGAGAGATCTGTAAATGCCATACTGTGGAACACTCCTTTCACATTCCACCCTTAACTCTGTAGAGCTTATAAGATATGACTAGTTTACACACAGACAGACATGAGGCCCTGAGAGAAAAAAACTCCAAAGATGTTTCTACAATGTCGTCTCATCACTCGTAACTCTGACAGTTATCTTTTTAAACGATCAAAACTCAACTGTAACTGTAAAACTGTTTTTCTAGTTTTACACTGCATACACGCAAGCTACAGTTAAAAGACTGGACATTTTTAATTTTGTTTTTTCAACTCTGACACAAAAAATAAACTCAAAATAACTTTTATCCACTGTCGCGATAAATACTATTTGACTTATGATTCAATACTTAATAGATGGAACAATCCTTTTTTTTTTTTTTTTTTTTTTTTTTGGGGGGGGGGGGGGTTTAGTACTTATTGTTTTTTCTTTTTCCTTGTACTAGTATGGAAATTTGCGTAATTTTTTTGTGCTAAGATCACATTTGAGCTGGAGAAGTTTGAATTATGAACTTATATGACTCATCATAGATGCAAACAAACTTCTTAAGTGTTGCATTCTGCCATTTCTTTACTGTATTACATTTTTTTAAACAATATTGTGCATTAAAAATAAATGTATATTATTATTGATTATGGCAGTGATATTGGCATTTCTTGACTGCTGTGAAGTGAAAACCATTTCAGGAGACTTCATTATAAAGCTTGTTGAGAGAACGCAGGTTTGCAGCGCTGTTAACAAAGCAAAGTGTGGCTACTTTGAGGACTTATTATATGGATTATTTCAGTTTTTTTTTGCTACAAAAGTTCCAAACATATCCTAAATTCTTTCTTCTGCATATTTATACAATGTAGAAAGTGAATTGCTATATTCTGATCTATGTTCTAATGTTTCCTTATCACAAATATACCTCAAGTTGTGTTTTGTTTCATTCACACGTGTTTAACACACAAACCCTGCATATTTAGGCTTCTCTCAAACTGAAAACACCCTTTTGCACCTTGTGATGTCATGTAGTAATACAGGAAGTGCTCCACTGTGTTTCTAAACTCCTTACACTTTCACTAGAATCATTTGGATGAGTTCAGTCCTGGACTTGCTAATCTCTATTGAATTAAACATAAAAGGAGCTGTGCATTGGGGCGGCAGTAGCTCAGTTGGTAGAGCATTCGCCCACTGATCTGAAGGTTGGTGGTTTGAATCCAGCTCTCGACATAAACATCTCAGGTTGAGCGGTCAGATCCACTGACCCACAGGTTGGCTGGTGTGATTCCAGCTCCCACAGACTGCTGTTGTTGTGTCCTTGGGCAAGACACTTAACCCACAGTGTCTGTGTACACTGGTGTGTGAATGGGTGAGTGGTTCCTTGTTGTAAAGCGCTTTGAGTGCCTTGAAGGTGGAAAAGCGCTATAGAAAAATGTGACCATTTACCATTTGAAAACTACCACTTCATGACGTCACAAAAACAGAGCATTTTGAGCTTTAGAGATGTGGGCTAATACAGAGTCACTCATAAACATGTGTAAGTGAAACAAAACACAACTCCATGTATGTTTTTGAGGAGGTAACAACATTCTAACATGGTTTAAAATTTACAAGAATGAAATTTGCATATCACAAACCCATTAAAACAAAACAAACCCAAAACACTGAAAAAGAAGGGTGTGTCCAAACTGGTAGTGAAGCTCGAGGCTAATTCAGCTTCACGCTTCATTACCTTCAGTGACAGATTTATCAGAGGCCTCACACGGTTTCACACAGGTTGTGAAATATTGCAACAGATCATACACCAACACCTTTAAGTAAAAAAAATATATGTCTCAATAACAACATCCAAAAAATTATGATCACCTTCAAGTGTGAGCTGAGGACATCATCTGGCCATTTTTCATTCATGCAGAGGAGATTTAAGAGTGTATTATTCTCAGTTTTTGTCCTTATCTGAGATCATTCCTGTTGTAAATATCAATGACTGAAGTTTGTTTTTGCGAAGAAAAGGTGAAAAATATGTTGAAAAAAATACAGGAAGTAGAGTTTTAAAACACACTGGGGGTGTACAAAAATATCGGAATATTGATATATTGTATCGTTTAATGTGATGATACAGTATCGATATCGTGGGCTGCTGTATCGATATATCACCAAGAGTCTTTTTAGGTGTGCTTTACTAAATTATTTTGTTACAGTACTACAGTTTTATTGCTTGTGGAGTGAAAGGAAACTCATTTATGCAAAACATTTGATATTTTTACTGTTTTGATGATTAAAATGTGTTTCATATGAACTTTGCACAAGAAGTGGTTTAACAAAGACTTTTAGTATCACAGCCATGATTTAGCCTTTATTTTTTATTGAACTGTATTGAATCGATTTGAAATATATCATATCGAATCCAAAGTGCACTGTATCGAGATATGTATCGTATCATGGCCTGTGTATCGAGGTATGTATCGTATCGGCAACTTCTTAATGATACCCAGCCCTAAAACACACTGACACATCACACTAGGGAGAGTTCTATTTTGATTTGATTTTATATATGTATTTCAGTCAGTCGTCAGTTGTAGTCATCCAGGTAGGATCCATTCAAATTCAATTTGTTAACTGGAAAGTTTATTTGGTCAAATACGTTTCAGAGCTCATCCAAGTTGCTTCTTCTGTTCTGAACTGCAAGCTGCAAAACGTATTCGACCAAATAAACTTTTGTCCAGTTGAATTTCTATGGAGTAAGAAAGCTTTCAGAAATATTCCTGCACATAGAATAGAAATCCGTTAATATTTGGCTGTAATTGCGCATAAAATAAACATTCGTAACTCTCGAATGAGTCCAGTCGTACATAAAATATATTGTGTGTGTTTTATCCATCAGAATACAAACTGAAAAGTTACGACGTCAAGAATTACAATCACAAAATAAAAATGTACGATTACGCATTCATCAGTACGAATACGAATTCACAGACGGGACAGTTTACACCAAACACTGTCCCGGTTACAGACATCACACCCAACATTACAGTTTACAGCTTCCAGTATCAATTAATGTTTGTATTTACAGGCAACACCTTGCTATGTACACAGTATAACATCACTGTGTCGTGGATGGATTTGCTAGTTCATTATAACCCATTATATCTCATATATAACCCACTGTCTGTAACCAGGACAATTTTCATTTCGTGATTGTAATTCTTGACGTCGCAAATTTTCAATTCGTATTCTGATGGATAAAATACACACAATATATTTTCTGTACGACTGGACTCATTCGAGAGTTTACGAATGTTTATTTTATGCGAAACTACAGCCAAATACGCACGGATTTCTATTCTATGCACACGAATATTTCTGAAAGCTTTCTTACTCCATAAATTACTCCTTTGCCATAAGTCTAATCATCTGAACTGCGTTTCAATAAAATGAGTAGTCTCACCTGTCATAGAACAGGTTTTGATTCCTTTTTAAACATGCATTTGGTCACCTTGGGATCAGTTTTTCACATTTTCTAGACAACATAAATCTGAACAAAAATGTAATATATACTCTTTAAAAAAAACTGAACTGTAGAAGTCCAGAGTTTCGTCTATGATGCAACTAAAAGGGCAAAATGTTTCCTCATCTCAAACACAGTTGGAGTTGTGTTTTGTTTCATTCACACATGTTTAAAGGTGCATTGTGTAACTTTTCTGGTGGAGTTTCTGTCACATGTTTTCGCCGTGATGTCGTTGCTTTGTTTGGAATGTTTCACAGTATGGCATTAAACCTTACTGTCTTCATGGAGACCAAACCAGACAACTTACAGGTCACATCAGTGGAGAGGCAACACCGCTCACAGTCACAATGATTTTTTTTTTTTTTCTTAGGGATTTTTGAGCCATGTGTAATTGAATAAATGTAAGGTAGAGCTGTTTAAAGTCATACTGTGGAACATTTCAAGCAGAGCATAGAAACAAGAAGGTGATGGACCCTCAACCAAAGAGTTGCATAGTGCACCTTTAACACATAAACCCTGCATGTGTAAGCTATTAGGACATCTCTGAAATATAAAACACTCTGTTCCACCTTGTGATGTCATGTGGTAATACAGGAAATCGGCCACTTTTTAAATTCCATACACCTTTAATCACTTGGATGATTCCTTTGTATCTTTGGAGATGTAGACAAACTAAAAATAAAGTGTTACTCAAACGTGTCAATGCAACAAATCACAACTCCAGGTCTGTTTTTGAGGAGGTAACATTAAAACATGGCTAAAAACTCACAAGATTCCATTTTGTGTAATATAGGAACTTTAAATAAAACAGAGTATAGACCCTCGAATGTCTGAAAGAGTAGTTATTGATAAAGTAAAGCGATGTAACAGATCCACACATACCTGGATACGGCACGTGGAACCAGGGTGAGTTAGTGACCGCGTCGAGGCTGATGTCCGTGCGTGCAGAGTGACCGTACTCTTCAGGTTTGGACGGGAGCACCTCAAATACTGTGAGGAGGAAGCAGAGGAGCCAGCCACCGCACATGCCAAAGAGCGCCTGCAGGGGGAGACAACAACAACGGTCACTCAGAAACAACACTCCATCTGACCCTCTCCTCTGCTCCATCTGACCCTCTCCTCTGCTCCATCTGATCCTCTCCTCTGCTTCAACTAATATTCTCCTCTACTCCATTTAACATTCTCCTCTGTTCCATCTAACATTTTCCTCTCTCTAGCTGAACCTTTTCTCTTCCATCTAACATTCTCCTCTGCTCCATCTGACCTTGTCTACTCCATCTGACTCTCTCCACTGCTCCATCTGGCCTTCTCCTCTGCTCCTCTGCTCCATCTAACCCTCTCTTCGGCTCCACTGATCCTCTCTTCTGCCTCTATAACCATTTCCTTTGCCTCTCTGAGCCTCTCCTCTGCCTCCTCTGACCTTCTCCTCTACTCCTCCAACCTTCTCCTCTACTCCTCTGACCTTCTCCACTGCTCCATCTGAATCTCACCCTCTCCTCTACTCCTCTGATCTTCTCCTCTGCTCCAACTGACCCTCTCCTCAGCTCCACTGATCCTCTCTTCTGCTTCTTTGACACGTTCCTCTGCTTAATCTGACCTTCTGCTTTGTTCCATTTAACCTCTTCTGTCCTCTTCCCTCTCTCTACTCCCTCCTCTGACCTCTTCTCTCCTCTGCTCCATCCTCTGACCTTCTCCTCTGCTCCATCTGACCTTCTCCTCTGCTCCATCTGACCTTCTCCTCTACTCCTCTGCCTCTCCATTCCCTCAGATGTCCAGTAGGAGGTGCTGCGTGTGGTGACTCACAGAGAAGAGTTTGAAGAGTGGGTACTGGAACACCTTCCACTTCTTGTCCTTGTAGGTGATCATGGGCACATCCACTTTACTCAAATACTGAGAGAAGAGGAGGATCAGACACACCGTCCTGGAGGAGAGGAAGAGAAGAAGAGGGAGGAGAGAGGAAGACGAGAGAAACCGTGAGAGGGAGGAAAGCGAGAGAGACATTTAGAATTTTTAAACACATTGAAATGTATATTTAAAATGATGGCAATTAAAAAACATACTTTTTCAGGGTTAAACATTCACAAAGTGAGAAATTCAGCTGCATTCAAAATTATATTTTTTTTCTTCCATAGCAAAAGCGTTATATACTTTCTGAATATTTCCTTTTCACAGTAGTTCCCCCTCTGCCTCTGTCCTTTAGTCCTCTATAAGTGAAACCTAAACTTGGCCTGACTCCAGACTTTGCAGCTTCTCCATGCTGTCGACACTTTTACTCCACTTCCTGCTGAGAGGGATTATGGGTAAAAAAAATCTGTGGACTGTCAAAAAAGTGTTATCGCTGGTGAGTTAAACATGAAAGAACCCGCTGTGCTCATGTCTACTCCAGCTGTGCGCTGAGAACGTCCCATGGAGCGTGAAACAAGGCCAAAAAACTGCAGGATTTAAACTGATTTAGAGATATCCCACTGTGCCAGGAGACCACGAACACACCGCGGACAAGTTGTTTTTGCAAGAAAAGGTTTGTGTTAAGTACGTGGGATTTATGATGCTGTATTTACAGGGATAAAGAAGCGGACCCCAGAGACAGACAAGAAAACTGAGCTAACACAAACAAAGAAGTTAAATGTTGTGATAAACCTAAAGACAGGATGTTTAAACATCCTGTAAAACTATAAATTCTGGACAATTGTGTTGTGAGGTTTAAGTCATGTTAGAATGTTGTTACCTCCTCAAAAACAGACCTGGACTCGTGTTTTGTTCAAGATGGAAATTAGGATTAATTGTTGCAAGATAAATTTGTGCTAAGATAAAAAATATTCACCTGCTAATTGCGGGCTTATATAGCCTGCATAATGAGTTGAACTATCTGTAACAAGTATTTTTGAAGTTATCATATTTCTGTTAGTAGCATATTAGCGACATTAGCCTATAATGCTAATGCTATTTGCCAAACAGCGCTATATAGAAACAAGTTTCAGGACAAATTTTCTTTAGGAAATCCTTCTTATTTTGTCTAGTTATCTTCAATAATCTTTATACAAATACCATGTTGGGATGTAAATGCAATTTCTGCCATTTTGGCATGGCCATACCGGCTTGTAAAAGCCTCCCGTCAGATCTCAGAAACTAAGCAGGCCAGGCCTGGGTAGTACTTGGATGGGAGACCGCTAGGAATTCCAGGTGCCACAGTGGGGCGCCAGTGACAAAAAAACTGTCATTGTGTCCTTAGACAAGACACTTTACCCACATTGCCTAGTATGAAAGAGGTGTGAGCGTGAGTGATGGTGGTGGTCAGAGGAGCCGATGGTGCAGATTGGCATCCTCGCTTCTGCCAGTCTGCCCCAGGGCAGCTGTGGCTGCAGTAGTAGCTTACCACCACTGAGTGTGGAGTGACTGAATAATGAACTGTAAAGCGCTTAGGGTATCTTGAAAGGCGCTATACAGATGCTATCAATCAATCATTTATTTTTATGCAGACCAAAATGAAAGCGTCAGCATTTTATGTGAAGCTCACTGGTGGATCTCACACCAGAGTTCCCCCCAGAGGAGAGCGACGACAGCTGTCTCAGTGACTGTGGGGACAGTGATGAGGAATATGTCCCCAAGACAAGTGATGCAGAGAGCAGGAGCGAGAGCAACAGGAGCAGTGATGAGGAGGTCCAAGATACTAACACCAGTGCACCTGCTGCAAGAAAGACTTCTAAAAGAAGAAAGACACAAGACGTGGTGTGGAGGACAGTAAAACAAAGTCAGAACGCTGCAAAAAATGTGCCAGTGTGGCAAACTGCTCTCCCAGACTGTAACACAATCAGACGGCCTATTGATTATTTCAGTTTTTAACACTGAACTTTTGGATGTTATTGTGAAGCAAAGCAATATGTACTGAACACAAGTAACCGATGGTTCTGTCAACCACCTGCTGTACTGCAACAACTGTTTTCCTCCTTAGATTTGTTTGTCTCTTGCAAACAGTGGGATACCAGCCCTTGGCACTGTGTGCCAAAATCACTTGCAAGGCTCCAGTTTGTTAACATTGTTTTATTATTGACTATTCTGCCTGTTGTCGGCAAATTTGCAACATGCCCAAATTTCAGTTTTTTTGTGTGCTATAGTCAAATTAATAATCTCAATTTAATTGACCATTTTATATACATCGTGGTTTATTTTTTGTTTAGTCCTGTTTTAGTCCTGGTTTAGTCAGGACTAAACATGGGGAATCTGTGAAAATGTAAAATTCGGGTAACTGGACAATAGCTTTAGAGTGAAGATGTTTCGGCACTCATCTTCATCCAAATGTCTTCACTCAAAACTTTTGTCCAGTCAGCAGAATTGATTTTTTATTTTTTTTTTGCTTTGCTATCAGACCTGAACGACAGAGGAATTACACAGACATGTGGAGTCAGTGTTTCAGTTTTCTTCAGCTAAAATCTGAAACAGTTTTCTGAACACATGAGACAGACTCTGTTCTTACTGTATATAAATCCAGACTCAAAACGCCTCTGTTTAGCTGCATGTGACTGAATGTTTTTTATTCCTCACTCTTCTCTTTTAGTGTTCATTTTGTGATGATAATTTATGTTCAGATTTGTTTGTTTGTGTGAAAACTCCCTGGTCCACCTCTCTACTCAACAAAAGGTAAATGGTAGCTGTTAACTACCTCTTAATGACATCACAAGGTGGAAAAGGACGTTTTGAGCTTTGGAGATGTAGACAGAAAAGAAACGGTCAATTTTGCATAATATATGACATAATTTCATATTGTCACATAAAGCTTTTGTCACTTGTAGACTTACTCACAGTGGGAACACTTACGCTGCACAATATACTCAAGTAAAATTATGGGGTCTGAAAACTAGTCCTAAAATTACAGTTTTGTTAAAAGGTTATTGAAACTATGTACTACCTCGTGTGCTTTTGGGGTGAGCCTGTCTTTGCTGTACCTTTTAAAAACCTTGTGGTGATTTGTCAGCCTCTGTGACACTAATGTGAGTGTTATCTGTTACGGTGGATATAAATGAAGATGGATAGGGTCAGAGGTCAAGGGGGTGGAGTGTCCAGCATAAACCAGGATTAGGCCCAGGTCAGGATCCAAAAGTCGGAGCCAGAAGAGCAGAGTTAGAGGAGCAGAGTTAGAGGAGCAGAGCCAGAGGAGCAGAACCAGAGGAGCAGAGGAGCAGAGTGTAGAGGAACAGAGCCAGAGGAGCAGAGGTAGAGGAGCAGAGGTAGAGGAGGAGACAGGAGTAGGATAACTCTGCTCTCTGCTGTGGGTCTTATCAGCTGGAGAATGAAACATGGATGTGTGCCTTGTAAAATACATCGTTTGTCTTGATTTCAGGAGCAGAGCCAGAAACAGTAAAGCTGCTTCAGTTTGTGGAATGACTTCATCTCTGGACCTCTGCTCACATCCACTTAAAGATGACCTGTTACCTGAGACCTGCTTAGTAATAAACTATAAAATACATAGATTATTACTTTACTCTGTGTTCATTGTAAAACAGCAAAAAATATCTGAAAGAGCTTAGTAATACAAGTTCCAGAATGAATAAGCTCTGCCTCTTCATAGTAACGTATTGATACCTTCCAGCTGATGTCATCAACAGGGGCGCGGTGATAACTAGAGGCACTGCTCTGTCTGAGGCTCTGTGATTCAAGTTAGACTTTAGTTTGAGTTTTGTTTCTACACCATCTGATCACAAAGAGCTGGTCTGGTTGGAACTACAACAGGAGAGTCAGGCAATTTTCTTGAGTTTTCAGACAATCTAAAAACGTATACTTTGCGTCATCATGGTAACTGCTCAACATTTTGCCTTAGACATACATGTATAACATCCCCAGCGTGATGTTAGTGGAAAGAATTGATATGCTGGACTAGACATGTCCAAAAATGCAGAGACAATTTACACACAAGCAAGGCATTTTTTTCTGGCAGTTTAAACATTGATTAAACAAAATAAAGGTTTTGTCATTTATTCTTAATTGTTGAATTATAATTATTAATGTGTAATTCAGGCAAGTTTGGCCTTTGTTTACTATATGATACTAAAAAACTGTTTATTTACCTCTATGTATGTCATATACACAAGAAACTTGGAAAACAAACAATCAAACAAACAATGGTGATCTGGCTCTAAGTCAATCATGATATGTACATATGTCTGTTCCTCTCTGGCCCTGGTGTTTTCAGTGCAGTGTTTGGACCTGTGATCTGTGTACAGTGTTCAGAGACTCACAGAGCAGCGATGCCCCAGTGGCCCCCTGACTTCTTCCCCGCCTCGATGAAGAGAGACAGGCCGATCAGGTTTATGGTGGGAGCGATGGCCAAAGGTCCGATGTACTTCAACACAAACCCCACCAGCCCCGAGAAGCCCAGAAAGATCTGCAGCAGAGAGGAGACCAGGATGGCTCCCTGGATCTGAGGGACAGACACATGTGTGGTTATCATGACAAGTGCACTTTCAGGAAAACTGTCATTTAAAGGTCCTTTCGCCAGCTTCTCTCCATGGAGATGTTGCCTGGAAGGTTCCACAGTATGGCATTACACTTATTTATCTCTATGGAGAAAGCATGTGACCCATAGGGTCAAGTTACATGTCAAAACTGTGGAGAGGCGAGCCCACTCACAGTAAGAGTAAGTCAATAAAAAAAGCAATGTTGCTGAGTAAATGCAGATGGATATATTTAATGCCATACAGGGACATTTCCAGACAGAGCAACAACATCTCCATGGAGACAAGCAGATGACAGATCCTCCAATAGAAAAAGTTACACAGTGCACCTTTAAAGTGTCATATTTAATTAAAGGTGCACTGCCTAACATTGTCTTGTTTGATAAGGATGTTCCACAGTGTTGGCTCTGACACAACGATGAATTCGGGGGGTGATGCTAACCACAGGCACACCCTGTCTGAGGCTTTGTTACACTTTAATCTGAGTTTTATTTTAACACAAATCTCTGACCTGAAAGAGCTCACTTCAGTCAAAACTACAACAGGCGAGCTGATTTTAAACAAGTCCCTCTAAAATAACATTACAGTCACAAGTTAGCTAGCATCAGCAGTTTTTCAGTTGGTCACTCTCACCTTTTCTGTGGAAAATCAAACTCCTAAACAGAACCATGAACATACTCCTCATACTCATACTCCTAGGTCAGCACCTGCTTAGAGACTGACATCCACATGTTTTGCTTTGCCCAGGCAAGATTTAGGGACATTGGGGGTGTAAGACTGGGAGCTTTGACTCATCTCTGCGATGGAAGTACATCTCCAGCAACACAGAGCTTGGATATTCCAAGTTGATGTTTTATTTGGAGAAACTCCAAATAAACTCCTTCTGATACAAGACAGGTAATGGGGGGCTCGTGTTTCTTTGATGGCCTTAGATAAAACCCAATAACTTAACCTTCTAAATGATTGTAGGTTATAGCGGTAGACCTCACAAAAAGCAGACTGCTTTCTAATCATGTAATCTAACCTGTAATCATTCTAACCATCTTTTTCTTAGTACGCAATAAATCCTGCCTCTCCCTACTACAATATTCAGTGAGCCCAGATTTAGAGAGGTACCGTCAATGTGCACATCTACAGCTGCGTTCAGACCGCAGCGCTGAGTTTATATCCAAAATCTAGGGTGGACATCAAGGCAATCCTGTGTTTCTGTCCCACGTTTTCAAGCTTCAGTGTGGCGCAAATCTGGCATTGACACCGGAGTTGAAAAATCTGACCTTTTCCATTTAATGCATCAACCAAACAGGCACGATGCTCCAGTGTAGGTTATGCACAAACAGTGTTGGGGAGTAACGGATTACATGTACTGGAGTTATGTAATCAGAGTACAAATGATGAGTAACTGTATTCAGTTACAATTACTGTTTCAGTGAGTGGTAATTGGATTACAGTAACTTTGTTGAAATAAATGAATTACACGATGGTATTTTCCTGTTTTCACATTTTGGCCTATATCCCTTTTTTTATTTATTTATTTTTTATTTTTTGGTAATTTCACTCATTGCCGGAAACTAAACTAGGTCTAAACTAGATCTAAACCAGGTCTAAACTAGGACTAAAACCAGGATTAAAACCAGGACTAAAACCAGGACTAAACCAGGACTAAACCAGGTCTAAACCAGGACCAAAAAAGGACTAAAACAGGACAAAACCAGGACTAAATCCTGCTGCGTGGACCGTGTCTCCTCGTTTTCTATCAATAATATTTTTAATACAGTTCAGTAAAGACTGGGCTTTTTATTTTCTTTTATCACACAAAACGTCTTATGTTACGATTTCCTCGTCTTTGCTTCTCTACAGCAAATCAAGTAATCCAAAGTATTCAGATTACGTTACTCACTTTAAGTAATTTAATGGATTCTGTTACAAACTACAAATTTTGGGATATGTCATCTGTAATCTGTAGGGGAATACATTTCAAAAGTAACCTTCCCAACTCTGTGCGCAAACTAATGTGGGACAGCAGGTCATCAAACTGGGCCTGGGACAGACGAAAGTGCCACTGAAAGAGCTCCTGGAGCAAGTGATGAAACTCACCAAACACAGAAAGCCATTAAATGATGTCATAGACCCAGAAAGCCAATTGCCTCTGCTGATGTATTTTATGTAATGAAGCCACTCTCTCCTGCAGTACCATCATTCACAAAGAAACTAGAAAAGAGAAACATCCAAAAGCATCCAAGAGCACACCTCTAATGCGATTTGATGCTGTGGTCTGAATGCAGCTTCACTGGGACTAGTGCCTGAACCAAGTGAACTGAAAGGTGTGGTGAGTTAAAGAGTTACCTTTGACTTAACAACTGACACACCAAAAACACAACTCTGGGTGTTTTGATGACATTCCAACATAAATGTATAGGACCTGAAAGATCTCTATCTGTTTCTTCCATTTCATTTTAGATGATGAGAAGCTTTGAACTAAAATGTTTGAAAGAATTTGAAGTATTTGTACAGAGTATTTGTAACTTTAGCTGTGTCTAAACTAGGCCCTGTGTGATTTATGTTGACAGCACCAACTCTAAACCTGTTGAGAAAAAATGTATTTTACTCATTAAATACAGTTTCGTGCAGAGAAGACAGAAATATGAATAATGCATTTAAAAAGTCAACTACCATTTATGAACTCATTTCAACAACACTCTGTACTATTATAGGTTTGTTTCTTTAATTTCATGACATTTTTAACTATTTACTATTGTATTTATTCTTTATTTAACCAAAAGAGTCGCACGTAGCTCACTCATCATTTTCATCGTGTGTTTTTGATGGCGGCAAAAGTAGCTCAGTTGGTCTTTGTCAATGATCTGATGGTTGGTGTTTCGAATCCCATTCTCTTTATAAACATAATTCGTTCAATGGTCTGATGCACTGGCCCACAGGTTGGCGGTGCAATTCCAGCTCCAACAGATGAATGCTGTGGTTGTGTCCTTAACCCCCGATGTGTGAATGGGTGAGTGTTTGAGTGTCTTGAAGGTGGAAAAGCGAAGTATAAAAATGTGACAATTGAACATAGTGGGAGGGGAAACTAACGCAGGTAGAACTTGCAAACTCCACACAGAAAGGAGTCGAACCCAGGACCTTCTTGCTGTGAGGCTTCCTGAAATGTGGAGTTCTATGTTGCACCCTGTCACATTTCTAGTCAGCAAATCTAGTTGGCAAATCTTTTCTGATTCTGACTAAAACTTTTCATTTTTAGTATAAATTCTTTAGCATTAGAATCCATACTTTTCAATGCCTTGTTTAGGGTAATATGTTAGTAACATTCAGCCCATCTCTAACCACCAATGCGGTGGTTTCTCAGCTCTTGTTTTAGCTTAACATTCTGTAGTCCAATAATATTTAATACAGATGGAGGCAGATAAAATAAAAAACTGCTTTAAAACAAAAATACTGCTTTTTCTTGTACTACATTGAGTTCTTGGGTCTAGTCACTAATAGAAAAGATCAGGTTCAACAATATGTATTTACCTTTTAGAAACTTCATGACAATATACTCTATAGGGAAATCTGGCCCTTGTCCCTTGATTCGGCAGCTCTTACCTCTCTCATGCGTGACATCCACACTTCGTCGTCGTGGTAACCTGCCGTCCCATTGATCAGAGCGCTGGACTTGGGGGCGGGGCATTGCCACTTAGGCAGAGCGAGGATAGCGAGGGTCGGTGTGATGAAGCTGAAGGTCCCGCCCTGAAGGATCGGCAATCTGAAACAAAACCGTAAAAAAGAATGATCACAGTTAGCACTGAAGAAGACATACTGTGCTTGTGTCTGCTGTGTAGTTATAATCTATGACACCAGTGGATCATTCTGTTATAATCTGCACATTTTAAAACGCAATATTCATCTACAATATCTTAACCCTCTCCAGGCAGGCGTTGCAGATTTGCAACAGCTAAATTCCAATTACCTACTTACTCCACATCCATATTTTATGAGCTTTTTTTACTCAGGAGCCTTTTCTCCCATCCATGCTGATAAACGTGGGCGATGCAGACTGTGCAAGAATGGCTACACGCAAACGGCCTGCCAGAAGTGCAAAATACTTTTTTTGTTTACAAAAGGTAAAAAAGTCAGGATTGTATATTACTACCCCATATTATAATTTTCCCCAAATATCAGATTTTTCCTGATACTAAAAATTAATTTGAGCCTGAGAGGGTTAATATAACGAACATGTACACTGATTTCCATATTCTATTTGTGGTGCCCAGTGGGAGCTGACATCGGTGTAAACATCATCACAACAGAGTGCCACTGTCTCTGGACAGCTGTAGATCACGAGTTGCAGATTTGTACCAGATTTGTGATGATGCCAAATCCTATATGAATCACTCTAAATACAACTTTGAAATATGAAGAGGGGAAACAACTAGAACACGGTTACAAGCTCTGGAAAGAGCATTTTGTAGAATAGGTCTTTAAGACCCTTTGACAGCCCTGATTCATACCTCCTTAAAATGCAGTAGCATTCATGGCATGACATTCTTCACAATCAGTTGTGAAACATGCAGAAACATTTGTCTTTAAGAAGTCATGTCATTTTTCCTTTATCTTTAGTTTAAAGAGTTCAAACATAAATCTCCAATCATTAAAGACTTGTTCACATGTCATTCAAAAGACAAGTAAAGTAGAACTGAACCAATTCAGTAAAACATGTCTGACAAGTATTACATTCATGTTTGAAATTTATGTTTTGATAATAGGATTCAGTTCAAAGTGCACATTATAAAACCGATTAAGGAGCAGGAACATTTAAAAGAAGACTGAAATCTGAGCTAATAAACAAACAAACAAAAACAAAAAACATAGAATAATCTCACTCAAAACATGTTTGTAGAGGTCTGGTCTACAGGGTTAGCAGCTTTTAACCATAGCGTCAGCACGATCACATTTCTCCAATCTTTGCATCCCTGCCCTGGCTGCTACTTCAACTAGATTTCTTTTGTTTGACCTGGTCCGGCCGTCTACTCCCCCTGGTGCTCTCTGCTGTCATTCTGCTCCACTGGCCCCTCTGACCACCACCAACACTCACCACATTCATACTAAGCAATGTGGGTGAAGCGTCCAAGGACACAATAACAGTTTTTGTCACTAGCCCAACCGTGGCTCCTGGTATTCCAGCGCTTTCCCATCCAAGTATTAACCAGGACCAGGCAGCCATTATTGTATATATTATTTTTCAATGTATTTTCCACAAATGAAAACATACACAGTGAAAGACTTGTATATACCTGGTCCCTACGCAGGTCTGCAGCAGAGTGGAGAGGCCGGACACGAAGAAGATAGTGGAGATGAGCTGACTCTTGGCCACGTTGTTGTCTTTGATGCACAGGGGTTCAGCCAGAATCAGAGGAACCGCGATAATCCCACCGAAAGCCAATATGTAGTGCTGCAAATGAGAAAAGAAAGAGTTAAAAATATGAGGAGCCAGAGGAGCAGACAGGTGCCAACAGGGTTAAATGAAGCCAAGGAGCAGAGGAGAGGGTTAGATGGAGCAGAGGATTCAGAGGAAGGGGGCAGAGGATGCAGAGGAGCAGAGGAGATGGTCAGATGGGCCAGAGAAGCAGGGGAGAGGTTCAGATGTAGTAGAGAAGGTCAGATGGAGCAGAGGATGCAGAAGAGAGGGTTAGTTGGAGCAGAAGAGAGGGTCAGATGGAGCAGAGGATTCAGAGGATGCAGAAGAGTAGAGGAGAGGGTCAGACAGACAGAGGATGCAGATGAGCAGAGGAGAAGGTTAGACGGAGCAAAGGATTCAGATGGAGCAGAGGATGAAATGGAGAAGGTCAGGTGGAGCAGAAGATTGAGAAGTGAGAGTCAGATGGAGCAGATGATTCAGAGGAGAGGGTCTGCTGGAGCAGAGGATGAAGTGGAGAGGGTCTGATGGAGCAGAGAATGAAGAGGAGAAGGTCTGACGGAGCAATGGAGAGAGGTCTGATGGAGCAGAGAATGAAGAGCAGAAGGTCTGACGGAGCAGATGATTTAGAGGAGAGGGTCTGATGGAGCAGAGAATGAAGAGGAGAAGGTCTGACGGAGAAGAGGATTCAGAAGTGACAGTCAGATGGAGCAGAGGATTCAGAGGACAGGGTCAGATGGAGCAGAGGATTCAGAGAAGAGGGTCAGAAGGAGCAGAAGATTCAGAGGAGAGGGTCAGACGAAGCAGAGGATGCAGAGGAGAGGGTCAGATGGAGCAGAAGATTCAGAAGTGAGTGTCAGATGGAGCAGAGGATGAAGAGGAGAAAGTGAGATGGAGCAGAGGAGAATGTCAGATGTAACAGAGGATGCAGATGAGAAGGTCAGATGGAGTAGAGGATGAAGAGGGGGTCAGATGGAGCAGAGAATTCAGAGGAGAGGGTCAGACGGAGCAAATTATTCAGAAGTGAGAGTCAGTTGGAGCAGAAGATTCAGAGAAGAGAGTCAGATGGAGCAGACGATGAAGAGGAGAGAGTGAGATGGAGCAGAGGAGAACGCCAGATGTAACAGAGGATGCAGAGGAGAAGGTCAGATGGAGCAGAAGATTCAGAGGAGAGGGTCAGACGGAGCAAAGGATTCAGAGGAGGTGATGACAGATCTAGACGGTGAAACATTAGGGTAAATAACAGCTGCTTATCTCTCTGGGCTGGTGTCAGGTTAGTAGAGATGACTCCGTTGCACTTGGAGGCCCCCCCCACTCACAGCTGTCCAAACACTAAACTGTCTCGCGCCACGTTCTCATGTACCAAAGACCATCAACACAAACCTTCTTTACAGTGATATATTACTCATTACATTTTTTCTCATTTGTACAGGACCCTTACAAAAACCTGCATGTTTGAGGCTCTTTGACTGTATAAAGAAGAAAACTAAGGGACAACATACTGTTCAGCTCCGGCCAATTGAAGAAAATCGAGGCTAGTAGTTGTAGTGGCTAATTTGGAGTCAAGTTCCATATTTGGAATTCCGACTGTGCATTTCATGGCAACTAATTAGAAGCAAGGAAGTTGAAGGTAACACCTCTTAGTAATGAGGCTCTATAAGTGTCAAACCTATCACTAACTCTAAAGCTGTCTTAGGGAAAGAAAGCACCTGACTGGTCTGTTATTAATGTTCAAATCATTGTTATTTATGAATTATTTACAGACAAATTAATAAGATAACAACCCTGGGACCGTGTAGAGCAGGTTAAAACAAACTATTAAACTTCAAACCGCTTCAAATGAAGTACTGTATTTTTTGGACTATAAGTATCGACCGGAGTATAGGGCTACGTTCAGAATGCAGGGCTTAACGCTCAATTCCGATTTTTTTGTGAAATCTGATGTTTTTGCGAGGTCGTTCACATTTCCAATTAAATGCGACTTTTATGTGATTACCTGTGTGAACGTTAAATGGTCCGAAAGTGTCCCACATGTGCACTGGAGACACGATGACGTCAACCGCAGTGAGCGTGCTTTGTGTTTATGGAAATTGTCCAAACATGGACACGAGCATTGAGCACCTGGAGATTTTAAAGTTCCTCTCGTACCGGAGCCAGAACATGTACAACTTCCTTGTTTTAAGGAGGAGATTGAGAAGGAGAAGGACGAGGTTTTTGGCTGTGGCGTTTTGTAGGACAGTGTGGATGTGGAGACGTAGCCAAGAGTGGTGAGTGGTGATGTGCTTCGCTTCAGTGACACGGAGTTCATTAACAATTTTCTCCTACTTCAGCGCAGAATAGTGACGTTTGTGGCTTGTTGATGACGTGTAGGTCGAATGAATGCGCTTTGGCTGTTCACACTGAAGTCGCATGTCAAAAGATCAGATATGTATCCGTTTCAGGAGCACATATCCAAATGGTCTGGGTCGCATTTGAAAAAATCGGATCTGTGTCGTTCAGGCTGCAGTCTGAACGCAGCCTAAGTCGCACCAGCCAAAAAAATGCATAATGAAGAAGAAAAAAACATATATAAGTCACACCGAACTATAGACACACTTTTTGGGGGAAATTTATTTTATAAAATCAGAGACCAAGAACTGACATTTCATCTGGAAAGGCAAGTTCTAGTAATAACAATAGAACAGAGAACAACAGACTGTTAACGTCACATATGAACAGTTCTTCAGATAAACTATAACTTAAACAACAGAACAGAACAAGTTTACTGAACTCTACATCTCACTCCAAATCACTAAATCCACTGAATTCTATGTCCTCTGTGTCACTTCTGATCAACTCCGTGACCTCTAGAGGTAAACAGAGCGCCGCTTTTCTCTTCTGTGTAGCTGTCGTCAGACTCAGCATCAGTTCCAGTTAGAATTATTCTGGCCTTTCTGAATCCCGACAGGATGGTTTCGCTTAAATTTCACTCAAAATCACTTAAATAGCAGATACTGATATACAAGCCTAGAGCCTCTCGCACCTCTCAGTGTGAAAATTTTTTATATATATAAGTCGCACCGGAGTATAAGTTGCAGGACCACCCAAACCATGAAAAAAAGTGCCACTTATAGTCTCAAAAATACGGTAGTTCTATTTTTCACATGTACATACGAATAGAAAGTAAGCATGAACAAGACTCAGCTCCATCAACTCTGGGTCCACTTCTGGGTCTTTCTGTAGGAAAGGCCCTCTCTCTGTAACTGCTGCTGTAAGACTTGTCATTTTAGTCTTAAAATTACTCCATCATAATAATGCAAAGCAATGAGTTTATAAGCTTAATTTGATTTTATATTTTATTGTATCTTTCTGTTTTATTTTGACTTATACATTTATTTAATCATGTCTTTTCTGACACCTGTCTCTTGCTATCTTTTTTGCTACTTTGCTACTTTGTGGATCCATAAAGTCTAAGTTAAGATGCTCCAGGCTTATTACACCAGCAGCAGATGTGGCAGAAGACCTTCCAGAAGAAATACTTAGAGAGACTAGACCATTTCATCATCGACTGAAACACCAGAGCGGAGCAAGAGTGAGGCCTTTCCTGTTGTTCACCTGGATCTGGAGACTCTACCTGACCAGTCCTCCTGTTATGGTAAGTCTAACAACAACTAGCATGCTAACGTGTACTGATTCTCAAACAATAAACTGCTTAATAATTAGATGCAGACGGCACACAGCTGATTTACACTGACCTCAAAAGCTGCTTGTACAATATAGCTGTACTGAGGCAAGACAGTTTTGGCTCAAATACATGGAAAACTATCAGCTACAGAGCTACATTAAAATGTGTCCTCTGAGCAGTGATCAGGAGCAGATCTGAGCCAGGATCTTGGTTGGGATTATCTGGACCGAGGGTAAGATACACTAAAAGGCTATTGTTTATCACCTCATTTGAGATGTTCTTGCAACAGTTGGATTGGAGCCTGTCGCTGGTGGAAGTATAGGTCAGGAGGGGTGAAGATCCAGAAGAATTTGGACAGAAATATAAAAGACAAAAGCACATGATCAAGATTTATGAGGCTATTTACAAAGCTACAAATCCCACAAGTCCATGGGGCAGGTCGCCTGGGTCAGGAGAAAGAGAGAGAGAAAGGGAGAGAAGGGGAAATAGGAAGAGGAGAGACAGAGAGAGAGGGGGGAGAGTGAATGAGTAGGGGAGAAGGACAAAACACGATGAGAGGGGAGGAGGAGATTTTTTCTCAAAATACAGAAGCTCTTTGACAGATCTAAGCACAGGCTTAACAGTTCATTAGTTTAACATGATGCTTGCAGGGCTCTGAATCACACACTGTATAAAGACGTGGATGGATGGACTAAGAGAGTGACATGACCAAGCCCCAGGGCCAAAACCATAGACCGTAAATAAGAATGGTCATAGTTAACGCACGAGCCGCCACATTCCATACAGGAAGTGCGCCGGGAGGCTCTTCTGGCTCCTTCTGACCCTGGCTCCCATTGACTTACATTGGTATCTTATGGCCCCTCTCTCTGTGACTGCTGCTGTGAGCCTCGTCATTTTGGTCTTAAAATGTTCGTATGTATCTTGTTCCTAAATCAAGATAGGAACATAAATAAGGGACCAATCAGATGCCTTGATTCCCCGAGGTCACTCCCGCTAGTGTTAGCAACAGGTTTGATTGACAGTTAGTGTGTTTCGTTGCTAAGTATGCCCCGTTCCCGCTTTCTGATGAGAAGGGTGGGCACATTTGATGACCTCAATCATGACCAATGGCACAGATTGGCAGCCTTGCTTCCATCAGTCAGCCACAGGGCAGCTGTAGCTACAGAAGTAGCTTACCACTACTGAGTGTTGAGAGAATGAAGAATGAACTGCAAAATGCTTTGGGTATTTTGAAAGGTGTGATATAAATGCAATGAATAATTAATTAATTAATTAATTAATGAATAAGCGTCGTCTCTTCCACTGTTATGTCGATGCCCTAATGAAGACCTCATGTTCTTCCTTCATTCAGAAATGTGGCTTTTGAAGAGACTGAGTAATTCATAGTTAAACTGCTCCCCAATGCAGTGCATTCTTTCCGATGAACCGTCACTGCATGTAAACGCACCACGGTCTGTCCCGAGGGCCTGGACGCACCATGGAACCCTCTCTAACAGAGAAAACATCAGCCAAGCCATATGTCTTTTTCAGTGTATCCTTGTTTGACTTTAGGAACATTTGAGATTCAGGTGAAGATGATGGGACAAATTTTAAACATGTCCAGGAGTTTTAAAGAAAGCATATTGTGTTTTTGTCAGTAATCTATGACATTCGTGGATCTTTATGTTTATGTTTTTGTACATTTTAATTCGCAAAATTGTTCTAAAATGAAACAGGGTTCGCCGGCTATTCCGACATCCCTTCAATAGAACATGTCTCTATTTAGATATGCCAGTATTACGACACTTTTTAGTATCGCTCTTCCGACATGGCGAAAAGAATGAAGCACAAAGGGCCCATGCAGCCTCCATTTTAGATTAGATTTAAAATGCATGACTGTTTCCCACAGCAATCAGTTAGAACATTTTCCCACTGTCTGATATCCTATGTGGACCAAGTATTCTCTGATCAAGTCCTTTGCACCGGCCCAAGTGTCTTACGATATATGGGAGCGCAATGTATAATAGGCTATCACATTAATATTATTCATGTCGGAAAAGCGGAATGTTTGAAAATAGTAAAGTGTGGCTACTCCAACAATGAAAGAAAAAGTCAAAGTAGTGGGATATTTGAAAAATAATGTTTATGCCTTCGACAATTCCGCATCAATGTCTAAATAGCGGCATGTCAGAATAGCAGCATGTAACCAAATAAAACAAGTCAGCTGTTGGAAGATTGTAGAGCACAGTCAAGTATTAGGAGACAATTTCTGTCTTGTTTTATGGTACGCTGGGGTAAACATCATCACAACAACTCTCCACATACTGTCAGCCCCTCCTACATGTGTCACAGATGAATAAAATACACAACTTTCTTATCGATGTTCAGGTGCACTATGTCTCTATGATGATGTTATTGCTTTGTCTGTAATATTCCACAGTATGGTATTAAACATGCTCATCTTGCATTCATTCATTTAAAGTTTGCAGTACTCAAAAACACCTTGAAATCCATGCATTCTTACTGAGAGTAGGGTCACCTCTCCATAGATCTGGCCTGTAACTTAGCTTGTTGATGTCACATGCTTGTTTTTATGAAAATGGCCAAGTCTAATACCATACCATGGCACGTTCCAGGCAAAGCAGTATCATCTCCATGGAGACAAGTAGTGAACGTTTGCAAAAGTTGCTCAGTGCACCTTTATAATGTTTTCTTATTAAAAACGTAACACACAAACCCTGCATATTTAGGCTGAATTCTTCTCTCAAGCTGAAAACACTTTGTTCCACCTTGTGATGTCATATCGTCATACTGGAAGCAGACTTGGACTCGAGACAGACTTGAGTCACTATTTTTAGGACTTGAGACTTAACTTGATAAAATGGACTAAGACTTCAGACTTGACTCGGACTTGAGAAGCATTTTTAAATCAGAATTTGTTCTATTCTGACTGTAATGATTCACTCTAAGATTTTGTCAAGACATTTAAAAAGGAAAAATTAGCATTTCTACAACTCAAATATACTCTATAAATACTCATAAATATACTATGATTTTATAAGTACAATTTATCTTAAAAGTCACATAAATTGCAAAAATCTAAGCCATATTTGGTACTTTGGTACTTTGGTACTTGAAATGACTTGAAGCTCAAAGCAGACGACTTGGACTTACGGGCCAGTGACTCGAGACTCATGTGTAGTTGTAGTGGTCAAAAGACTTGAGACTTACTTGAGACTCACAAAACGATGGCTTGGTCCCACCTCTGACTGGATATGCTCCACTGTGTTTTTAAACTCAATACAAATTCACTATAATCATTTGTATAATTTGAGCCCTGGAATTGCCCATGCGTACTGAACTAAATGTAAAAGGCTGCTGTTAACTTGAACACTACCGCTTCATGACATCACAAGGTGGAACAGAGCATTTTGAGCTTTGGAGATGTATTATAAAGGGTATACAGTGAATGAAAAGAAACATAACTCCAGTTTTGTTTCTGATGAGATAACAACATTCAAACATGGCTTAAAGCTTACAAGAGTCAATTTTATGTAATTTCTCCTTTAAAAAAATAAAATTAGAGAGCAAAGTAAGGACAGAAATCCTGTTTGACCTGTGTTCATGCCCAAACAAGTTGTTAGCTCCTGGTTTGGCCTTTGACCCTGGATCTGTCAGGCTCCATATAAACACGCTCCCAGGAAAAGTCTATTGACTGTCATTATTACAAACTGGAAAGGCTGAAAAAGACTCAAGGATCCTGGTTAAGTCTTGACTTCTTTTACCTAACAGACTTATCTCACGTCTATGCTCTGCTCCTCCTCATAAATTACTCCCCGTAACTATATCTCTTTACAAACATGACCCTAAATCTCTGTGTTATACAGTGCACCTCAGGACTGTATAGAAATGGACCTAGTGAGCCACAGTGTTTCAAATAGGAAGTTCAGCTCATGGTTGCCCGTCTTTCTGTGACTGCTGCTGCTGCTGCCAAAACTCGTCATTTTGATCATAAAATGTTCATATTAACCCTCTCTACATGATCCTGGTGTTTTTATTTCCCTATTTTCTCCCTAAATGCAGATATGAACATATATATATATATATAATAATCTACTGATCAGCCGCCTTCTTTCCCCGAGGTCAATCCTGCTAATTAGCAACAAGTTTGATTGACAGCTTTGCCAAGTGCCCTCCTTGTACCCAACAAGGAGCGAATACCTTCAAAAACGTCACTTCTGATTGGCTCTTTGGCTGCTATGATACATCTGCTCGGAACTGCAAATATGGAACTTGGCTTCAAATTAGACACTGTAACTGCTACCCTTAATGAGCTTCATTTGGCAAGAACCAAACAGTATGGGCACAAGCACGGATATTTGTTCAATCAAATGCACTCTTGGAATATGAAATCATTTTTACTGATAAATACTTGCAAAAAAAATAGTGAAAACTAGAAAAGCACTCAGAGTCCGCCAAGGACTACCCCCATTTTTTATAGAAATTGCGATAAAATCAGACTTCTGGATCAGATCTGGATCAGCCTTTGGAATATGAAAGAGGATCCCATTGTCCATCCCTGAGTCAAATTTCATGGGGTTTGGTCAATAATTAACCGAGATATTGAGAAACAAAATTTTTGGCCCCATTTACCACAATGTTAACTAAAATTTCAAAGTGATCCAGAATCCAGGATTTCTCCCGGATCACCCCCAAAGTGAAATCAGTTCTACCTTTTCACATTTCCAACAAATCCTGAAAATTTCATCAAAATCAGTCCATAACTTTTTGAGTTATGTTGCTAACAGACAAACAAACAAACAAACAGACAAACGCCGGCAAAAACATAACCTCCTTGGCGGAGGTAATGATGTATTTAAACTGTTAATAAACTGCATAACTAAGACTTTGGTGTTAGACCAAAATCATCAGTTGTTTCAGTTTCTGGAGTGGTCTAACTTCTGGACTGGCATCTGTTTTCACTGTAAGCAGCAGATAGTTGAGGTTCCAGTGATACAAAACACAGCCGTTTCTGGTTTTCACCGTCGCATCTTCTGTGCATCTCTTTTAAGCTTTGTTAACCTGCTTCAGTCACGGTACACATCACACTCCAGGCTGCACACACAAGAGCTCCCCCAGGGAATTTAGCACTCCTGCTCAGGATGGAGTCAATCATATTCAATGACACCATGTGATGGTTGTAACTTCCACTGCTACTGGACACATTAGTCCAACTTTTTGAGGTTTTAACTATGTAACATTGTAGGAAGGCTGGCGCCACCTAGTGCCTCCGCTCAATTCATTTCTCTCCAGCGACTAGGTCAGGAATCAGAAAACACTAGACGGTTTGCAAGAACCCCAGAAGTTGTAGACAGTGCACCGGCCAATCAGCGAAGAGCTCTGAAGCCGGCAATTATTTGGACAATACCGAGCATTGCGGCACATTACATAGGTCCTGACCAAACAGCAACTGGTAAAATAAAAAAGTACCCGCCTACCGTTGAGCTAACGAGTCCTGATCGTGTGAGGTCAGACGGTTTCCACAAAGTGAAACCAACTGATGAATCAGGCTAGTAACATTGTTCCCTCATCAAAAACATACTGGGAGTTTTTTGTTTTGTTTTTTTTCCCCCCTTTTGCTTTGTTTGATGAATTGTTGTGTAATAAGTCTGGTCTTTCAAAGCCATAAAAAATTTTGAATTTCCCAGTTTTGTTACTTCACAGGTAAAAGCCAGAGTCCTCCCTAAATCAAAATCTGAGCATTTCTGGTGTCAAATTATAATTGTCATTATAACTGCATGTGAGAAAATGTTGCTAACCCTGGTTATGCAATATTTCAAATAATAATTACCTCCACTGATGGCATCCCAACCCCAGTTCCCCTTGAGCACTCAAAAAACACACACATTTGAATTTCCCAGAATTGTTATGTCACAGATAAAGTTAGATTTTTTTCTCTCTTTATTCTGAGGACACATAATATTATAGAGTGCCATCCATCCATCCATTTTCGTCCGCTTATCCGGGGCCGGGTCGCGGGGGCAGCAGCCTAAGCAGGGACTCCCAGACTTCCTTCACCCCAGACACGTCCTCCAGCTCCCCCGGGGGGACCCCGAGGCGTTCCCAGGCCAGCCGAGTGACATACTCCCTCCAGTGTGTCCTGGGTCTTCCCCGGGGCCTCCTCCCGGTGGGACATGCCCAGAACACCTCCCGAGGGAGGCGCCCAGGAGGCATCCGGAACAGATGCCCGAGCCACCTCAACTGGCTCCTCTCGACGTGGAGGAGCAGCGGCTCTACTCCGAGCTCCTCCCGTGTGACTGAGATTATAGAGTGCCATGGATGTATTTTACCTTTGGATATGGTGACCCCAAATGAGGAGCTTATTCTGCATTTAAATTTGACAAGAAAAACACAAAATGTAAACTTAAGCAACTTTGACATGATAAAATGTATAATTGTGAATGAATCAGCAATGCATTTGTAATGCAAGAAGCAATATTTGATTTGAACGTTTAATTTATATGTGACCTACTTACTGCGTCCATGTAGATATTATTTATTGCCTGAAATTTTCCACCATATGGCATTAAAATTATCTATCTCCATGGACACAAGCAAGTGGCATCTACAGGCCAAGTTAGAAGTCACATCTGTGGAGAGGTGAGCCTGCTCACTGTAAGTTTTGAGGGGAAAAAACATGTTTTCTGTTAAATACATTTTATTGGCATTGCGCATCTCTATGGCAACTCTCACATCCAAAAAGTTACACCTTGCATCTTTAAGACAAATTGCTCTACCTCCGTATGGTGAAGCTTGAGAATTAGCTCATATTTGTTCTTTTCGCAGAGCACATTCAGACACGGACTTGGCTTCACACTTTGCGAAATTTATGTCCACTTTGACGTGACATGTGTTAATGGAGCAGACGCTAGTTAGGCCAGGGGTGTGAGGTTTCCTCCGCTCAGTAAATCATAGAGGATGAGAGGAACTTTTCACTCTCTGAAACTAGATCTGGTGAAAAACGACTGAAGACGAAGAGGAGGAGACAGGACAGCATCAGGAGCAGAGGGGAGAGACCAGGCACAGAACTTTACTGTCTCGGGGGTGGGCAGAGGTCTATAGTAAAAGTGATTTAAAGGACACTAATTCTGCTAAATTGACATGTGAAAAGTGCTTATAAACTCTTCTAGTGACTGGTGAATAACTAAGGTGCCCTGACTGCTTAAGGTAAGTGAGGAATAACTTTGGACAACTGTGAACTGTTTAAAATGAACTAGCTTTGTTTTTTTACAACCACTAACATTCACTCACACAACACATTCCTACTACACAATGTGGGTCAAGTGTTTTGCCTAAGGACATGACAGGATCTGGGATATAAGGAATGGTGTGATTGATCTAACAAGTATGCACACATCAAACTCAATCCCTGCAGCCACATGTTGGTATCAGAAACACCTGTGTGTAATCAGGCTAGTCCTGTGTGATGTCACCAAGTACTTGAAATTGCAGAGGACACTGGAGGCAGCACATACTCCATCATCATTGGGATTGTATTATTTTGCATTTTTTTGGACTATCAAATAAGTTCATAGAGACTGCAAACCAACCTACTTTATATCCTGTTTTAGCTGCAAAACTTTTCTCAAATTCTTTTGTATTTGTTTATATGTTTCATTCAAAATATAAAAAGACATCACCAGTGTCACACCATCAACCATACAAGAAATGAATGAAAAGGAGCAGAAAGAAGAGGAATCTAATGTCATCTGCCCCGTCTTTCCCTTTTCCAGACAATACATCAACATCAATGGTTACTAAACATTTCAAATCGGTGCATTTCAGTTCAGGCACAATTATTAATCAATTACAAACAGAAATCTTCAGTTTTATGCACAACAGCCTAGTTTCCTTTTACATACATACACAGTGCACTCGATTTTATGTTTTTAAATGCCATCATAGTAGTTGATTCTTTTATAACAGTGGTTATTCAATGGTCAAATATGTCACTATGTTTAACCAATTTACATTTTCTTTTATTTTGAGGGGTTGTTGGTTTAACTCTTGGTTTAACTCTAAAACTTTTGACTTTGAACTTCAAATGAACAGTCTGAAACTAATTATGTGTATAGTGAGTGTGCTGTTGTTGTGTACTTTTGTGTGATTGTTGTTGTACTTTCCTTTGTCTTGTAGATGATTTTACATCAACCTGCCGAGGGACTGAAGATGGAAATTAGCCACGTTGGCTATAATCTTTACATGTTTGCATTTTTAATGTTCATTAATATGTACTGTCCCTTTACAAATAAATAAAATAAGAAATATCTTTGTCAAGACTATTCCATAAATTAACTCCTTTCACAGTAATGCTTCGCTCCATAACCTGGGTTCTGAATCTGGGTTTTTTAAACATGTAGGATCCTTTTAAACTGTAGTGGTTTGTTCTTATCTCAAACAGTCTCTGAATATTTACAGTTAACACATTGCACTTTATTTTATACATTACTTTGAGAATACTCAAGTCAACAATATCATGCATTTTCAATACTTTAAGCTGAACAAATAATGGGTTGGAATGGCTCTCTGTAATGACTGTAGGTGGTCTTCACTGAAACTAATGGGATTCTCTCATTAGTGGTAGTGACGCCATAACACTTCATAAACTCACAAGAATCCACCTTGGCCCAGGTTGGTGCAACAAATCTGACAGATGGTGGGCGACCAGTCACAGAGCACGCTCCAAGTGATCGCTTTCATTGAGAGCCTTTCCAGAATGATAATTTGTTGAACTCAATTCAGAGTGACACACAGATGAGTCTGATGTGAGCCTGGTTACAGAAGCATTTACAGGCTAAAGTGAAGAGACCAAATATCCATGCATAATAATAGCAAAAATAGTTTGAGAAAAGTTAGTTCCATTTGAGTAAAATGTGAAAACTGAACCAAATGGAGTGTTTTTACCTGAAATCCGAGCAGTATGCAGAGGTACCAGGGCGGGCGGTCGTTGAGGGCATAGACCAGGTCCACTCCTCCCTCGGCCTCCTCCTCTCTCTCTGTGTGTGGCTGCAGATCCACGCTCAGCTGTGGCCCTGCATCACTGTCCTTATCCTGCACAAAAAGACATACATTGTAATGTTTACATTTCAAATAACACACACCGTATATCACCCACACACCCATAACTTCAAATAAAACACAATATTTAAGCTTGTAATCACTCCGGCACCACAGCAAATCCTGATATTGTCTTTTCTTTCAAAGCAAAATACACCTTAAAGTAGCAGTGCTTTTATCTAGGGTGAGATGTGGTATGAAGGTGAGTTATGGCGGACAGGAAGGGGAGGGGAGGGGGTCTGGCTCTGTGGTGGTCCTGTTTTCAGTGTTTGGGCCGAGCATACATCAGGAGAGTTTGTGAAGAGGAGATGGATGAGACACATGCTGTTTGAATGGTGATGAATGCTGCTCTGTGTTCCCACCGTCCACGGGAGACAAGGCTGTGAGTCTGGCATCAGATCACTACGTGTTTTACCACGGCCTCTGAGAATTCTAATACTAACGGCCATTCATTATTTTTGTATAACCACACATGTAATTGAGCAAAAGGTAATCACTGTTGTAAATCACTGCAGTATAAGCATCACTATAGCAACCAGTAAACAATCAGGCTGTAATGGTACATGTGTTCTTGTTGAACCGTTTTGGTCCGGAATGTTCGGTTTGGTGCAGGGCTGTACACGAGTGAATTTGTGCAATTTGTGTGTGTTTACATTCTGCCACTACATGTGCATCTACACGGAGGCTCGGCTCTTTAATATTCATGAAGAAACTCATCCGTGATTGGGGTGACAGTGTTTCCCGCAGCGCTTTATAGTTAATGCAGCCTCCTTGATAACAATTGCCCCACGCCTTCCCTCCGCACCGTGTGAATCCTCGCAAAACTACGGTCATCACTCCCCATTCCTTCATTTCGTCAGCATGAAATCTCTGCTGCTGTTGCTTATTTGAGAATATTTTATTTCTCAAATATATATTTTATTACCAAGCAGCACTTTGCATTTATTTTATTTTCCTGTTTGTGTAATCTTAAAAGTAATTGTTGGTTTAATAAACACACAAATTAACAACAAGCAAATAGTTATGTATATTCTTCCCATACTGTACCAAAAATTAACCAAACCCTGATCTCAAAACCAAGGTACATACCGAACCTTGATTTGTATGTACCATTACACCGGGGTCAGCCTTATCATCAGAAGACCCTCTAGTCAGAAAATCCATGTTCAGGTAGTGTTTTCAGTGTACCACATTTATAAACAAAATTGTGGCTGCTTTGTTAAAAATGAAATTGTATTTAAAGTTTTAAATATTTTAAAAAGTAAATATTAAAAGTAATAAATATATTAAACCCTTAAAATACAGCAAAAATGTTTGAGGAAATAATGATTTGGGTGGAAATGGCTGTCTGAAGTGTAACAGGGTTAATAATTGTCTAATTTTCAGGCAACAACTTGCAAAATGTTCAGTAATTCGAGCTCTACAACCTTCATTTCAATTTTATTTTAAATCTTTTTTTCTTTTAATATAGCATTGGTGGGCTTGTAAACCAACAAATTAAGTAATGCTGGTCTTAGCTAATGCTGTTATGCATGCTTATGCGTTCCTGTCAATGTAATTTTGATGTTGCAGCCATTTTTAATTGGTATACATCCAAAAGTTTACTAATTCTTCCCTGATTTCCAGGGATTATTCCCTGTTGCTTTCATCAAATATACATTCAATTGTTCAAGAGAAATGTTGCTGACAAACCAATAGAAGAGGTAATGATTTTCTGACTAGTGGGCCTTCTCACTACAGGGCCTTCTGACTAGTGGGCTTTCTGACTAGGGGGCCTTCTGATGATAACAAATAAACTATTGTTAGGAGGGACAAGCTTCTATGAAAACAGAAATAATGAATGCTTTGAACATCCATCGACAACTTTTTAAAAGTGACCTATTTTTAATTTGTGGGTTACAGGAAATAGTAACCTGGCAGCCATACTGAAAAAAACTGTTTCATGTTTTTTTGTTTGTTTTGTTTTGTTTTTTTGCGGGAGGACCCAGACCCCTGGTTTTACAAAGTATTAGGCTCATGGTTTTTAACATTTAACATTTAACATTTGATGAATGAACAAAGTAATGATCAATAAATAAAGACATTGGCAGTATTCCCAGCCTGCTAATAGAGCCATGTGTTTTATGGAGTAGAAAAGATACCGGATGTTATATACAAATGATATATTCCCTCTCTCCTCCACCAGTCTTTAAAAAGAGTCCGGTCACAACATCAGCTCAGAAGAAGTGCTGTTAACTTCATTGACCCCAAACACGAGCCCAAACTCTTTAAAGTGTGATAGGCGGCAGAGTGGTTAGCGCCTCTCCACTCACCTCTCTCTCCCCTGAGCCTGTGCTGTCTGGGCTCTGCTTTGAAGGTGAATCGTTCGTGGAAAAACTCATTTTTCTGAGTCAAATGAAACAAAATAAAGACGTAAAACAGAGGCTGAGTTCACGTGTGGTCCGCCTTAAAACCATAAAGGTCCTGTAACTGATTATTTTCCCATGGATTTGAGCAAAATAGTCTTTCCCTAGTACAGATAGAGTGTATAAGCAGCTCTTAAGGTCAAAATATGCCCGCTGTGCACTTGTAATTAGTACAGTTTTATTGTATGATAATCAGGAAATGCTTGGTTAGCCTGCTAGTTGTTTTTAGCGTTGATATTATATGTTCGGCGTTTCGTATGTATTTTCACCTCATTATATTGTATGTGATTTGACAATTAGACAACACTTCCATATCAGTTAATAGTACATATTTAAAGGTTGTATGGAGGATTTTATTTTTTTTGTTTCAAATTGTCAATAAAGTTTAAAATACCATTACAGAGAATGCAGCAGCCTTGTAATTATGATGACCAAAAAAATAGAATGAAAATCTATCAACTGTGGACGTAGTGAGGCCAGATAAACATCAGCCAATAGAAAACGAGGCGACCTCTTTATCTATTGGCTGTTAGGTTGTCAATCAAACTCCCTACGTTTCTAGTGTAACTGACTCGCTGGTTCGCGGGGATTATGTGGTTTATGCAGTGGTTCTTAGAGGCTTTTTCAAACTGTAGCTTCCTCGCAGTTTGCACAAAGTTTGTTGAGATGGCGGACGAGAATCCACGACCAGTTTGCCACAAAAGAAAGTCGCTGGAAGAAGAAGAGAAGGGGAAAATGAGCAAAGCTAAACTGAGGTGATTCTTGGGGATCTCTTCCAGCGATTGAGTGAATGAAGCAGACAAAGGGTCTAAAAACTGACATGTCGGGCGGTAAATTATTTCTAGACAGGTCACTTCAACAGTAATTCTGAACACGCATTGGCTGTAAACAAGCGTGATTTCTAGAGTAAGGAGGCGGGAGGAGATGTTTCTACCGAGGGAGCGGTGGAGGAGGAAGGTGGTGTCACACATGCACAATATTTGAAAAAGGACTGTCGCTGTATTTCTCTTCCCTTAAAAAATCTTCTATACAACCTTTAAGTAACTTCTCTTGTAGGGAGACTTTTCCATGACGATAGAGAAGTTCACATTACATGACTTTATAAGCAACATCTCCATGGAGACAAGAAATGTTACTTAGTGCACCTTTTAAAGTTTACTTGGTGTTTTTATGTATATAGTTGGGGTTTTAATAGTTATTTGGTTTTGAGTTTGTTTTATGGAGTGTTAGGACAATATCTTAAACTAAAGTTCCTACAACTCCCTACAACTCAGCAGCTCCAAATCATTAATCAGTTTAATCAATCCACCTCCCATATCAGCAATAGTCTCAGCTCTTTCACTCTCAACATTAACCGTGTTGTCAGAAACCTCGGTGTCATCTTTGACTCTCACCTCAACTTCCACCTTCACATCAAAAAAGTCACCCAATCCTGTTTTCTCCACCTCCACACAATTAGTAAAATCAAAACTATCCTCTCCCGCCCTGATCTTGAAGAAGTCATCCACATGCTCATCTTCTCCCGTGTAGACTATCGCAACTCCCTACTCTCCGACCTCGACTCCAAATCCATCTCCTGCCTCTGATAGGTTCAGAACGCAGCAGCTCGGCTCCTCACTGGGTTTGACAGACATCAACACATGACCCTGTTTTACTTCCCTTCCCTGGCTGCCTGTATGTTTTAGTTTTAAGATTTTACTGATCACTTTTAAAGCTCATTTATGTCTTGCACCAAGTTAAATTTCAGAAATTTTAACTCCGTACGAGCCTCCCGCAGCCGCAGATCCTCAGGCAGGTCCCTGGGACTGTTCCAAAGTCCAGGCTCCGGACGAAGGCACCTCGGCTTTGGAATGACCTGACTGAGGAGATAAGGCTCGCACCATCAGTATCAGCTTTTAAATCACTTCTTAAAACTCATTTTTATCGGTTGGTCTTCCTTTAACTGGCTTTTGCTTGATATTATTTCTTTTTTTTTTTTTTTTTCTATTTCTTTTCATTTATTTATTATAATTAATTGGATTATTTGCATCAGTTTTTGTATGCTTTCTGGATGCAATTTTTATGTTTTTGTATTGTTCATTGCTTCTTGTATAGCATTTTGTGAACCTTGTTTTGTGCTTTATAAAGATTTATTATTATTATTATTTATTATAATGTAAATTATTACTATCCCTGTTTTAGCTGTTGTAGTTTTATCCAACTAGACAGACCAGATAAAACGCACCTCCACACATCATTCTGCGTTCTGCTGCTGGAGAGGAAACTGCTGTCTGCCTGCACATTGCACCTTACACTTTTTTGCACCTGCACTTTTGTAAACTATTGGAAAACAAAAAGAAAAACTATGGACCACATCTTCACGCCTTTGTCTGTGTTTTTAACCTTTCTCACTGAATCCCAACCTGCTCACGGTCAACCTACATGACAGTCCAATGAGGTTCATTTGGTCTTTCGATAATTCAGGTTATTAGGTTCTTTTTTCAGACCGAGACTGTTTTCATACCTGACAGTTTTGACGGCTGTAAACCGGGACGAGGGGACTTTTTTACTTTCACACACCCGGGATACGGTCCTGAGGAAATCGGACTGCAGATGGCTCTGTCTTCTGCCTCCACTGATAGGAAGGTGGCGTAAAAACCTGTTTAAATCAGATGACCGGACACGTCACAGCAACATCATGTGACTTTGAGGAAGAGTGTTAGTGAGCAGTCCAAACTGTCAGGTATGAAAACAAACTCTTGGTCTGAAAAAAGAACCTAATAACATAACCTACATGACAGGAGACAAGCAGAGGATGCTATGAGGTTACAAGTCAGATCTGTTGAGAGGTGACTCCGATCATAGTCTGTTTTTTCAAATAAATCATCTAAAATAAAATCAAGATTGGCAGACATTTTAAAATCATACTGTCGAACATTCCCAGGCAAAGTTGATGTCAGACAATCACCCAGAATATACTATTATCTATTAACATGATGTGCATATAAAATGTTCCAGAGTATGGCATTAAACAAGCAGGAGATTAGAGGTCAGATCTGTGGAAAGGCTCCCTCACTCAGAGTAAGAATGCATGTTTTGCTGCAATAAATCATCTAAAATATATTCAAGATTGACAGATGTTTTAATGCCGTACTGTGGAACATTCCAGGCAAAACTGATGTCGGACCCTCAACCAGAAAAGCGTTGTGTACCTTTAAGTATTTAACTCTTCCAGTCTTATCTTTTGAACACATCTATGATTCATGTTGGACTTTCTATAGCCCTCTTTAATCCTCGAGTCCGTGTGGTCTTTAGAGTCCTGGTCTAGTCCTGGTTCAGAGACACTGGATCTGTCCCCCGGGTCCTGTCCACTGAAGGGAGTGAGTGACCTGATTTTCCTGATGTATTTGAACGCACCGCCTCTCCCTCTGTGTCTCTGTGTTCTCCGGGCTCGTTTGAACGCGCCGCCTCTGCACCGGGATCATGTGTTCTTTCACTACAACAGCGGCGGCCCTATGACTCACCCTTAGAGGAGGTCCCTGAACGCCTCGCCACAATGCATCCAGCCCACTCACGCAGACAAAAGACTGCATCACATGAGCACCATGGGTTAGTCAGAAACAGGACGAGAACAGCGCTTTGTCAATGCAATTAAACTAGGACTACTGAATCTTTTAGTACTTATATAATATATTTGTACTGGGTAGGACAAGTTTGCTGAAATACTAGTCACAAACTTTTAAGTTGGGGGTCAGTCACCTTCTTGTTTCCATGGATATGCCAATGCTCTGCTTCGATTGTTTCACAGATTCCACACATTAAACTTACATTACTCAAAAAATACCTTGAAAAACAGGCATTCTGACTCCACTGATCTGACCAGTAACTCGGCCTGGTTTGGTCTATATGACGATAGATAGAAAGGTTTAAAGCCACACTGTGAAACATTCTCGCACAGCAATAATACCTCCATGGAGATAATAATACCTCCACCAGAAAAGTTACACAATGCACCTTTAAGAATGCTAAATTGTGAACTTGTATTTGCCCTAGTACAGATATATATTGTATATGCAGCTCTTGAAGTCAAAATAGGTTTGCTTCATGTTGTCTGCATCTAATTATGAAGTGATTTATTGTCTAAAAATCAGGAAGTGCAGAATTAGCATGCAAGTTGTAGTTAGCTTTACCGTCATGTCTAAAGTCTCCTCTGAAAGTTGTGAAAAGGGCTTCTAAAACAGTGTTGTCCAAACTTAAAACACATTTGAAGTTAAGGGCCAAAGACAGGTGATCTTTAGACAGAGCTGCCACACTTCTAATAAGGTTTGGGGTTCAGTTCTGGTTTAGACCTGGTTTAGACCTTGTTTAGACCTTGTTTAGACCTGGTTCAGTCCTGGTTCAGTCCTGGTTCAGTCCGGGTTCTGTCCTATGCGGCGCAAAAGTTCGGAGTTTAAGTCATAGAAACAGAAAAACTGCCGTTACCTGTTTTTTCCATTATTCATTTAAAAACAAATCGTTATCTGTTTTTTTCATTTTGGCTTTGGAGACAAATAATGAAGAAAATATTATATAATATATATTTAATTAAATTATTATTATTATTATTATTATTATTATTATTATTTTTGGTTTTATTTTGAAAAATGAATGAACGACTGATACACAGCTTGAACCCCCAGCTCGCTCCCTGTGCTCTGGCCCTCTTGCCTTCAGAGTCCAGACAAAATGATGGCCATGATTAGTTGACTAACTGATAACTGATCATTACAAATTTTGTCTATCACGTTCATTTTTAATCGACAAACTGAATGTAGGTTGCTGTGTGCAGAAGAAGACGAGGCTGCGTCTGACACAAACACTGGAGTTGTGGCCTCACAGTCCCACATTTGGACTCTGGCTCCTTCTTGGAGAAACTACCACTGATGAGTGTGTTTACATGCACATCAGTGTCCTGGGTATGCTCAGGTTTTTTGAGTTTCATCATGGTGCATGTAAACACAGTATCCCGGTTACTACAACATAAAGTTGAGTGCACATGCGTCCAAAAAACAAACACTTTTCAGTCTTTTCATCATAACAGTAGCCAAAAGAAATAAAGTGACCAACATAAATAAAGTGAGTGAAATGAGCTGCACTAAACCTGCACACGTCTGATCTCTCAAAACATGAACCATCTCCAATGCGACACACACACACAGAACAGACTCACCATCATCATCATCAACATCCCTCTGTCACAGAGAGAACACTCATATTCCACTGAGTCGTGTCCTTTAGTCTGACAGACGCTGACCGTGCACAAGGAAAGAGCTTTTTTTTTCAGCGTTTACAGTTTATGCAAATGAGCAATGCAGTTTTAAGTTTCATTTCTGTAAAACGTAAACAGATGTGTCAAACCTGCATTAAACACATTATAATCTCAAACGGGCTGATGTGGCTCTATAGTGGTTATGGTTTATATGTTGTAAAATTGAGGGCATTAATGATTAATCGAAACTCATTCATTAATTCTCCAGACAATCGATTAAGAAAATTTAATCGAATACCCATCCCTAGTTTGGCGCAATCATTTTAAGTGTGTCATAATGTATTGTGATGTCATTGAGGATGTAGTGATAGAATTACATCAATTTGAAGCGAAAACGATCATATGGGCCAATTCAGCAGGTGATTTAAGGGACCAGAAGAATTGAACTCAGGGTCACATCTGGCCCCCGAGCCACAGTTTGGACACCCCTGTTCTAAACTCTTTGTGGTGAATAATGAGGATTCTCTGAATGCATAAGGTAAGCGTGGAATATCTTTGGACATCTGCAATCTGCACTGGGGCAAGACACATTTTGTTCAAATGCATGTGGAAAAAGCAGAACAGGCCCTTAAAACGTGCTCTTTCTTATGTTTCTTTATGTTTCTTATTACAAGTACAGTCATGTAATTTAAAAAAAAAGTCAACTGATAACATAATGAAACCTGAAACCTTTAAAATCTATTTTCCACTATTAGTTCCGTTATCGACCCTGTTTGTAACTGGAATGAGCCAGCCAACATGCCAAACTGTGAGGATTTTCTGACCTATTTCAGCAGTAAAATTCAGTCGATTAAGAGCTGACCTGCAACAGATCCAACCAGGCATTGTCTGTAATACAAGTCCTTTGGTTTTATCAAAACACACTTGATAGTTTTGCCCTGGTTGATGCTACGACTCTTAACAAAATTATTTTACAATTAAAACCAGCCACCTGTTTTTTAGATCCTATTCCTACATCGCTTTTTAAATCAGTTTTTAATTTTTTAGCCCAAGAAGTTCTTAACATTGTAAATTTTTCGCTGCAGACAGGGGTTTTTCCTACAGCACTTAAAACTGCCATGGTCAAACCTCTGCTTAAAAAGGATAACTTGGACTCCTCCCTGCTCAGTAATTACAGACCTGTGTCAAATCTGCCGTTTTTAAGCAAAATTTTAGAAAAAATTGTTTTTAACCAGGTTAGTGATTTTATGATTTCTAACAATATTTTCGAAATTTATCAATCTGGTTTTAGAGTTCAGCATAGCACAGAGACTGCATTATTAAAGATTCTTAATGATATAAGATCCAACTTAGACAAGAAAAACCTGTCAGTCCTGGTGCTGTTGGATCTCACGGCAGCATTTGACACTGTAGACCACTGTATTTTATTAGATAGATTGCATTATACAGTTGGTCTCTCTGGATCTGTTTTTAACTGGTTCAAATCATTTTTAACAAACAGGGATTTTTATGTTAGTCTTGGGGAGCACTCCTCCGCAAAATGTAAAATGGAGTATGGTGTTCCCCAAGGCTCAATTTTAGGTCCAACCCTTTTTTAACCTTTACATGCTGCCACTAGGACAGGTCATCAGGAGACACGGTGTTAACTTTCATAGCTACGCTGATGATACCCAGCTCTACATAGCCGTGTCTCCTGGTGACCTGAGCCCGATCGATACCCTTTTTAACTGCATTTTAGATATTAAGTCCTGGATGGCAGCAAACTTCCTCCAACTCAGGGCAAAACTGAGGTTTTAATTATTGGTCCTGAAGCTCAGAGAGAGAGGCTCAAAGCTAAGCTCCAAACCTACTCACTGAACCCCTGTGAGAGGGTGAAAAGTTTAGGAGTTATTCTTGACAGTGAGCTTAGCTTTGAGCCACACATCAGGTCCATCACTAAATCTGGTTTTTATCATCTAAAAAATATTGCCAGAGTCAGACCTTTTCTTTCTCAAGCCAGTGCAGAGACTTTAATACACGCTTTTATTACAAATCGTGTTGATTACTGTAATGCTCTCCTTTCTGGTCTTCCAAAGAAATCTACAGCTCCATTGCAGCTCCTCCAAAACTCTGCAGCACGACTGCTGACAAGGACCAGGAAGCGAGAGCACATCACCCCAGTACTGAAGTCTCTGCACTGGCTTCCTGTGAGCTTCAGGATAGATTTTAAAGTTCTTTTATTGGTTTATAAAGCTCTTAATGATCTTAGTCCTATTTATTTATCTGATCTGCTTTTATCATATGAGCCCTCTCGGACTCTCAGGTCCTCAGGTAGTCTCCTTTTAGCTGTCCCAAGAGTTCAAACTAAAACTCACGGTGAGGCATCTTTTAGCTTTTACGGCCCCCGTCTGTGGAACAGTCTGCCTGAGGATCTGAGGTCCGCTGCGAGTGTTCATATTTTTAAAAATAAACTTAAAACATATCTTTTTAATTTAGCTTTTAACTGAAACTTTTACCTGTTTTAACTTAAATTATCATTATTATTGTTATTATTATGGTAGTTTTAAATTAAATTATCATTACTATTTTATTTTGTCTCCATCTGGTCTTAGCTATACACTTTTAATTTTTTACTATAACTTTTAAGAGCTTTATGTTTATTAGTTTTGTAGTTTTTATGTTTCTTTAAATTGTGTATGGGGGGGGGGGGTTAATTAATGTATTAAAAATGTTTCTGTTGCATGTGAAGCACTTTGTGCTACATTTCAAATGTATGAAAAGTGCTATACAAATAAAGTTTGATTGATTGATTGATTGAAAATCACATACCGGGCCTACATATCAAATCTTATCTATACAGGCTGTTCAGTATTTGAAAATGTAAACTATAACATAAGGCTGGAAGTGTCCAAAAGTGTTAAGAATGCATAGAGTATATTTATTAGTACAGATTATTATAGGAGACAAATGCTGATAGTGTGGTCCATGGTCACTATGAACACGTGGGGCAGTTTAGCGTAGAGGGAATCATCGGGCACAACACAGGACAACACTGCCCTCTAGTGGTGGAGCACAGGCATGGTCAGCTCTCAGCAACAAGTCCATATACTGTAAAGTCCAAGTGCGTCAAGAAACCAGAACTAAGGTATCGAAAACTATAGATTTGGATGCAAAGGAAAAAAAAATTAAAATGCACTTAAAATTGCTCCCATTGCTACAATACACTCTAAATGGTAAATGGTCACAGTGCATACAGCGCTTTTAAACCATCAAGGTACTCACAGCGCTTTACAACAAGTAACCACTAACCCATTCACACGCACATTTACCCACGAGCAGGATTAAGTGTTCTGCTCAAAGACACAAGGACAGCATTCATTTGTGAAAGCTTGAATTGCACTGCTAACCTCTGGGTCCCAATAATGTTTATGTCGAGATTCAAACCAAACCAAACAAACCTACTCTTGATAATTATATTTACATGTATAGTTTTTAGATCAGTTCAAGAGTGGAGTGAAGATACAAAACATTTTATTGTTTGATAATCACAAAGTGCATGTTAGCATGCTAGTCCCTGTCAACTTTATAATGACGCCTAAACTGAGTTTAAGTTGTGAAAAGCACTTATAAATGAACTGCATAATTAGGATGCTCAGAATGTATAATGTAAATGAAGAAGAACTTTGGACCACTGCAAACTGTTTAAAATGAACATGTTCTGTTTTTTGTTTTTTTTACCTTTTAATATTGCTTCTATAAAATATTACATAATCATTACTATTTTATAACTTCTTTATTAAACAGAAATTTACCATATTTTCCTCATAAGCTTCTCGAGTGGCAGACGTTAGGGTCTCTAGTGGTCTCTATTTTGTGACCATCTTATGAAATCACACAAGTTTTGTCACAATACTTTTAGTATTTCAAACTCAATTTCGATACTAACGAATAGAGTAAATTCTCAACACTGATTCTGATACCAACAGAATGGTATTTTTTTTACCACTAAAACCAGGACTAAACCATAACTAAACCAGGACTAAACCAAGACTAAACCAGGACTGGAGCAGGACTGAAACAGGACTAAACCAGAACTAAACTAGGACAAAACCAGGACTAAACTAGGACTAGAGCAGGACTGAACAAGCACTAAACCAGGACTAGAGAAGGACTAGAGAAGGACTGAACCAGGACTCAACCAGGACTAAACCATGACTAGAGCAGGACTAAACCAGAACTAAACCAGGACTAGAGTAGGACTGATCAGGACTAAACCAGAGCTAAACTAGGACTAAACCAGAACTAAACTAGGACTAGAGAAGGACTGAACCAGGACTAAACCATGACTAGAGCAGGACTAAACCAGGACTAGAGCAGAACTAAACCAGGACTAAAGCAGGACTGAACAGGACTAAACCAGAACTAAACTAGGACTAAACCAGGACTAAACTAGAAACAGAGCAGGATTGAACAAGCACAAAACCAGGACTAGAGCAGGACTAAACCAGAACTAAACCGAACTGACTAGAGCAGACTAAACCAGGACTAGAGAAGGACTGAACAGAACTAAACCAGAACTAAACTAGGACTAAACCATGTCTAAACCAGGACTAGAGCAGGACTGAACAGCGACCAAACCAGAACTAAACCAGGACTAAACCATGACTAAACAATTACTGAATCAGGACTGGGCCAGGACTAAACTAAGGATAGAAACAGGACTAAACCAGGACTGAACAAGTGCTAAACCAGAAACAGACCAGAATAAACCCGGACCAAACGAGGACTAGAACATGACTAAACTAAGACTAAACCAGGTCTAAATCAGGACATTGCGGAGCGCGTGTTGTCCCCGTGTCTATGTGATGTGATGCGTCTCACGTGTCTCCGTCCTCGCCACATTTACTGTCCTCTGAACGCTCACCACATGAGAACTATCATCATACGTGACATTTCAAAACGGAATGACAGAAGGAACAATGACTTCTGACTCAGTATTGAAGCTTAAAATGGAGCTGAGGTCAGATTTAGTTTCGTTGACGTCCTCCAATTTGAGAATATCAAAAATTAACTCTAGACACTGTTCTATCTGAAGCTCTGTTACACTGTTACACTTTAATCTGAGTTTAATTTTAACGCAATACACTCAACACAACACGTGTGAATGAAACAAAACACAACTCCAGGTATGTTTTTCCATTTTGATGAGGAAACAACATTATAACATCAGAATCAGATCAGAAAATAGTGTAATATGGGAACTTTAAAAACCGAAGAAGTCTGGATTTTTACCTCTGATGCAACAATCTGAGAAAGATGTGAATCCTCAGAGAAGACGAGTAAGGATTTAATGAGAGGACAACAGTATAATATGATTTTGTCTCATACACACTACTGGTCCAAAAAAAAAAAAAAAAAAAAAAAAAAACACCCTAATTTTCCAATGAATAGTCCAGTGAATAGTTTGAAATGGTACAAAGGTGAGTACTGAACAGAGAGAGCTTAAAAAAAATAAAGCTCTGCCAAAACTAACTCAGGAAAAAAAGAACAAGATGGTAAACTTGAAAACCTAACGTGTCCAGCACAGTGTCCAGACTTAAACCCCATCGAGCTGGTTTGGGATGAACTGGACAGAAGAGTGAAGCAACCGACAAGTGCCACACATTTATGGAAACTTCTGCAACAGACTTGGGAAGAACTTTCTGATTTCTGATTTGATTTCTATTGTAAAAAGAACGAGCCACGAGTGTGTTCAGCTGTTCTATCTGCCAAAGGTGGACACATTCATGAATCAAAAGTTGAGACTATGTTTTGGTCAACAGATAACAATAAACATTAAAAACCTGGAAAAAGTGTGGAGTTCTAAAACTTCTGAGCAGTAGTATATTTGCGCAGAATGTGTCTTGCCCCAGTACAGATATAATATATAAGCAGCTCTCAAGGTGAAAATAATAAGTCCACTGTGCACTGCCTGTAACTAACGATTAAGCATTTTATTGTCAGGAAGAGCACGTCAGCATACTAGTTAATGATAGCTTTACTGTCACAGAATAACTCCGGTCTCGTCTCTGAGAGTTGTGAAAAGCGCTTATAAAATCATCGTGGTGAATAACTAGGATGTTCTGAGTGCATAAGGTAAGTGAGGAATAGGCCATTAGAACTGTGCATAAAGTTGGCTTCAGGAACCATACAAATAGTTTGATTCATCAGCCGTTTCATTTTGTGTCTGACCTTGCAGTATTAGGATTTGTTTGTTCAACGGTAGGCGGGTACTTTTTAATTTAACCAATCACTGCTATTTGGTTGTGACATATGCAATGCGCCAAATCCTGCAGGAAGAAGGGCAATAACGTCTTTCCCCTTGATAAAATTCACCAAACATTCTCTTTGTTCCAGCTTTAAATCCTCGATCTCGAGAATCGTTGCCAACACAGATTGTATGTCTTCATCTACATCCATCTCAACTGCTCTGGTTACTGTTGTGCTGTACCACAAAAGTGACCCAGACAAGGTGTTGAGTTTGACGTCATGGCTTCACAGCTCTTCACTGATTGGCCTGTGCGCCGTCCACAACTTCTGGGATTCTTGCAAATCATCTAGTGTATTCTGATTCCTGACCTAGTCGCAGGAGAGAAATTAAATTGAGCAGAAGCACTAGGTGACGCCAGCCTCCTAAAATAATTTAAAACTTTAAAGGTGAGGTATGTAACTTTTCTGTTGGGGGTCCGTCACCTGCTTGTTTCTATGGATATGTCATTGCTCTGCCTGAAATTTTCCACAGTATGAAATTAAACAGCTCCACTTTACATTTGGGTCAGTCCATATGAAATCAGCCCCCCTCCCCTATGAGCCATCTCAGATTTGGCTGAAAAAAATTCACAAAATTTCAAAAATCCCCAAATGAAAGAATCAAAAATTTTAGCTCAATCCCTGAGAAACCATAACTTCATGGTCTCTCAAGTCAATTTGTCAATTTGTATTATTATAGTTTCTTGGTCATAGATTCTAAATCTGTTGTCAAATATTGAGTATCTTTATTAAGGGGTGGATTATGTGGATGGTGTAGAGTCCCAAATATGGTCAGAGAACAATTGTGACCTTTTTGGTCCCTTCTTTGGACCCTCGGTTCCCCATGTGGGCACAGTTAGATGTTGATCAAATTTTTACCAGAGAAACTTTGGCATATTCTGATTACTTTAAAGTCATAAAAAACATCTACTATTAACTTCCTTCATTTCAAATGGAATTTTTGAAAATCTCACAGGTCATTTTTGGTGGAGTTTAGGTACTTTTCCACCTGCTAGAAAGGTTCAATTACCTTTAATAGCCTTAAACACTATTTGCTTGTCATGAGGGAATGTGAGATTATGTGGGCCCATATCACGCCCCTTAATAAAGATACCCAATATTTGACAACAGATTCAGAATCTATGACCAAGAAACTACAATAATACAAATTTTCAGCTTCCTAGCTCTATTTTTTATGAAATTATGGTCTCTCAAACATGCTTATAAATTAAGGCTTCCAAAAATAGAGCATGGCCCCACAATTTCAACGGCCCATAATTCAGGAACGATTCAAGGGACTGAGCTAAAATTTGAGATTCTTTCATTTGGTGATTTGAGAAATGTTTTAAAAAGATTTTCAACCAAATCGGAGATGGCTCATAGGGGAGATTCCTTGAAAATGGCCGATTTCATACAGACTGACCCATTTATTCAATTCCACTTCTCAAAAGATCTGACCTGTAACTTGGTCAGGTCTGGTTTCCATGAAGACAGAAAGGTTTAATGACATACTGTGAAACATTCCAGACAAAGCAATAACATCTCCACGGAGAAAAGCATTTGACGGACCCTCCACCACTGACCGAGTTACACAATGCACCTTTAAGACATAATGAAACTAAGAACTTTGTTAATAACACACAAGGCCAGCTCTGGAATTCCCAATCTCTACTAAACTAAATGTAAAAGTTAGCTGTTAACTTCAAATCTTCCACTTGATGACCTCACAAGGTGGAACAGAGCATTCTGAAATATGAAGATGGAGACGGACTAATAATAAAGAGTTACTGAAATGTGTGTAAATGAAACAAAACACAACTCCAGATTTGTTTTTGAGGAGGTAATATTCTAGTTAAAAGCCCACAAGAGTCCGTTTTAAGAATTATGCTTCAAAAAATGACTTTATAATCTTAAATCGTTAAAAGATGATTAAGAGTAGCCTACTCCTTAAAGACTATATATGCTTCTATGTACGCGTGTTATATAAACTGTACAAAAATGTAAAGAACGCCCAAATAGATAAAACTAAACTAACTTTGGACCACTGTAAACCGTTTCAAGCCAACTGTTTTTTGAGTTTTTAAGACAGTAAAATAATATAATAAAGGTTTTCTGTTGTGTCATTGGTATGAGTCATCGGTTTTAGTCATGTTAACCATTCATTTATCTCTTTACTCATTGTTTATTGTTCTCAACGAAGACACTGTTACACAAATAGCCTGGATTCCTCTCAAATGAGTCTCAAAGAAAAGAGCTTTTTTTGTGAATGAAATACGGAATCCGATTTTCTGAAACTTAAAACCAAAATGACTTACTTCCAAACTCAGCGGACAAAGGACCAACCTGTGCACTGAAAAAAGGACCCATCTCCAGGTCTTGAGCTAGTCTTGTTCAGGACTACTTCAGCTTGGGGATTTGGCCTACTGTGCATGTTTTGGGTTCATGGGTGAATCCAGACTAGTTGTAGTATTTCTTTCAGGACCTGTAGAGTACTATTTTAGGCCTGGTTTAGTCCTGGTTTAGACCTGGTTTAGTCCTAGTTTAGACCTGGTTTAGCTCAAGTTTAGACCTGGTTTAGCCTTAGTTTAGAACTGGTTTTGTCCTTGTTTAGACCTGGGTTAGCTTTAGGTCTGATTAAACCCTAATCTAGACCTGGTTTTGCTGTAGTTTAGACCTGGTTTAGCACTGGTTTAACCCTAGTTTAGACCTGGTTTAGTCCTAATTTAAACCTGGTTTAGCTCTGGTTTAGACCTGGTTTAGCTCTGGCTTAGACCTGATTTTGTCCTAGTTTAGACCTGTTTGAACTTTAGTTAAGACCTGGTTTAGTCCTGTTTAGGTCTAGTTTAGACCTGGTTTAGTCCTAGTTTAGACCTGGTTTAGGTCTAGTTTAGACCTGGTTTAGTCCTAGTTTAGACCTGGTTTAGTCCTAGTTTAGACCTGGTTTAGGTCTAGTTTAGACCTGGTTTAGTCCTAGTTTAGACCTGGTTTAGGTCTAGTTTAGACCTGGTTTTGTCCTGGTTTAGACCTGGTTTAGTCCTAGTTTAGACCTGGTTTAGTCTAGTTTAGACCTGGTTTAGTCCTAGTTTAGACCTGGTTTAGGTCTAGTTTAGACCTGGTTTAGTCCTAGTTTAGACCTGGTTTAGTCCTAGTTTAGACCTGGTTTAGTCCTAGTTTAGACCTGGTTTAGTCCTAGTTTAGACCTGTTCCTAGTTTAGACCTAGTCCTAGTTTAGACCTGGTTTAGGTCTAGTTTAGACCTGGTTTTGTCCTGGTTTAGACCTGGTTTTAGTTTAGACCTGGTTTAGTCCTAGTTTAGACCTGGTTTAGTCTAGTTTATCTGGTTTGTCCTGGTTTAGACCTGGTTTAGTCCTAGTTTAGACCTGGTTTAGTCCTAGTTTAGATCTGGTTTTGTCCTGGTTTAGACCTGGTTTAGACCTGATTTAGCTCTAGTTTATATCTGGTTTAGCTCTGGTTTAGACCTGGTTTAGCCTTAGTTTAGACCTGGTTTAGCCTTAGTTTAGCCTTAGTTTAGACCTGGTTTTGTCCTGCTTTAGACCTTGGTTAGCTTTAGGTCTAATTAAGCCCTAGTTTAAACTTGGTTTAGCTCTGTTTCAGACTTGGTTTAGCTCTGGTTTAGACCTGATTTAGCCCTGGTTTAGACCTGGTTTAGACCTGGTTTTGGAAAAATGCCACAACACTCACACTAAGGAAGTACATATTTCAGAGTGATAAAAGAAAAAAAAGGGTTAAAGTTACATACTGTGTACAGGGAAGTAGACGGGAGGGACAAAGGGTTCTGTTGTCTAGTGCCCATGGGTTTTAGGGGCCTAGAATTGGACCCTCTTCCTAATAATTTATATTCGTGGGGGGCCCATGTGAGATTTATTGCCCCGGGCCTCCAAATTTCTGTCGATGGGCCTGACTGTGAGTTTACAAGTGCTATATTTTTTGGTCATTTTAAGAAATTTCATTCTAAACTACTCAAATAACAAAATGTCTGTGCTTCATTCCCTTCATTTTGTCCCATGTTAAAACCCACGTCTCATCACACGTGTCTCTGTACACAGATCTTTACATGTTCTGTTGACACATCTGTCCAGTGTTTGTTATGCTTTTTGCTTTGTCCAGTCTCCAGCTGTGTCCCCTCTCGCCCCCTGCTGACCACTGCACACAACAACAACACAACCACTCAATCTGACCTTTTACCTTTATATTCAACTTAAAGAACTCAGTATGGAAAATGTATATTGCTGTCCCCATACCTGGAGTTGTATTTTGTTGTTTTATTTATCCACTAATCCAAAGTCATCTTCTCTGAGTCTCAAAAATGCTCTGTTTTCATTTGGCCAGATTTGTTGCGTCATAGATAAAACTCCAGACTTGTCCTGCAGTTTTAAAGTCCATAATCCATCACCGGACTCATTCTGTTGTCAAACTGTGCTCACAGCAAACTGGCTCTGTTAGACTGTGTTAGTATAGCATTCACAGAGGATACGGACAGATAATTTTCCCATTGTTGATTGAGAGGATGCGCCAACTGTTGACAAAAGTATCAAAAATCAGATACTAATTGATACTAATTCTAGTATCGAAACGAAATGCTCATTTGAGCAGGTGTCGATACTAAAAAAGCCACATTCACAGGGCAGAAAAGAACCTTCGCTAGAAAAGTTACAAAGCACTCCTTTAAGTCTATGGGAAAAGTGAATGGGCTTTTGACTCTTGTGACCAATCAAATGATGCGGCTCTACTGTTACCTGTCGCCTGATTGGCTCATGACACACATATGACCACCTACTACGGTTTCTACAGTAACTAAGAAACCAAACACTGTGAAATTGACCCCGTTGACTAGAAATAAACCAGTTATGTAAACTTTGATGTAATGAAACTGTAAAGAGAGACATAAAATAAGAGAATAACTGATTGAAGTAGAAGTTATCTGAATCTGAGTACATTTTGACTGTTTTAACTAAAGATTTGTCAATGGAACAAGTATGAAATGTCTAGTTTTGCTTCAAATAAAGAGAAATGCTCAATGCAATTTCAATGAAACTTAATTAAGTACAACATCTGGTCTTAGACACAAAAATGAGACAAACCCAATCATATGTGAAGGAGCACTGCAAGAAACACAAATACTGTTCAAATCATTTCATATTGTCAACATAACGTTTTTGTAATTTTTGTCAAGAATAACCAAAACTTCAAGTAAGAGTACTGTTACTTCAGTAAAAATATTACTCAACTAGGAGTACAAGTATGCTGCAAGAAAAGTACCCTAAATCAAAATAAATGCTACTTGATGCATGCAAAGATTAATATATCTTAAGATTTTATTGGATGAAACTCGGAAATAAACTCAGACTAGACCAGGACTAATCCACGACTAAAACAAGACTAAAACATACCAAAGACTAAAGCTGGAGCAAACAGCGTGATACTGTGAGCCTGAAACATGCTGTCACAGTTGGTGACAGTTGTGAGCATGGCTTTCAGCTTACAGCTGAAACATGTCAACAAGTTAAATACTGTACATCCTGTGTTTTGTTTTGTTTTGTTTTTTTGTTTATAGCAACATGCTAAAATAAAAATAAAAGCATGTTATGTCATGTTGGGTATTTTAATTGCCAGAAAAACATAGAAAAACATGCATCCTTACTGCGAGCAGGCTTTCATCTCCACAAACCTGACTCTTATTTAGCTTCTCCTTGTTTCCATGGAAACAGAAACATGGAAATGTTCCTTAGGTTATAATATTCCACAATGACATAAAATGTATTCGTCTTCATGGAGAATGTTCTAAAGTATAGTTTTAACTTTTTATTTCCATGGGAGCAAGCAGGTGACACTGCACCTCCAGAAAGTTCCATATTGTACCTTTAATTGTGCGAGAATTATAATGTGTTATAGTCATCACAAACAGACCTGGAGTTGTGTTTTGTTTCATTCACACATTTTTTATTTTAATTGTTTAACACACAAATCCTGCAGATTGAGATATTTGAGAGTTCTTCTCTCAAAGAGAAAAAACTTTGCTTCACCTTATGATGTAATGTGGAAATACAGGATGTGCTCCACTGTGTTTTTAAAGTCCATACCCTTCACTAGAATCATTCGGATGATTTCAGCCCTGGAATTTCCGATCTCTGCTGTAGTAAAGGTAAAAGTTACCTGTTAACTTGAAAACTACCACTACATGACATCACAAGGTGGAAGAGAGCATCTTGAGGTTTTGAGATGTAGACAGACTAATAATAATAAAGAATTACTCAAACATGTGTGAATGAAATAAAACACAACTCCAGTTTTTTTTTTTTTTTTTTTTTTTTTTTTTTGATTAGGTAACAGCATTATAACATGACTAAAACCTCACAAGAGTCAGTTTTCTATAATATTGGAGCTTTAAGTGTGATCTTCATGCATTATTTTCTTAGACTACAATTATTATTAAGAGTATATTTTAGTTGTAATTTCATTTTAATCTGAAATTCATTTGTTTAGTTTATGCTGCATTCTTGAGTGGATTAAACAGCTTTTACCTCAACGGCTCAAATCCACATTTACACAAACCCAACAACAGACCACTTCTCCTCAGGCTCATTTTTCTTTCAGAACGATTTGACTTATTTCTTATTTTATTTATTTGTAAAGGGACAGTACTTCGACTTCGACTATTCCAGAATACATTTGCAAATCAAAACCTTAAACATATTTACTCACCAAAAATCCCTCGTTCACCGTGCCATTGCCTTTCAATCCCAACTCTACTTTCTCCTCAGCAGTTATATGCATTTTATAGAAGAAGCAGTAGAAGTAGAAGTAGTAGTAGCAGTAGTAATAGCAGCAATAGTAGTTGTAGTAGTAGTAGGAGTAGCTGTGATGGAGTTCTGAGGACGTTATAGACCCTGTTTAAGGTCTATAGAGCAGCCTCACGATCACATTGGAGAAGGGGCGGGGCCGAGATTGTCACATGCGCGTCTGATTGGACGCACTCATTACAGTGAAACATGACAATCCAAAACCAAAGAGTTTAAACCAGGTTACAAGAGACGAGACACTGGAGACTAAAAACAAAAAAAATACTAATTTATATTTTTTTATCAGTATTACAATATAAATTTGAAATTTTTAAATTTATTTTTTTTTTTTCATATAGTCAAAAATTGTTCGAATAATAAGGCTGCATTCACACTAGGATTGTCAAAAGTATCGAAAATCAGGTAAAAATTGGTACTAAAACTAGTATCAAACTACACTACAAAAAACAATATCTGGGTAAGGCAAAAAGGCTTAGCTTAAGAACATTTTACTTTATTTGAGTAGATTCAACTTGACAAGTAATATTCACTACCATTGGAATGTGTTTTTAATTCAAGCAACATTCAATTTTGTTTCTAATTTTATGTGCAAAGAGTTGTTGTTTTTCTTATTTTAAGTGTAGCAAGATGTATTTTCATATTTTAAGCACAAAAAGTCTTGTTCCAATGGTAGAAAATTTTACCCAAACTGGCTCCACCTAGTGCTTTCATTCAATTTCATTTCTCTCCAATGACTAGGTCAGAAATCAGAATACACTAGATGGTTTGCAACAACCCTGGAAGTTGTAGACTTGCGCACCGGCCAATCAGCGAAGAACTGTGAAGTCATGACGTCAAACTCAAGCGCCTGTCTGGGTCCCCTTTGTGGTACAGACATTCTGTTTTGAGAACGATTCCTGAGATCGAGGATTTAAAGCCGGAACAAAAAAAATGTTTGGTGAATTTTATCATGGAGAAAGACGTTATTGCCCTTCTTCCTACAAGATTTGGGAAAAGCTTAATATACGAGTTAGCCCCATTAGTGGCGCATTACATACATCATGACCAATAGTAGCGATTGGTTAAATATAAAAGTACCCGCCTACTGTCGAGCAAACAAATCCTAATGCTGTGAGGTCAGACGGTTTCCACGAAGTGAAACTGGCTGATGAATGAGGCTAAGATAATTTTACTTGTCATGTGAACTTCTTGGAAGATTTGATTTTTGCAGTGTAGATAATAATTTGTGCAGGTATTGATACTAAAAAAGTCACATTCAGTGGACAGAAATGAACCTTTCCTGAATAGATTTAGAATCTTGAATTATGAATCTAGAAGTTCTTGAGCTGTATCAGAACAAGTATAAGAGCACATAGACTAGTATACATCCATGGACCACTATGGAAGCTCCATGTACACACATGTAAAGACACATGGGAATAGAAAAGAAAGTATGACCATTTAATACTGAAAATCACAGTCTGTTGTCTAAATATTGTTTAAAGAAAAATAAAAATTGTTTTATGAACTTGGTATCGGAATTGGTATTGAATATCAACTCTGTTCCTCAGTATCAATAAGTGTGACAACAACAATCATGTTCAGGTCATTTAATATTGTCACATGAAGCTTTTTGACACACTATATATATACACCGGATTATGTGTCTTTACTATGTTAAAAAAGTGAAAAACAGAACTAGTTCATTTTAAATGGTAAAAATAACAAATAATAACTTGCATGGTAACTTTACAGTTCTTGATTATTGGACAAAGCAGACTTATTTTGACCTCTAGAGCTGAATGTCCGGAAGACACATTTTGCTCAAATACATGGGAAAAAAAAATATTCCCTTCAGGTAACCTTCAGGACCTTTAAACTAAAGTCAAGTATATTGGTTCTATAAAGCATGATGTTTGAGTAACGATCAATATAATGTGATCTAATGAATGTAAAATGTAAAGTCTGAACAGTCCTGAGCTGTAAAACCACACATTTGACATGGAGACGGTCAATCAGGATTAACATGGACAAACTGCTCAAACAGCACAGGTCAGGCTTCTGTTTGTTCATCAAGTGACTGAGTGACCAGAACTAAATCAAAACTAAACAAGGACTAAACCAAGACTAAACAAGGACTAAACCAAGATTAAACAAGGACTAAGCCAGGAAAATGCTGAAAGAGAAAACATTAAAATAGTTTCATTTAAATAGACTTGGTCAGGGATTTAGTTTTGGACATACCAGCGTTGAAATGTGAGCGGTTATGGAGCATTTTTTTGTATAATTTTTATTGTTGTGTTTTTAGGGTGACCATCTTTACCATATGTCCAGGGCCAGAGACTACAGATAAAAAATAGCCTCTCTGGCTAATTCTAGCACATTTACAGAAATGATGATTCATGTACACTGTCCCTGTTAAATAGACCAAATAAATAAATGAAAAAATTGGAGGTACTATTACATACAAAAATGAAAAGTCCTTTATTAAGATATGGACCAGCCCATGTGTTTAAAAACCTGCGCGCACATACCAGGACTATACCAGGTCTAAATGAGGTCTAAAAGACGACTATAATGTGTAAGAGTTGTTAAAAACTAGGACTAATGCAAATGTTATGCAATGCAAAATTGAGAAAAATTTGGATAAAACAGATCTCCATGGAGACAAAGATGTGACAGACCCTCCACCAGAAAGGTTCCACATTGTACCATTAAAGGTCCTATGTTTACGCAAAATGGACTCTTGTGAGCTTTAAGCCATGTTATAATAGTGTTACCTCCTCAAAAACATACTTGGAGTTGTATTTGTTTGTTTGAGTAATCCTTTATTATTAGTCTGTCTATGTCTCCAAAGCTCAAAATGCTGTGTTCCACCTTGTGATGTCATGGAGCACCTGGCCATTTTAAAGTTGCTGTCTTACCGGAGCCAGAACATGTACAGTTTATTTGTTTTAAGGAGGAGATTGAGAAGGAGAAGGACGAGGTTTTTGACCGTGGCATTTTGTGGGGCAGTGGCAGCAACGTCTGTAGAAAGGAACGAAGTGTAATGTGATTGCATTGTCGTCCGCCAAGGTTGTGGCCTTCTTCCAGTTTCTGCTTAGCCTGATTCATCAACCAGTTTCACTTTGTGGAAACCGTCTGACCTTGTGGCATTAGGATTTGTTTACTCGACGGTAGGCGGGTACTTTTTTTTATTTAACCAATTGCTGCTATTTGGTCGTGACGTATGTAATGTGCCTCTAACGGGGCTAAATGGTATATTAAACTTTTCCCAAATCCTGTAGGAAGAAGGGCAATAATGTCTTTCCCCTTGATGAAATTCACCAAACATTTTTTTTGTGCTAGCTTTAAATCCTCGATCTTGAGAATTGTTGCCAACACAGAATGTTTGTCTTCGTCTACATCCATCTCAACCGTTTTGTTTACTGTTGTGCTGTACCACAAGAGGGACCCAGACAGGCGCTTGAGTTTGACGTCGTGGCTTGACAGCTCTTCACTGATTGGCTGGTGTGCCGTCTACAACTTCTGGGGTTCTTGCAAACCGTCTAGTGTATTTTGATTCCTGACCTAGTCGCTGGAGAGAAATGAAATTGATCAGAGGCACTAGGTGACGCCAGCCTGGCTAGTTTTCTCCTGCTTCAGTGCAGAATAGTGATGTTTGTCGCTGGTTGATGACGTGTAGGTGAGATGAATGCGACCTGGCTTCAGACTGGTTTTAGACTGAAGTCGCATGTCAAAAGATCGATTATGTATCGGATTTAGGAGCACATATCCAAATGGCCTGGGTCGCATTTGAAAAAAATCTGATCTGTGTCATTCAGACTATCATTAAAAGATCAGATACAGGCGGAAAATCTGGCAAAAAATTGGATTTGGGTCATTTCAGGCTGCAGTCTGAACATAGTCTAAATATGCAGGGATTCTGTGTGAATAAAATAATACACAACTCCAGATCTGTTTGTCATGAGGAGACATTATAACATAGATCAGAAACTAGGGTAATATGGGCCCTTTAAACTACAGGCAGCTTTAACACGTGAGCCCTGCCCACACTCCAGAGTGCTTTGTTTCCACTGACGGCTTTATTTCTCCGTACTGTCCTTTGCTTCGCTCGGCTGGAGAGGTGAAGTGTTCTGGAGAAGTTGAAACTAAAGCTCTCCTCCTGAGACATTCACAAACTCAGATTTACACTGTACTTTTAACTCTGTGTGAAAAAACTGTGTGAACATGTGTTGTACAAAGAGCCTATTCAAGTCCAGAGGAACCCTGACCAATGCATCCACCTGGACTGAAGCACCCTACAGCACCCTAAAGCACCCAGCACCGGACACCATAAAGACTGTAGACAGAAATGCTTAAATCAGAGGTGCCAGTGCTTAGTTACATTTACTTGAGTAACTTTTGAATAAAATCACATCTCTCAGAGGAGTTTTCTGACAAACATTTACACCGTACTTAAGTAACACTGTATTAGCAGCATTTAGTTCCGGACCCAGGACCAAGAGATTAGTTCTGGTTTAGAACTGGTTTAGTTATGGTTTTGTACCAGTTCTATTTTTGGCCTGGTTTAGTCCTGTTTTAGCCCTGGTTAAGTCCTGGTGAAGTTCTGGTTTAGCCCTGGTTTAGTCCTAGTCTGGCCCTGGTTTAATTCTAGTGAAGTCCTCGTTCAGTCTCTGATTTAGTCCTGGTCTGGCCCTGGTGCAGTCCTGATTTGGTCCTGGTTTAGCCATGGTTTAGTTCTGCATCAGTTCTGGTTCAGTCCTGGTCTGGCCCTAGTGTAGTCCTGCTTTAGCCCTGGTTTAGTCCTGGTCTGGCCCTGGTACAGTCCTGGTTTAGACCTGGTTTAATCCTGGTTTACTTCTGGTCCAGTCCTGGTCTGGCCCTGGTTCAGTCCTAGTTAAGTCCTGATTCAGTCTTGGTTCAGTACTAGTTCAGTCCTGGTTGAGTCCTGGCTCAGTCCTGATTGAGTCCTGGCTCAGTCCTGTGTGAAGATGGTTCATATTGTCGTCAGCAGAATCACGCGTCTCATTTGTGTCACGACTCTTCAAAGATCGTCAGAGAAATGAGCTGTGGTGAAAAGTGTGTCATTGCAAAGATACTACTGCATTCTGAACATACTGAACCAGACCAGGACTCAACCAGGACTCAACCAGACTAAAACTGGACCAGAACTAAACCAGTACTGGACCAGAGTTAGAATAAGATTTAGTCCTGGTCTAGTCCTAGTCTAGTCCTGGTCTAGTCCTGGTTTCAGGTTGAGATGTTGAATGGATGTGAGAGGAGCACATGTGGAGCGGCTGACGGAGGAGAATCGATGCGTTCCTTTTATAATTCAGTGTAAAACCTCATGACCCACAACAATACAGACCTCACACGAGACCAGACCAAGACCAAGGACCAAGACCAGGACCAAGACCGGGACCAAGACCGGGACCAAGACCTGGACCGAGACCAGGACCGAGACCTGGATCGAGACCTGGATCAAAACCTGGATCAAAACCTGGATCAAAACCTGGGTCAAGGTCTGGAAAAAGACCAGGAAACAGAGACCAGACCAGAGATCAGACCAGGCACCTGGTACCAGAGACCAGAGACTAGAGACCAGAGCAGAGATTGGGTACCAGAGACCAGACCAGGTACGAGAGACCAAAAACCCGAACAGAGACCAAAACAGAGACCAAACCAGAAACCATGTACCTGAGACCAGACCAGAGACCAGAGATCAGGGACCATGGATCAGAGACCAGACCAGGTGCCAGAGATCAGGGACCAAGGACCAGAGACCAGACCAGGTGCCAGAGATCAGGGACCAAGGACCAGAGACCAGACCAGGTGCCAGAGATCAGGGACCAGGTACCAGAGACCAGACCAGAGACCAGACTAGAGACCAGACTAGAGACCAGACTAGAGACCAGGCACCAAAGACCAGACCAGACACCAAACCAGAGACCAGGTACCAGAGACTAGAACAAAGACCAGGTATCAGAGACCAGACCAGAGACCAAGTACCAGAGACCGGGTACCAGAGACTAGACCAAAGACCAGGTACCAGAGACCAGACCAGAGACCATGTACCAGAGACCAGGTAGCAGAGACCAGACCAGGTACCAGAAACGAAACCAAAGACAAGACCAAGTATCAGAGACCAAAGAGCAGACCAGAAACCAAACCAGAGACCAGGTACCAGAGACCAGAGACCAGAGTTCAGGTACTAGAGTGGGACCAGAGACCTGAGCTCGATCCCAAGCTCTATATTGGACAAGGATGGAATAATATATAAATAAATATCAAATGATAATATTGCTATAAAAAAGGTCAACAACAATCATTTGTGGTCCATTCTGTCAACTCGTCCGCAAACAGTATCACGATTTCCCCCCAGTAAACCCCTCACATTAGACCTATTAATAGTAAAGTCATAATCCAAAACTAATTATTTCGAATCAGCTGAACTTTTCACTTACCCTTTCTCACAGTTACCCCCTCTCCTCCCTCTTCCCCCTCATAACCTCACTCCTCTACCCCCTTGGCCCTCTCTTTCTCTCCGTTCCTCCTCTCTTCTCTGTCTCTTCTCTTTCTCTCTTGTATCTCGTGAGTCAGTGTGGACATTCTTGTTTCTTCACAGCAGTAAACTGTAAAATCCCTGTGAAGCAGTGCAGGTTCAGTTGTGTCCATTTTACACTCGTATATTCTCATACTGTACTCTACTATTTACTATATACCAGAAAGACAATACATATTTTGGATGTAAAAATATTGTCCTGACCAGGATTTTTAAGTCATAATTGTTCAAGTTTAATGGTGCACTGTGTGTCTTTTTTGTTGGGGGTCTGTTACCTGTTGTTTCTATGGATGTGTGATATAGCCTGGAATAGTGATATAGCCACAGTATGACTTTAAACAGATCTACCTTACATTTATTCAATTACAGGTGGTTTTATAGCTCAAAATGCAGCTTTAAAGTTCATGACAGGATAGAGCAGGGGTGTCAAACTCAAATTCACAGAAGGCCAAAATTAAAAACTGGGACCAAACTAAATATTTATAAAAAAAAATTTCAACAACATCTGCATGTTTTCTCTTCTTTCGAGATATGTAATGTTAAACATTTTCTTAGTAAAATAAATGTTTAATCATAGTTTTGCTTAAACACTGAATCCAGAACAAGCATAATATAAAATAATAACAACATTTTAAATAAATAATGTCTCTATAGCCTATCTGTAGCTAGTGGGCCAACTCTAATACATGTTTGATATGATCTCGCAGGCCAAATATAGTTTTATTGTGGTCCAAATTTGGCCCCTGGGCCTGACTTTGACATCTCATTAGATCAGATTCAGTCTATTTTTTATTTTTATTTTATATATATATATATATATTAAAGGTTCTATATTGCACAAAATTGACTCTTGTGACCTTTAAGTCTGGTTATAAAGTTGTTACCTCCTCAAAAATAGACCCGGAGTTGTATTTTGTTTCATTCACAGATGTTTGAGTAATACTTCATTATTAGACTGTCTACACCTCCAAAGCTCAAAATGCTCTGTTCTATACTTTGAGATGTCATGAAGTGGTAGTTTTCAAATTAAAAGCTACCTTTTACTTTTAGTTCAGTAGAGCTTGGCAATCCCAGGGCTGAAATTATTCAATTGATTCTAGAAAGTGTGTGGATTTTAAAAACACAATGAAGCACTTCCTGTATTACCACATGACATCACAAGGTGGCACACAGTGCTTTCAGTTTGAGAGAAGCAACTCAGCCTAAATATGCAGGGTTTGTGACTTATTTTGGTGGGATACAGTATCTGTGGTTAATATTTGTCATAGTTTCACATACATTAAAAACAACACAACAACTGTACAAGAACTCACTCTTATGTAACAGATAATACTCCCTACAACTGTACAACAACTCACCTTATGTAACAAATAATACACCCTACTTGCTTTGTTACCTTTATCCCATTTAGAAAAAAAAAAAAAAAAAAGTTTTCGGGTAGTGGATGGAATACTTTGAGGATCTCCTCAATCCAACTATCACGTCTTCTGTGATAGTCCTGATAAGGTCTATACCAGGGACTGGAGAGGAGAATCTGGCCAATAGTCCAACCTCGGATCCAGGAGGAGCAGTGTGGTTTTTGTCCTGGCCGTGGAACACTGGACCGCTACACGTGTCTGATGTTGTCCTGTTGGCTTCATCAGACCAGGACCTGCAGCACTGGGGCAGTTTGCAGCCAAGTGTGAAGAGGCTGGGGTGAAGATCAGCTCTTCCAAATCTGAGGCTGTAGTTCTCGACCGGAAAAAGGTGTCTTGCCCTCTCCGGGTGGGTGGAGAATCCCTGCCTTAAGTGGAGGAGTTCAAGTATCTCGGGGTCTTGTTCATGAGTGAGGGGAGGATGGAGCGTGAGATTGACAGGTGGATCAGTGCAGCGTTGGCAGTGATGCGGTCACTGTATTGGACCATTGTGGTGAAGAGGGAGCCGAAAGGCAAAGCTCTCGATTTACCATGAGTCCTCCCCTCACCTATGGTCATGAGCTCTGTGTTATGACTGAAAGGACGAGATCGCGGATACAAGCGGTCAAAATGAGTTTCCTCCGCACACACACACACACACACACACACACACATATATATATATATATATATATATATATATATATATATATATATATATATATATATAATATATATATATATATATATATATATATATATATATATATATATATATATATATATATGTGTGTGTGTGTGTGTGTGTGTGTGTGTATAAAATTCAGCTTGGTAAACAAAATATTCTGAATCAGCACCCTCAAATTTGCCATTAGGATTTCTCTTCTGTGAAAATACTCCAAGTATTTAGTGAATTGAACAGTTGAATGTGTCATATCCACGCTCATGTCTGTCATCGTCCACCAGATGGCGCCATAGACCAAGTCAGTATAATGCATAGTGACTGCTCTGTACTGACTGTGGAGGAATTGTTGGGTTTCAGGTGACATCACAACATTCTATAGATCAATATGTTTTACTACTTGCAGGTCACTGACTTGGGACTTGAGTCAGACTTGAGGCCTGTGACTTGAGAAGACTTGATGCTTCTCCTAAAAAAATATATATGTTTTTAGAAAATACTATATACCATGACTTACAATTTTGTTTAAAATTTTTATAAATTGCTAAATTCTAAGCTGTATTTGGTATTTTGGTTTAAAGACTTGAAGTTCAAAGCAGACGACTTGGATTTGACTAAGACTTATGGGCCAGTAACTCAAGACTCGACTTGCTGATTTGTCTGTCTTTGTTTTGGGACTTGACTCAGACTTACTTGAGACTGAAAAATCTCGGCCCAAACTTGAGACGATCCAACCACAGCCGCTAATGTGTATCACGCGTCTGTCAAACGCAGGAGACATCTCCTCTCCAAAATGTTCGTAACATTCAGAACAAAATACAGTATATCACTTCTTTTAACACAGATGAGTAACAGTTTGCTGCTTCAGTTGATGATTTGGAGAAAATCCATGCTGTTTCTCCTTCTTTACATAAGCAGGCTATGCATGTTCTTGACTCTGTCTGATTGGTTAATCCACCTGTCAATCACTTCCTCTGAAATCAGGGACACAGGATAGGGCTCCAGATCCATTCATCTTTGTAAAGTTTGTTTCAAAGCGTGTGGTTTTGATTGGCCTTGTAAGTAGACAGGAGAAATGATGGCTTGAATAGAGGAGGATAAAGATGACTCAAACTTGTACAAATCAGCCAAAATATAACTTTGAGAGAATCAACGACAGAAGGCAAACAACTATAACAAGGCTAAAAGCTCTGAAAAGTTGATTTTGCTGAATATGCCTCGTTTAAATCACATTTTGAGTTAGATTTTGTGTGCCACAGTATTCTAAAGTAGTTGTTGTTTACTGCTATTAACCAATCAATAAAACTCTGCTCCCTGTTTCCGATCTACTTTCTGATTGGTCGCCTGTGTGTGTTCTTCGTTCTGACCCAGATCCCGGTCACATCGATGACTTTGGCGCCCGTCGATCAAAGTCTGAACTCATGTTTGTTTCATTAAAGTCGTAAGTATTCACAAATGTACGTTTAATAGCGTAGTTCTGTAGTATTTCTTTGTTTTCCCATTCAATAGATATAATAATTGTTCATCGCTATGGCAAGATTCCGCATTTTTCACTTTTCTCAAACCTGTAGATGGTTCACAGCAAAAAAAGTGTATCTGCAGTGGGCGGAGACAGGGGGTAGGTGAAAACAGAGATTGGTAAAGGTTGATTTTCCGTAATATCTTTCCTCTCCATCACTCTATCCACTGCAGATGGGACGTGTTATTTTTGTTATGGTGCAGTCTCCCCATGTGACGTCAGCCTCAACCCTCCTCCTCTTCTCCTCCTCCTCTCTTTCTCCTTCTCTCTCTCTCTCTCTATCTATCTGTCTGTCTCTCTTTTTCTCTGCTGCTTCTCCTTATCTCTCTCTTTCTGTCTGTCTTATCTCTCTCCTCTTTCTGACACTTTCTCCCTGTTTATTTTTCCTTCTCTCTCTCTCTCTCTGTCTCTCCCTCTCTCCTCTTTCTGCCTCTCCTCGTCTCTCCTTCCTCTGTCTTTCCCTCTCTCTCCTTTTCCTTCTGCTACCCCCCATTCTGTCTCCCTTCCTCTCGCTCTCTCTCTCTCTCCTCCTCTCTCCTTCATCTTCCTCTGTCTCTCTTCTTCTCTCTGTTCTCTGTCTCTCTCCCTCGCTCCTTTTACCTTTCACTGTCTCGCTCTCGCTGTCTCTCACTGTCTCTCTCTGCCCCCTCCCTCGCCCTCTTTTTCTTTCCTCTTCCTCTTGTCTCCATCTCTTTCTCTCTCTATCTCTGTATTGCTCTCTTCCTCTCTCTGCCTCCTCTCTCTTTCTCTCTCTTCCCCTCTCCTTCTCCTTTCTGTCTCCCTCCCTCTCTCTCCTTTTCCTTCCGTTGCCCCCCTTTCTCTCTCTTCCCCTCTCTCCTTCACCTTCCTCTGTCTCTCTCCCTCCCTCCTGTTCCTTTCGCTGTCTCTCTCCTCTCTCTGCCCCCTCTCTCTCCCTCTTTTTTGTTCCTCACCCTCTTTTCTCTCTCTCTCTCTCCCTCCCTCCCTCTCTATCTCTGTCTTGCGCTCTCTCTCGCTCTCTCTCTCTCTTCCTCTCTCCTTTCTCTGTCTCTCCCCTCTCTCCTTCATCTTCCTCTGTCTCACTTCATCTCTCTCTCTGTCTCTCTCCTCTTTCTGCCCCCTCTCTCTCTCCCTCTTTTTCTTTCCTCTTCCTCTTGTCTCTGTCTCTCTTTCCCTCCCTCTCTCTCTCTGCTCTCTGTCTCTCCTCCTCTCTCTTTTTCCTTCTGCTGTCTCCCCCTTTTTTCTGTCTCTCCCCTCTCTCCTTCATCTTCCTCTGTCTCTCTCCTTCTCCTTTCTCTGTCTCTCACCATCTCTCTCTTTTTGCTTCTGCTGCCCCCTTACTGTCTCTCTCCCTTTCTCTCCTCTCTCTCCTCCCTCCTTTTCCTTTCACTGACTCTATCCCTCTGTCTTGCTGTCTCTCTCCTCTCTCTTTTCTTTCCCTCTCTCTCTCTGTCCCTCTTCTTCTTCTCCTCTCTCCCTTTCCCTCTGTCTCTCTCCATCTCTGCTGCACCCATTCTCTTTCTCTCCTCCCTCTCTCCTCCTCCTTCTGTCTCTGCCCCTCTTTTTGTCTCCTCCCTTCTTTCCTCCTTTAAACCCCATCTGTCTTTTCTATATTTATCAGTCACTCCATCTCTCTCTTTGTCTCCTTACATTCCACATTCCTTTCTTTCTTTCAGTATCCTCTCCCTCCCTCCTCCTCCCTCCATCCCTCCGCCATGCATTCTTTTTTTCCCTTCTCCATTCCTCTTCTTGTCTCCTCTCTCCTCCTTTTCCTCTTTCCTTCTTTCCTCTCATTGTCTCCTTCCTCCATCCCTCTTTTCGTCTCACCCTCCCCCCTCTTTCCCTGTTCCTCTCCTCCTCCCTTTCTCTCTTCCTCCTCCTCCTCTCCTCTGCACCATTCACAGATTTTTTTTATTTTTTTTCTTTCTGAATGAGCCTCTTCTTGCACTTCCTACAGCACCAGATGAAAAAAAAAAAGGTGATAAAACATTTTATATCTGTGTTCATTTCATAAGTCAGTACATAAAAATGCACACATACATTTTTGATGCTGTGAGGATGTTAGTTTTTTTTTTTTTTTTTTTCATATTTAGAGGTGAAAATCTGCCTAGCAACAGCCACAAGAAGGAATCAAGAAACACCCAGTGATACAGACTGATACTGTAATGGCTAATTACATTAATTTGAGTTTAATTACATTGAATACAATTCTTTGTTATTTTTAATAGTTTTTAACACATGACCAAACCAAATTTACAGTTGAAAATACTGTGGGTTCTTCTGGGGGCGATAGTACCTTAGTTGTTAGAGTGTTTTTCCAGTGATTCGAAGGTTGGTGTTTTGAATTCCTCTCTCGACATAAACACTGCTGGTTAAGTGGGCAGATCCACTGACCCACAGGTTGGTGGTGTGATTCCACCTCCCACAGATGAATGCTGTCATTGTACATCCATTTTCTTCTGCTTATTCGGGCCCGGGTCACGGAGGTAACAGTCTGAGCAAGGACTTCCTTCATCCCGCACACGTCCTCCAGCTCCTCCGAGGGACCCCAAAGTGTTCCCAGGCCAGCCCAGAGACATAGTCTCTCCAGAGTGTCCTAGGTCTTCCCCGGGGGCCTGCCCAAACATGGGAGGTGTTTGGGACATGCCCAAAACACCTCCCGAGGGAGATGCCCAGGAGGCATCTGGAACACATGCCCAAGCCACCTCAACTGGCTCCTCTCGACGTGGAGGAGAAGTGGCTCTACTCCAAACTCTTCCTGTGTGACTGAGTTCCTGACCCAATCTCTAAAGGAGCACCCAGCCACCCTGTGGAGGAAACTCATTTCGAGCGCTTGTATCCATGATCTTGTTCTTTAGGTCATTATCCACAGCTCATGATCATAGGTGAGGGGAGGAACATAGACTGACGGTAAATTTGGTAAAAAAAAAAAAAAAAAAAAAAAAAAACTGCACTAAACTGTACTACAGTACTCTGCTCGTGAGTTCACTGTCACTGTCCGATATTGAACTTGTCAGGTAACCAAAATTCGACGTCAAATGTAAATATGTCATATAATTATTTAAATATAAATACTTCATATAAATATAATTTTTTTAATTGAAAAAATCAACTAAATACAAGATGCAGATATGTATTATTTGCCAAAAAGTAATTTCAAAAACAGGCCATGACAACTGTTACGACCCAGCTCGTTGGGGTGAGGGAAGTAACAAAATAAAACCAAGAGGTGAAATGGAATAAATTAAATAATGTTTAATTAACAGGAAAGGTAAACTAACAAAACTCTAAAAATACACAGAAAACAACCTAAACTAAGAAACAGAACAAGAGTTTTGTGCCACAAAAGGGGTCACACAGGCTTAAACAATAACGAGTGGTACAATTAAGGGACACACACAAACTAAAACACAAGTTCCCCAAATTAAACCACATAAGCCCACAAACAGAATCCAGTGACCAAATCAAAAAAGGCACAAAACAGAACTAAACTAAACACACAAACAAACACAAAATGGCAAACTGGCCACCAATGCCAGCAGCCCCGAACAGGTGCTGGTAATCTCCTTAAGTAGGGGGCGGTGGCTGCAGGTGAGGACCAGGACCAGGGCTCCGGAGAACTCAGCAAAATCACACAAAACATGTTAGAACTAAGGCCTGGGGGCGTAACAACAACTTTTGAGAATTGCCTCATAGGGCCAGTTCAAGAGATGGGGGCAGAGGGGCTGGGGGACCGGAGATGGGGCCTTAGTTTGATCATCCCTGGTCTAGAAGCTGAAAACTACCAATAGGAGGGTGGAAGGGCATCTGACATAGAGGATATGGAAGGATGGGAGGGCATCTGACACACAGGTGAGGATAAGAATAGAGGGATAAAGGAGGAAACGCTGGTCTGACGTTAAGAATGAGCTGAAGAGAATGATGGAGGTTAAGAGTCCATTCACAAGAAACAAGAGCGAGGAGGAACTGAGGAGGATTATGTAACAAGAGCACAGACTGAGAGAGAGGAGGGAGAGGAAGAGAAGGGAGGAGGGAAGAGAGAAAAAAGGAGAGGGAGAGAGCAAAGCGGGGATGAGGGAGGAAACAAAATAGGAGGGTGAGAGACAGAGAGAGGAGGGAGAGAGGAAGAAAAGAGGGAGAAGAGGAGGGGAGTGAGAGAAAGTGAGAGAGAAAAGAGAGAGGAGAGGTGACAAGAGAGAAGGATGAGAAGAAGCAATATTTATCTGACCACAGTACATTTGCAATGAATAGTCACTCATGAGAATGTTTTTCAGGTTTTTTTTAAGATTTACATGTGTAATGCCATACTGTGGAACATTCCAGACAATACATCACCATGTAGACAAACAGGCGGCAGACTTTTTGACAGAATTTCCATAGTGCATCTTTAAAGAAACATTCAGTTAAAGGTAATTTTATTGTAACTTGTCTTCTCTCAAGATCTGACCTCTCCTCGTCTCCATGGAGATCGATAAGTTTACCTCCATACTGCGGAACATTCTGGGCGAAGTAAGAGCATCTCCATGGAGACAAACAGGCGGCGGACGCTCCACTATCAGAAGGGAGGGCATCTGACACACAGGGATACAGGAGGATGATGCACTGATGTTATGTAATAAACAAATGATTCTCCCTCACTGAACTGAGATCTGAGCAAAAAATATCAGAGGAGGACTAAACCAGGACTAACTCAGAACTAAACCAGGACTAAACCAGGACTAAACCAGAACTAAACCAGAACTAAACCAGGACTAAACCAGGACTAGAACTAAACCAGGAACTAAACCAGGACTAAACCAGGACTAAAACCAGAACTAAACCAGGAACCAACTCAGGACTAAACCAGGACTAAACCAGGACTAAACCAGAACTAAACCAGACTAAACCAACTAAACCAGGGACTAAACCAGGACTAAACCAGGACTAAACCAGGACTAAACCAGGACTAAACCAGAACTAAACCAGGACTAAACCAGGACTAAACCAGAACTAAACCAGGACTAAACCAGGACTAAACCAGAACTAAACCAGAACTAAACCAGGACTAAACCAGGAACTAAACCAGGAACTAAACCAGGACTAAACCAGGACTAAACCAGAACTAAACCAGGACTAAACCAGAACTAAAACCAGGACTAAACCAGGACTAAACCAAAACTAAACCAGGACTAAACCAGGACTCTAAACCATGTCTAAACCAGAACTAAACCAGGACTAAACCAGAAAAAAATCAGGACTAAACCAGGACTAAACCAGAACTAAACCAGGACTTAAACCAGGACCTAAACCAGAACTACACCAGGACTAACACAGGCTAAACCAGAAATAAATCAGGACAAAACCAGGACTAAATGAGAACTAAACCAGGACTGAACCAGGATTAACCAGAACTAAACCAAAACTAAACCAGGACTGAACCAGGACTAAACCAGATCTACACTCAGGACTAAACCTGGACCAAACCAGAACTAAACCAGGACTAAACTAGAACTAAAGCAGGACTAAACCAGGACTAACTCAGAACTAAACCAGGACTAAACCAGGACTAACTCAGAACTAAACCAGGACTAAATCAGTGTATAAAGCGTTTTATTGTCCAGTGATCAGGAAGTGCACATTTGAACACTAGCTGTTGACAATTTACTGTCATAACAAAACCGTAGTCTCTGTGAAAGTTGTGAGAAGTTCTTCTAAACTCATCATGGTGAATAATTAGGACACTCTGAATGCATAAGGTCAGTGAGGAAGAACTTTAGACCACTGCAATCTGTTTCAAATGAACTAAAAATCAGGTAGAAAACTTTTAAGATCAAATTGTACCCTCCATTTAATATTTTCCAGGAACAGTTTCATAACCACAGCCAATACCAACAACGATTTGACTTTGTCCCCTGAGGAAAGCCATAGGCTGAAACGCGTCGGGACTTTTTAATTTGTCCATTAAGACATGCCGTAAACTAATAAAGGCATTTTATTTTGAACCAGTGAGTGCCTTGGGTTTTTTTTTTTTTTTTTTTTTTTTGCATCTTTGTAACGATTTGACTTTCTTTAAAATCACATTTCTCTTAAACTCTTAATCTATTTTTTTTCTCAAAAGATTTGAGCTAAAGCAACGGCCTTCTCCTCACAAATATGCTGTGAGATTAGAATTCTTGCTTAAAATCGTGTGTGTTTGCGATGATGTAACAGACTTAAGAGAAAAGAGAAAATCTGCAGTGGATTTGTGAATGTAACTTTAACCCAGATTTAAAGGCGCATTGTGTAACTTTTCTGCCGGAAGGTCTGTCAAATTCACTCTTTCTCCACAGAGATGGTATTGCTTTGTCTGTCATACATTTACATGAACTGGAAGAAGTAGTAGTAGTAGTAGTAGTAGTAGTAGTATTAGTAGTAGTAGTAGTATCATTAGTAGTAGTAGTAGTAGTAGTAGTAGCATTAGTAGTTGTAGTAGTAGTAGTAGTAGTAGTAGTAGTAGTAGTAGTAGTAGTAGTAGTAGTAGTAGTAGCAGTAGTAGTAGTAGTAGTAGTAGTAGTAGTAGCATTAGTAGTAGTAGTAATAGAATTAGCAGTAGTACTCCTAATAGTAGCAGTAGTAGAATTAGTAGTAATACTAATAGTTGTAGTAGTAAAATTAGTAGTAGTAGTAGTATTAGTAGTAGTAGTAGTAGTAGTATAGTAGTAGTAGTAGTAGTAGTAGTAGTAGTAGTAGTAGTAGTAGTAGTAGTAGTAGTAGTAGTAGTAGTAGTAGTAGTAGTAGTAGTAGTAGTAGTAGTAGTAGTAGTAGTAGTAGTAGTAGTAGTAGTAGTAGTAGTAGTAGCATTAGTAGTAGTAGTAGAATTAGCAGTAGTACTCCTAATATTTGCAGTAGTAGAATTAGTAGTAATACTAATAGTTGTAGTAGTAAAATTATTATAGTAGTAGTAGTAGGAGTAGTAGTAGTAGTAGTAGTAGAAGAATTAAAAGTGGTAACAGTAGAAGTAGTAGTAGTAGTAGTAGTGATGATAGAATTAGTAGTAGTAGTAGTGGTAGTAGTTGTTGGATTAAAAGTAGTAATAGTGATTGTAATGATACTAGTAGCAAAAATACTAAGATGTAGTAGTAGTAGTAGTAGTAGTAGTAGTAGTAGTAGTAGTAGTAGTAGTAAAGTCTCCTTTCAAGTACCTGTTGTGTGTGTGGGTCATAAAGCAGGAGCTTTTTGACCCTGCAGGCCTGCGTGCTCCGTGGGGCAGTATTTATTTGCCCTGCCCCTCCTCCCCTCCTCTGGGTCACAGTGACAGGTCAGTGTGGAGGGTGCTATCCACGTCGTAAACATTCCAGGAAAACACAATTGCATTTGACCCCGCGTGGACAGGAAGTTCAGGGGTCAAAGGTCACGGTGATTACAGCCTTTCCTCCTGAACTCTGACCCCAGTGAATCACAGAGTACACAGAGACATGAGGGGAAATGGTGCAATAACTAAACAGGCTACAACATGATTATGGACATGTGTTGAAAGAGTGAACGTGGAACCACTTACAGTTGAGGGGCATTTTATTAAAGCCACAGTGTGTAACATTTGAGCTGAATAGACAAATATATAAACATTGTGATAAAAGAAATAATATACTGTAGTGTAGTCAAAATAGTGTTGGTGATTTTATTTACAGTGCACAAAATAGTGAAAATTAAATATATTTACAGTCTGTAGCAGCCCTTAAATGGACCTGGAGCCTGGTGTGTGCGGTACACACAACTCTTCATCTTAACACACACTGCCTCTGTGAAGATGGGAGACCTCTTTTATAGTATGAGGCTCCTTTCCCAAATTAATGAACAATGAAAATTGGCTTTTTCTCTACTAATAGAAACAAATACATTCCCCCTTTAATACTGAAAAATCATAAACATTATCATAATCATAATCAAAAATACCCTAATAATAATCTAAGCACAGATAGGAAAAAATATATTTATACATTCATTAAGTCACATGGTGTTACTCGTGATGTCACACATGTGCGTCCTACGTGTGACTCAACATCATGCAGAAGAAGGTGACGCTTGAGCATGGATCTATAATCAAAACTGGATAAGGCATTGCCTATCAGTCCCGGTTCCAGACCGACTAGTGGCCACTCCAGGTACTGCAGCTCTCGGGAGCTTTGGCGCAGAAAGAATTCTCCCATAGAGGCACAAAGCATTTTTGGGGAATTCAAACTGTAGGGATTTTTTGCTGTTTTCACAACATACACTTTTTGAAATGTTTAAATCCTCAAAGCACCTAAAAGTGATCTTTGTAACAGTGAGCCTAGCCTCGCTTTGAGCCCGTGCTCTTGCCACTCTAGCAGCTCTCACTTTGATTGGTCCAAACGCTCCACATATGTTACAGGTGTCACATGGGTGGGAGGAGCTCGCCCCTATTGAGGAAGTAAATGTGAAAGAGAAAATTAGTTTGGGCCCATGTGCCAATGAGCACAGGCCACTGAGAACAATACGACGCCATCTTGGGTTCACCTTCAGATTTTATTATAGTTCTATGAGTGACACTCACTGAGGGGATGCACACTGAAAAACATAGTGCTACCTCCAGAAATGTACATAACCAACTGTACCTTTAAGGGTAACTTAAAAAGTGTTTTATTGTTAGGGGCTGTAACCCATTTTTTTTATAGATATGTTATTATTTTATACATTAAAAACTCATATTGTGGATCATTATGTTATAATTTACAAATTTTCAATTGCAATATTCATCTAAAACCACTTGATAAAAGAAACAAGTGCACTGACTTCTGTATTAGAAAACTGTGGTGCCCAGTGAGAGCTGATGTCGCCCTTAAAACCGTCACAACAAACATTTGACAACTCCGATGGACAGCTGCAGATTATGGTAGAAACCAAAATGCCTGCTCAACCCTGCCGGATCCTGCGTGTATCACAGATTAAGAAAATAAAACTGGAGAACGAAGTAAGTACAGGGCAGTGGGCGTGTACCAGTGGTGGTGAAAACGAGGGTAGATCTGCAACATGGTGTCTTGAAAATAAGTAACTAAAGATTGCTCAAACCTGCACAAATCACTCTAAATACAACTTCCAGAAGGTAAATGAAAAGAAGAAACAATGACGACATGGTTAAAGGCTCTGAAAATTAGTTTAGTCCAAGATTTCTAGTATAAGCAGCTCTTGAGGTCAAAATAAATCCAATATGTACTGTCTAAGTCTAATTATAAAGCATTTTATCATCCACAAACCAGGAAGTAGCACTGTTAGCATGCTAGTTGTTGTTAGTAAGTTATGGAAAGTGAATAATTACGATGCTCTGAATGCATAAAGTAAGTGAGGAGTAACTATGGACCACTGCAAACCGTTTCAAATGAACTACTTCTGTTTTTCCTGTTTCTAAGACAATAAAAATCCGATACAGCGCCGTTAAAACTCCTGGTGATGCTGTTCTATTACTGTCTCTTTCCTGAGTTCAGACCCGGAGCACTTTTCCACGCATCGATCCAAACAGGAAACAGGAAGTGCGTCCGTGGTAACGTCTGGTCAGGTGACTGAACCAGGTCAAACGTGGCTCTCGTGCTGATTTAGGTCACACACACACAGAGAACAGATCAATGATATGGATCACAGTGTTCTCAGGAAGAACAGGGGACTGGTACAACTGTGGGTTAGAGTGATGTACGCTTTGCCTGAAATGTTGCGCAGTATGGGATTAAAAGTGCACTACCTGATTTTCACTACTACTTCATTTCTTACTTCATAACTTTTATACTCAGAGCATCTTAATAATTCACCATGACCAGTTTAGAAGCGCTTTTCTCCGCTCTCGTGATGGTAATTCTAACAGCAACTAGCATGCTAATGTGTACTTCCAGATTATTGGACAATAAAACTGTTTAGAATTTGATGCAAACAGTACACAGTGACTTATTTTGACCTCAAGTGCTGCTTACAAAGGGACTAATCCACTTTCAAATAAGTGGAATATATACAGGGTGTCCCAAAATATTTGATATCATTTCGGAGGCTAATAATTTTGGCAATTCTTGTTGAAATAACCTGAAATTTTTACATAATGAAACAGATCAAGATTTTCTATTTAATGTTTTATTTTTGTTCTGTTTTCAGGTTGAGCTGTTCACTCCCCAAAAGAAGTCATTTTGTGTCTTGGAATTAGAGCCCTGTTTTGCATCGTGACACATTTTGAAAGCTCAATGCGGGCGCGGGAGGGAGCAGGACTACACAATGCGGGAGCAGGTGGGAAGACAAACTGCAGTCCCTCAAACTAAATGAGTGTAAAGTAAATGATGAATGTAAGCATATCATGCATCATTTTTGCTGGTTATTTTATTTGGCATTAATAGAAACATTTTAAGCAGCAGACCGTCCCCCCTCCCGTACGCCGCGTGGAGAGTCCCTCCTCCCGTACGCCGCGTGGAGAGTCCCTCCTCCCGTACGCCGCGTGGAGAGTCCCTCCTCCCGTACGCCGCGTGCGTTGTGCCACTAAACCAGAACTAAACCAGCTCTAAAAACAAGTCCAAAATCAGGACCAAAACAGGACTAAAACAGAATTTAGCCAGGATTTAACCATGCCGCCGGACCTCCCACCACGCCTCCTCCCATATACAGCCCAATTCCGTTTCACTTCTCCGTGTTTGATAGAGCTTAAGAAAGCAAAGGTTCTCATCCTGCGGGACTTGCAGGCGGGAGCGGGGCTGAAAATTACAATTCCTTGCAGGAGTGAGAGAGAGCGGGACTGAAAGTTCTGTCCTGTGCAAACCTCTACTTGGAATCTGCTCGCACACAGTCACCCAAGACTGTGCAGCGCCTTCAGTGCAAAATTTGGGAAAAAATTATCAACTGGCAAACAAATTTGGACTTGGTACCAAACATTTAAAGAAGAAAGCTCCTTGTGCAGAGCTAAAGGATCTGGTAGACCAACATCAACATCCTCATTGAGCTTGCCTTAACAGTTTTCAGTAATTGCTTTTAAAATTATGTCAATTTTTTGGGGGACATCCTGTATATAAAAATATGCTGAAAAAATATCTTACATAACCTGTAGACCTTCTCCAAGTCTAGTATACTTAATGCCATAACCTGGAACATTCCAGACTATTTTTTTCATGTATGAAGTAATATCTGTTTCCTCTAATACAAATTGATTAAATAATAAAAGAAGTTCTTAGAATGAAAATGAGATATGTGTGCTGTCTGTAACTAATAATACGTTTTCACAGCAAAGCAGGAAGTGTGTCGTAACCATGCTAATTGGTAGTTTTCAGGTTGTAGAATGTGCTGATGTCATACTTCCAGATGGGGCGCAAGAGACAGTTTTTTCTATTAATTATATTGTATTAATTACATTGTACAAAACATGGGAAAGGTGAATTTCCAAATATAAAACCTGATCATTTCTATTACTTACTAGACCCAAGACCATGCTGGATTCCATGAACATCAACATTTATTTTACTTGCCTCCCATCTGTATTAAATAACACCAGCTGATAGAATGTTGTGACGTCATCCAAGATTTGTAAAAAGTGCTTATAAACTCATCATGGTGAAGGTAAGTGAGGAAGAACTTTGGACCACTGCAAACCACTTCTGTTTTTCATGTTTTTAAGACGTCAATATCTGATACAGAATCTACAAGTCAATGTAATGTCCCAGTAAACAAGGAAAAGTGTGTATCCAGGTCACAGAAGAAACGGTGAAGTAATGCAGCTGTAGTGTAATGTACTATAAACTGTATACACCTGATTTGACTTTGACTTTAGTTAGTACTCCTTTTTTGGTCTGTGTTTTTGGTCCCAGTCTTGGTTTGGTCCCAGACAGTCCTAGTCTTGGCTCAGGTCTGGACTCTTATGTAAGTCTGGGTCCTCTTTGGTTTCAGAGCGGATCGTATTACAGAGAAAGCTACAGGAAGTACAAGTGAGACGGAGATACAGAGTGAACTCAAAACCGTGGCACACAACCAGGCAATCAAACTGTGAAATGTTAAAGATGCACTGTGTAACTTTACTGGAGAGGGTCCGCAACCTGTTTGTCTCCATGGAGATGTTCACGCTTTGGTTTAAATTGTAACTGAATCTGTTTTGCATTTACTCAACCACAAATTGAACCTGTAATTTGTCTTGCAAGTCTCTATGGAGATTCTTAAGTTTACGACCATACTGTGGAACATTCTAGCCACATCGCCATGGAGACAAGAAGGTGATGGACACTCCACTAGACAAGTTACACATTGGACCTTTGAAAACTTGTCTAAATTACAAAATAGTTATGATTAGACTGACACAAATACATTTTAACACTTTTATTTTGTTAAAGGTGCACTGCGCAACTTTGCTGGTGGAGACGGAGATGTTATTGCTTTACCTGTGTACCCGGGTGGTTAGCAGGGACTAGTTTTTTTGTCCTACCGTAAGGCGTCCGTGAATGCATCAGCCTGCGCGTCGCTGTGCGTGGCTCCCGGACGTCACTCATTAGCGATTAGAAAAGGGTGCGCACGCCGTGAGGTGGCACTCGTGGCCTTTTCGGTTCGTAGACGTACGTGGCGCATGTAAGTAGCAAAGTAGTTTTTTTCCTGAGAATGTTCGCTGTTAAAAACTTGCCCTAATGTGTTGTTGTGGAATTCGGATTCAAGGTGCTATGTGTGGCGTTGGTGGTGACGGCGGTCGCTCCTAACACGCTCTGAGTCCCATATAATGTGGCCCCCTCTCCCTTCTAAACTTTCAGTAAATGCCTTTTTGTTGTGTACCTGGTTGCCTACCTGAAGCTTATTTATTGTTCCTTGTGTAACAGATTGCCACTGCTGCTTTATTCTTGCTCTTTATTCTTATTCTTAGTGTTGATTTTTAGTTGATGCATGTTGTGGGACAGTAGCTGAGGTCTCAGAGAGAAAGTGCAATATCTGGCCCAAAGTTAGGTTTCAGGGTTAGGACAAGTCACTTTAGCCCAAATAGCCCCCCTTATCACAAGCACTTTTCATCATCTGGAACTCTATACACTTTAACTTAAAGCCTCCCTCAAATACCTTAGCACAGTGGCAGAGCGTGCATTTCACACCTAGGCCTTCAGTAGCGTTCTGTCTGAAACAGTCCACTCCTCAATAACTATTTTAGGGTTATAAAAGCATCTTATTCTACAGAAACACAGTATAAAGAGCCGTGGAGATTCCGTGCACGTAGAAGTGAGGAGAGGGGGATGCGCGGTGCACGGAGAAGAAGTGAGAAGCGCTGGGGTGCTAAACCAGGATTAACATTGCCCTTGTCCTTTTTTATGCCAGAAAAGATTCCGTGAGTAGTCTAATAACGGAATCACCTGGAATGTTCCATGGTATGACATATCCAACAACATTTCCATCATATCCATCTATTAAACATGTCTATCTAGCATTTAGTCATTATGGTTGTTTCTACTGATCAAAAATACAATAACGCCTTCTGTGAATAAGGGTGACTCTCCACAGATCTGAACTGTAATGTAGTGTGGCAAAACTTCGCGTTGGTTTCGGAAAGTTGTGCAAAACTAAATTCATCAAGGTGAATAATTAGGATTTTCTGAATGTATTAGGTAAGTGAGAAATAGCTTTGGACGACTATGAAATGTGTCTGAAATGTCCGACATGAATCTGGCGTTTTATGTTTTTACGCTAAGAGTTCACAAAGTTCATTCCGTCTTCTTATTTGTTCAGTGTTCGTTGAGGTGTAGCAGCAGTTACAGATCAATAAAACAGTCCAGACAAACTCACACATGTTTCAGACCAGTCAGGAGCCGGGGTGCTTTACGACGGGAGCGGATTCGACCAATCAGAGGCTGGGATTTCTTTATGAAGGGCCAATAAACAGCAGACTTCCTGCTTTGGGTCGTAATGGCAGCAGCTGTTTGGAGCCAGACCTTAAGGCCAAGTGAGGGTCAGCTACAGGACAAGATGCTACACGGAACTTTTCTGATTTTCTTGCTTTACGTAGAGTTATTAGTCAGATCTGCGGAGAGGCAACCATGCTGGCAATAAGAATGTGTGGTTTACAAGAGGTTTCTGAGCAATAAAAACACCAGTAACAGAATAAATAAGCTAGAGCAGTTTAATGCCATACTGCGAAACATCCCAGGGAAGTATAGTATTTTCATGAAGACAAGCATCTAGTGGAACCCCCGACCAGAAAAGTTACACAGTGCAGCTTTAAAATAAGTGAACAGATTTGGCCAAGTAAAATTGTCCCCACGTCATAATTTGGTTTCAACACAAAGCTTGAGGTATGTTTTGTTTTGTTCACACAAACCCTGCATATTTAAACTTCTAGAAATAATCTCTCAAACAGAAAACACTCCATTGTGTTAGTCAAACATGTGTGAATGAAACGAAACACAACTCCAGGTCTGTTTTTGATGAGATAACGTTCAAACATGACCAAAACATAACATTTAACATAAACATGATTTAAACATAACATTTAACAACATGAACATGACTTAAACATAACATTTAACAACATGAACATGACTTAAACATAACATTTAACAACATAAACATGATTTAAACATAACATTTAACAACATAAACATGATTTAAACATAACACTTTAACAACATAAACATGATTTAAACAACAACACATTTAAACAACATTTAACAACATAAACATGACATTTAAACATAACATTTAAACATTTAAACATAACATTTAACAACATAAACATGATTTAAACATAACATTTAACAACATAAACATGACTTAAACATTTAAACATAACATTTAACAACATAAACATGACTTAAACATAACATTTAACAACATAAACATGATTTAAACATAACATTTAACAACATAAACATGATTTAAACATAACATAAACATGACTTAAACATAACATTTAACAACATAAACATGACTTAAACATAACATTTAACAACATAAACATGATTTAAACATAACACTTAACAACATAAACATGACTTAAACATAACATTTAACATAAACATGATTTAAACATAACATTTAACAATATAAACATGACTTAAACATAACATTTAACAACATAAACATGATTTAAACATAACACTTAACAACATAAACATGACTTAACATTTAACAACATAAACATGACCTAAACATAACATTCAACAACATAAACATGACTCAAACGTAACATTCAACAACATAAACATGACTCAAACGTAACATTTAACAACATAAACATGACTTAAAGCTCATAAGAGTCAATTTTGCATCATATAGGACCTTTAAACAAGTGAAATGATCATAATCAATCTACTTCATGAATCGAAACAAGCAAAAATGGCTGAAATTAAGATTAATATTCTGAAATCATGTCATTTAAACTCTATATATTCCTTTAATCATAGCAGAGTCTCACTGGACTGCTGAGTTTGTTTACACATGTGTACTTCCTGAGCCTGGATCACTGCCGGGTCGTTCAGGGGTCACTCGCTCAGGATCGATTTCACACCAACACATTTAGAACTCACACCACATCACAACTAGGTCTGAACTTGCACTGAATCTGGAACTAAACCAGGACTAGACCAGAACTAAACCAGGACTAGACCAGGACTAGACCAGAACTAAACCAGGACTAGACCAGGACTAAACCAGGACTAGACCAGGACTATACCAGAACTAAACCAGGACTAGAACAGGACCAAACCAAATCTTACATTAGGACTAAACCTGAGATCAAACCAAGACCAAACCAATCACTTGTTACAGATAATTTTTATAGACTGAAAAAAAAAAAGATGATCTTAATATATGTAGCCCATTTATGAGTCAGGTTTGTGGAGATGTGAGCCCACACACAAGTTTTTCAATGCAATAAACAACAACAACAACAGCAACAACAAACATGCTTTTAATTTGATTTTATTTGGGGTTTGAAAAGATGAAATGATGAAAATGGTGGCGGTGAACTCTTTTTTAGCTTCTTGTTTCAGTGGAGATGTTACTGCTTTGCCTGGGATGTTCCACAGCATGGCATTAAGCTTATCTATCACCATGAAGAAAAGCAAGTGTATCCCATGGCTGAGTTACAAGTCAGATCTGTGGAAAGATTACCCCAATTTCAGTAAGAATGTGTGTTATTCAAGGTAACATTTAAGCAATAAAAACACCTGAAATAAAATAAATACAAGCTACTTTAATGCCGTACTGTGAAACCTTCCAAGCAAAGCAATAACCATGGAGACGAGCAGGTGGCTGACCCGACACCATACAAATACACACATTAACCTGAGGTACATGTAGTTGTCTTATTTCACTCCTGGGGTCATAAAGTCATGTGCCACCTGCAGGCAGAGGGGCAGCTGTGACCCGGCAGTGACCCACAACTGCCTAAACCACTGATGTCCTGCCCAAAGGTACAACAACAGTATGCCCTGATCAAAGCTGAGATTGAACCCCCAGCCTTCCAGTTTGGGTTCAAATAAGAAAGTAATTTTAGTATACATTTTCTGTGCTTTTTGTGATGTTGGTGCAAAATACTCCTGGTACTCAGATGTATGCTTAAAGCTGCACTGTGTAACTTTTTGAGATGATTTTAAAGACACTGTGGGACCTTTTGCCCGTTAAAAAAAGCAGCAGCATGTTTTTATTTTAATTGTTTAATTAGTATGGTGATTATGAGCTTGAAACCCACAAACACAACTGACTAAAATATTCCACATTGGGGGATTAAACCTTTCTATTGGCAGTGATGGAAAAAGTACAGTATTTTTCGAACTATAAGGTGCATTTAAAATCCTTTAATTTTCTCAACAATAGACAGTGCACCTTATAATCCGGTGCGCCTTATGAATTAATTCTGGTTGTGCTTACTGACCTCAAACTGATTTTATGTGGCACACGGTGCTCAAAAATCTGCCATAATGGTTTAGTATGACTAAAGTAAGCTATGAAGCCGCACCGCTTGATGGATTGTTGGAGCATTACGGTGACTATAGCCAGAGTCCAGCTGACCGCATCAGCGCACAAGGAGCAAACTGTTTTTTCAGCACTTATAGTTTATGCAAATGAGCCATGTGGTTTCAAGTTTTGTTTCTGTAAAACACAAACAAATGTGCTCAAAGCTCCATTAAACACATTATTGCTCAATGTATATTGGAGTCATCCTCATTAGAAAAAAAAACAAACAAAAAAACTTAAATGATCCACCCACATTCACATTCATAATACACATTCACCAAGACAGGGAGGCAACACCGGGCGAATTACGCCTCGTTCTGCCAATGGATCGTGGACGCCTGGGCTAAAGGATCAGTCTCAAGTGTCGTCTGTTTGTTTTGGTTAATGCGCTTTATAATCCAGTGCACTTTATGTATGAAAATAGACGAGAGAATTCCTTATAGTCTGAAAAATATGGTACTCAATGTTGTTACTTAAGTAAAAGTTCAGATATTGGGGGCGGGAGTATCACCTAAAAAAATCAACTAAAGTAAAAATATTAAAGTACCCCATTAAAAAATGTACTTAAAGAGTAAAAAGTAAAAATATTTCACACAGATTTTAAGACCTAATAAAGCCCCAAATGTACTGATCTTGATTTATACTCAAATTTGTCCTCATTCTTTACTTTTACTTCATTACTACTTTATTCTACTTTGTTATGTTGCACCACAGGCTATCTCCATGGAAACAAACAGGTGACTCCACAAGGCTACATTACTCCGAGTTAGATCTGTGGAGACGTGACCTTACATTCCAGGAAAAGCTTTTGTTAAGGCAGGTGTCAGGCGCGTTACCTTTCCCCCCCCTCACTCAGCTAAAACAAACAGTTACTCCACCTTAAGTGATTTAAGGTGGACTGGCACTTTAAGGTGTCAGTGTGCAGAGGTCATAAAGAGATCCCTGGAGAGAGGAGGGGGGGCAGTGAATGTGTGGGGGTCACGGGAGGTCAAAGGTTGTTTTTAGAGTTGCCAGATGAAAGGAAGTCTGGACCGGTCTGGACTGAAGGCCCGGACTAAACCAGGACTAAAGACCGAGACTAAACCCAAGGTAAGTTTTTGAGGAGGTAAAAACATTATAATGTGACTTAAAGCTCATAAGAGTCAATTTTATGTAATATGGGACCTTTAGGAAATAATTGGATGGGTCAAATGCAGACAGATTCCGCAGTGTTTCTTTAATTTACATTTTCCTCTCGTATTCCCACAGGTTAAGTGATTAAAGTGAACTCTCTTTGTTGAAGTCATGTTAAAAGTTTGTCCTCCTTCAGTCTCCCGCGGAGTCCCACAAAGCCACAGACAGGAGCAGTGCACTCTGGGTAACCCCTCACCATAGGAGGAGTCACGGGCCGTCTGAGCACAAAGCATCGTGGGATACAGGGGAAGTCAGGAGGTCAGAGGTCATCTTTAATCATAATATGTTGGTTAGAATGGTTAGAATTAAAAGGACACTACATCATTTTTCTGATAAGGAGTTTACTACCTGCTTGTCTCCATGGCGATGGTTATTTTTATTATGTTGTTATTATTGTTACTGGAATATTCAATTACAGAATAAGACTCAATGAAGATACAGGGAGGGCATCTGACACACAGGGACATCTCAGAACATATTTTTAGTGTTTTTAATTCCTCAAAGATACCTTGAAAAACTTGTATTCTTACAATGAGCATGGTCACCTCTCTATAGATCTTACCTGTAACCTGGTTGTTTCCATGGAGTTAGATAATTTAAATGCCATACTGAAGTGAAGAAAACTGGCAGAGAAGACATTGAACTTTGTGCCAGTTTTTGTTCCATGTGAAAAGGCTCAATAATTACAAAGATATGAATCATAAACCAGGTCAACAAATCTGCAATCTGACATTTAAAAGTTCTATATTACACAAAATGACTCTTGTGAGCTTTAAGTCATGTTAGAATGTTGTTACCTCCTCAAAAACAGACCTGGAGTTGTGTTTTGTTTCATTCACACATGTTTGAGTAATCCTTTATTATCAGCCTGTCTACATTTCCAACAAAGCTCAAAATGCTCTGTTCCAACTTGTGATGTCATGAAGTTTTAGTCTTCATCTTAACAGCTCCTTTTACTTTTACTTCAACAGAGATTGGCAATTCCAGGGTTGAGATGATCCAAATGAATCTAGTGACGGTGTATGGAGTTTAAAAACACACTTCCTGTATTACCACATGACATCACAAGGTGGAAGTGTTTTCAGTGTGAGAGAAGAACTAAGCCTAAGTTTGCATAGTTTGTGTGTTCACCATGAAATGAAACAAAATATAACTCCAGGTGTTAAAACCCAAAATTGATCAAAACATATTTAGGAACGGACATGGAAAACAAAGTTAAGGATTAACTTTTTTCACAATGGCTGGAAGTGCCGTAATGTAGGGTAAATGTCACTTCTGATTAATACTTTTCTATTGTAAAATATCTGTGAAAATGTCTCACATGTCTCACCACCATATTTTCCACCTTCATAAATCAAGACCCAAGATCCAAGGCTCAAGACCCACCTTTTTAGCTTAGCTTTTGAATGAAATCTTATGCATTTACTTGTTTTTATTGTACACATTTTATAATATTTATTCATTTTAGGCATATTTTTAGGTTTTCCAGTGTTTCCTCTGTAGGAGCCTCTGCATCAGGAGCGGGGGTCGGCTGCGGCTGCTGGGTCTGTCATGTGGGCTCCTGGTGGAGGGGATGGTGCTTGGGCCTCAGGTGCCCGGGCTTCATCTCTCCCCTGGCTCCTGTGGTGGTTCCTGGTGGCGGTGGATGACTCTCTGCTCCCGGTGTAGACGACTCCTCTGATGGTGCTTTCTCAACTGGTTCGCCTGTATTCAGCCTTTTAGCATGTTAGCGTGTGTGAGTTTGTGTGAGTGTGTGTGTGTGTGTGTGTGTGTGCGCGCATGTGTGTGTGTGTGTGTGTGTGTCTGGATTGTTTGGTTGTGTGGAGTCAGGCAACTATGGGGTTGGGTAGGTGGGTGGGTGGAAGGAAATGTGGGATTGTTTTTAATCACTGTAAAGCCCTTTGTGTTACATTTTTGTATGAAAAGCGCTTTATAAATAAAGTTTGATTGATTGATAAATCTGCCCCATCAGCAAATTTTCAACCAACAATGTCCACAAAGGATAAACATTCATCCATGAAGAATTTATCCACAACTATCAAGGTAAGAAAGACGAAAACTTAAAGGCAACAACGACGACACATTAGTGAACTACTCCTGAGCAAAACCAACATCATGGTCATAAATAAAACATAAGTAATAAGTAATTCCTTAATAAGTAACTTGTGAATGCTACAGATGTAATGTGTGAACAACTGTAGCAGCCGAAGTGCACAAATGTCTCTGTCTATACTAATCATCATGAAATTGACTTTTAATTTTAATTCTAGAATCAGTCTGAGTTCACAAGTTACTTAGTACTTAGTTTAGTCGACCTTTATACTCTGAAAATCATGTTCAATGTAAAAAATCTTTACAGAACATGTTCAAAATCCAAAAGAGCCAATATGAGTTTATCAAAAAGAAAATCAGAACAAACATTATGAAATTGTGTATATCTGTTAAAGGGCTGGAGCTCTGGAACAACTGTACAGAAAAGCTAAAATTGTGCACCAGTCTCTTTCACTTTATAAAGAAGTTTAAATGTTTAACTCTGGACAGATACATGAAATATGATACTTAGTTTGTGCTGTAGTACTTTGTTGTACTGTTACTGATTTGTTTGTTTCCTCTTGCTGTATTTATGAAGATGAACTGGTGTCAAAATGACGCTCTGACAAAGGAATAAAGGGTAAAGGCATAATAAGCTTAAGCTTCAGCCTACACCTTTTCAGTCTGTGTATGTTAAATATGACTGTCTGTGAATTAATGTCAAAATATACCTGTGACCGAAATAAATAAATAAAAATAGTTTTCGCTCAGTAGTTCACTAATGCGTCGGTGTTCTTGCCTTTACGTTTTCTTCTTTCTTACCTTGATAGTTGTGGATAAATTCTTCATGGACAGAATATTTATATTTTGTGGACCTTTTTGTTTGAAGATTTGGTGATGGGGAAGATTTATTAAGCTGGTGGAAAATGCGTGAGACATTTCCACAGATATTTTTATAGAAAAGCATTAACTGGAAGTGATGTTTACCTACATCAGGGCACTTCCGGCCGTTGTGAAAAAGGCCTATTTAAAGACTCCTAAGAGGAACAAAAAAAAACTTTTAAACATTCAAAAAATAGGAAACAAAACTGTGAAAAAGTCCCACCAAAAATAGACAATAAAAAAAAATACAGGGGAAAACAAAAGGTGCCCAAACCTAACTCCAGGTCTGTTTGCGATGAGGAAACAACGTTATAACATAGATCAAGCTCAGTTTTATTATATTGTTATTTGAACCCAATCTTTCCTTTCTTTTTAAAATAATAATGCATTCATCTTTACACAGCGTTGTTTTCTTGTGGTGAAACTGACCCTTGCGTAATCCGATTCCCTTGTTTACGTCGGTCATCTCGATCCCGCAGGTGTGACGAGAGTCCTGTTCGCTCGGGGAAGTCCTGGATCAGTCTCGTATTGATTTCAGTTTGTTCAAAGCTCCTCTCCTCCTTTCACTGCCCGTCAATCAAACGCAGGAAGTGCACGGCGGGGGGGCGGGGCTTGGGCTGGGTCAAACAAAGGCGCAGGTCAAAGGTCAATGAGAGGGGTCTTTGAGGATTAGACCAGTGGAGTCCTGGAGTCTGAGGGTTGGCTAAACAAAGGGAGAGCCTGGTTCTGGACCATTGCTTTTCCATCTGGATTTTCAAAAAGTACATGACAACTTTTATGTTCTTGGGTTTGTTTAAATTTCAAACTCGCTTTCAGTACTAAGGAACAGACTCGATCCAAATTTTCTAAAGCTATTCAGGAAAGGTTCATTTCAGTCCTGTAAATGTGACTTTTTTTTTTTTTTTTTATCAATACCTGCACAAATGAGTATCTTGTTTCAGTACTAGTTTTAGTATTGATTAGGGATGTAACAATAACCAAAATATTGTGTTATCAGATCGTCTGAGTTCTCACAATCATATCGTGGACCATCACAATATATCGAATTACAAGTCTCTTTGCTTAAATTAAGAGTTGTGGTGCAGCAATAGCTAAATAAGACAGAGGGAACTACATCGACCATGATCCTTTGCTCCATTTCAGTGTAGACTACATGAGGAAATAACAGTTCTAAGCACTTTTAAGTCTTAGTTCTTTGGATTAAGTCTTGTCAAGGCATTTTAAGAGGAAAAAGTAGCATATTAAATGTTTGTTAGCCTCCACAAAATATCGCAATAAATATCGTACTGTGAGATGTATATTGTGAAAATATCATATCGAGCCTCCCCACCATATCGTGAGCTTTCCCACAATATCGCAATAAATATTGTAGCGTGAGGTTCATACTGTAACAATATCATATTGTGAGACTTGGATATCGTTACACCCCTAGTATCGATTAGTATCTGTTTTTCTAACATTTATAAGTTGAACATAGCCTAAGTCTAAGGCTACTGTATGTTCAGACTGCAGCCTGAATGTGCGACCTGTATCTGATCTTTTAATGACAGTCCGAAGGACACAGATCAGATTTTTTCAAATGTGACCCAGGACACTTGGGTTACCTCCAGACTGCAGGGCTTAATTTTTTTGTGAAATCTGATTTTTTGTGAGGTTGTTCACATTTCCAATTAAATGTGACTTGTATGTGATCTCCAGTGTGAACGTCAAACACCCCAAAAGTGTCCTGCATGTTCATTGGAGAACACGACAATGTTACATGCAGTGAAAGTGCTCAGTGTTTATGGAAGTCACCTAAAAGCTGAATTTGTCTCCCAAAATACAGTTTAGTTCTTGATAAAATGGACAGGTTACACGTCCACAGCCATTTTGTTTGTTTGAGTCTTTAGCTTCCTTGTCTTTGGCTTGCAGGCTCTTTATTTTTTGTTGACACTGGAGCCAGAACCGCCTGTAGCCGCGCTCAGCCATTTCTTTGGCAATCATTTCAAAAACCACCCGGTTCCAATAAGACTCCTCCAATTTGGCCTGAATACAGCGATCCTTCGCTGATTGGCTGGTGCCTGAATTTGCACTTCCGGGGTTTTTGCAAACCATGTAGTGTATTCTGATTCCTGACCTAGTCGCTGGAGAGAAATGACATTGAGCGGAGGCACTAGGTGGCACCAGCCTGGCTCAATCTCCTCCTTAGAACAAATCATCTGTTCTGGTACGACAGCAACTTTGAAATCTCCAGGTGCTCAGTGCTACATCCATGTTTAGGCAACTTCCGTAAACACTGAGCACACTCGCTGTGTGTGATGTTGTCGTGTTTTCCAATGCACATGCGGGACACTTTTGGGGCATTTAAAGTTCACACTGGAGATCACATACAAGTTGCATTTAATTAGAAATGTTAAGCACCTCGTAAAAAAATCCAAATTGAGTATCAAGCCCTGCACTCTGAACATAGCCTAAGTCTAAGAAATAAGCATTTAATCAATCAAAAAAAGTTACTCTTAGAGATCACTAAATTACTCAAACATGCATGGATGGATCTAACTCTTCAGACATGTTTTTGGTAAGGGAAAGGATGGATGTTGCATAACAGTCGCTCTTTAATGATGGCGAAATAAAACAAAACAACAATAATAATAAGAGGGGTGAGAGTTTTGGTCGGTGAGTGTGATGTGGGTTTATTCTTGTTCTCGCGGACACTTCCTGTTCCTGTGACACGGAGCTGTCAGAATGTTCCTCTCTCCTCCCTTTGCACCACATCCTCTGTTTCCTGTGAGAAAGAGGAGGAGAGAAAGAGAGAGGGAGGACGAAGAGAGAGAGAGAAAGGGACAATGAAATGAGAAAGAGCTATTCAGAGAGAGGAAGGATAAAGAGAGAGAAAAGGGGAGGATGAAGGCCGAGAGACAGGGAGAGAAGGAGGATAAAGAGAGAGAGGCAAAGGATGAAGGGAGAGAGTAAGAGAGACAGAGAGAGGATAAAAGAGAGCGAGGGAGGATAAAGGGAGAGAAACAGACAGGAGAGAGAGAGAGAGAGAGAGGATGGATGAAGGGAGAAAGAGAGACGGAGAAAGGGAGGATAAAGAGGGAGGGAGGATGTAGAGAGAGAGACAGAGAGAGAGGGGAGGACAAAGGAAGAGAGAGACAGATAGAGAGGACTGATGAAGGGAGAGAGAGAGAAAGAGATAAAGAGAGAGGATGAAAAGAGAGAGAGGGGAGAATGGAGGGAGAGAGACAAGGAAAGAAGGAGGATAAAGAGAGAGAGAAAGGGGGAGAGAGAGAGAGGGATGTCGAAGGGAGAGAGAGACGGTGAAAGAGAGACAGGGAGACTGAAGGGAGAGAGAGAGAGACAGAGAGAGGGAGGATAAAGAGAGAGGGATGATGAAGGGAGAGAGAGAGAGAGACAAAGAGAGAGGATTAAAAGAGAGAAAGAGAAAGAGGGAGATTAAAAGAGAGAGAGAGAGAGAGACAGAGAGAGAAGGAGGATAAAGAGAGAGAGGGGGGAGGATTAAGGGAGAGAGAGAGGAATGTTGAAAGGAGGGAGACAGAGAGGGAGGATAAAGAGAAAGAAAGAGGGACAATGAAGAGAGAGAGAAAGAACATGAGAGAGAGATCAAGTATAAAGGGAGAGAGAGCATAAGAGAGGGAGGATGAAGAGGGAGGGACAATGAAGAGAGAGACGCTGAAGGGAGAGAGAGAGACAGAGAGAGACAGGAACAATAAAGAAAGAGAGAGAGAGAGAGAGAGAGAAGGAGGCAAGGTGAAAGGGAGAGAAAAAGAAAAGAGCAGAAAGAAAGAGACAGAGGAAGATGGAAGAGAGAGAGCAAGACAGACTGTCTACATCTCCAAAGCTCAAAGTTGAGAGTTGTTTTTAACACAAAAAAGTGTTAACTATCTGAAAGTTAAATGGAGGTTTGAGTTTTTGTTTGGGGGTTTTTTTGTTAATGTTTGTTAAGTTAATGGGACTTCCCCTAGTGTTCATTCAACTCCCCTTAGTGTTAATTTGGCACCGCCCACCACTTAAACTCCCACGAGGGAAGACCAGTTTGAACCAGTTTTGTACATCATTTCGTCTTAAATTAACTAAAATAAAGTGTAAAAATAAAACACCTCTGTGTGTTGTTTCGCTAAATCAGGATAACCCTACAAAGTGTTATCCGTTTACTTTCAAAATGTTAATATAACTCTTGATTTTGGAGTTGAACAAGAACTTTGGTCCAGTGTTACTTAATTAACATTTCCAAAAATGTTAAATTAACTCTAGAACAGTTGGACTCATATAAACTCTCAGAAAATGTTAAAATTGATTCTGTGAGACTTCATTTTAAGATTGCACTTTTTGCTGTGTTCGGGCTCTTAAAAGAAGTGTAAAAGAAGGAGGGATGGAGATAGAAATATGATACAGAGCGAGAGAGAGAGCGGGTTAGTCAGCGCCAAATGCGTCTGCCGGATCCGTGCCTCCACTTCCTGTCTGTGGGCGGTCACATGACGACAGCTGCTCTCACTCTGCTCGGTGTTGTTTTGGTTTTAGATGATAATACTGGGCCGTGCGGTGAGGATTTGATGAATAATAGAATCTAAAAGTAGGATTTTACACAGAAATGAGTCCAAATGTTCTGAAAATACATTGGAACTGGACTCATTTTTGTTGTGTACTTGGGCAAGACATCTGCACAAGTGTGAAAGGGAGAGAAAGAAAGAAAGAAAGAAAGAGAGAGGGAGGGTTAGAGAAGAGATGGTGGGTGGAGTGAGACAGAGAGAAAGAGAGAGGGAGGAAGAAAGATAGAGAAAGAGAGGTGATTTTTGGATGTAGAAGAGACAGAGGGAGAGAAAAGGAAAGATGATGAGAGAAAAAGAGAGAAGAGGAGGAGAGAGAGAAAGAGCAACAGAGAGTCAGAGAGGAGAGGAGAAAAGAGAGCAACATCCACCTACACTCTCTCTGTCTCTCTACCTTCAACTCACTCTTTCTTTCTCCTTCTCTCTCACTGTCTCTCACTCCACCTACCATCTTTTCTCTATGCCCTCCCTTTCTCTTCTAGCTCTCTCTCTCTCGTCTTTCACTTCCTCCCTCCCTCTCTCTTCATTTTGTCCTGATTTAGTCCTAACTTAGTCCTGGTTTAGTCCTGGTTTTGTCCTAATTTAGTCCTGGTCTTATCCTGGATTTAGTCCTGATTGAGTCCAGATTTAGTCCTGTCCATATCCTGGATTGAGTCCTGACTGAGTTCTGATTTAGTCCTGATTTAGTCTTGATTTAGTCCTGATTTAATCCTCGTTTAGTCCTGATTTTGTTTTGATTTAGTCCTTAGTCCTGATTTAGTCCTGGTTTAGTCCTGATTTTGTTTTGGTCTTATCCTGGATTTAGTCCTGATTGAGTTCAGATTTAGTCCTGGACATATCCTGAATTGAGTTCTGATTTAGTCCTGATTTAGTTCTGATCTAGTCCAGGATTTAGTCCAGGTTTTGTCCTGTTATATCCTGGATTTAGTCCTGATTGAGTCCTGATTTAGTCCTGATCTCGTCCAGGATTTAGTCTGGGTTTTGTCCTGTTATATCCTGGATTTAGTCCTGATTTAGTTCTGATCTAGTCCAGGATTTAGTCCAGGTTTTGTCCTGTTATATCCTGGATTTAGTCCTGACTGAGTCCTGATTTAGTCCTGATCTCGTCCAGGATTTAGTCTGGGTTTTGTCCTGTTATATCCTGGATTTAGTCCTGATTGAGTCCTGATTTAGTTCCGATTTAGTCCTGATTTAGTCCTGGTCATATCCTGGATTTAGTCCTGACTGAGTCCTGATTTAGTCCTGATCTCGTCCAGGATTTAGTCTGGGTTTTGTCCTGATTTATGAAATCTTTCCACATTCTACATGTCTAAGAGAACAGTAAAATCACTGCACACATCCACCTTTCTGAAGAAAAAACATCTCCTTTTTCTTTCAAATTTCAATCCTAAATCATCTTTTAGATCCTTAAACTTAACGCAGGGTTCTAATCCAGGTTATCTGAAACTTTATTTTTCACCATGCTTTGATGAACCAGAAGGATGGGACCTTTTCTGTGACTGACCTCAAACTCAAACACTCTGCCCACACACGTCCAAACAGCCTCCACAGTGAAGTGTTTTAAGTCTCGTCTTAACACCCACTTTTACTCTCTGGCTTTTAACACCACGTGAGTTGTGTGCTCCTCTCTGTCTTCAAGGCTGCGTTCAGACTGCAGCCTGAAGTTTCCCAAATCCAATTTTTTGGCTTCTATGTTCCTGTATCTGATCTTTTAATGACAGTCTGAACGACACAGATCCGATTTTTTCAAATGCGACCCAGGACACTTGGATATGTGCTCCTGAAACTGATACATATCTGATCTTTTGACATGTGACTTCAGTGTGAACGGCCAAAGTGCATTCATTTGACCTACACGTTATCAACAAGCCACAAACGTCACTATTCTGCGCTGAAGTAGGTGAAAATTGTTAATGAACTCACTGTCACTGAAGTGAAGCACATCACCACTCACCACTCTTGGCTACATCTCCACATTCCACACGTTCCTTTCAACAGACGTTGCTGCCGCTGTCCCACAAAACACCACGGCCAAAAACCTCGTCCTTCTCCTTTTCAGTCTCCTCTTTAAAACAAGTTGTTCATGTTCTGGCTCCGGTACGAGAGGAACTTTAAAATCTCCAGGTGCTCAATGCTCGCGTCCATGTTTGGACAACTTCCGTAAACACAGAGCACGCTCACTGCGGTTGACGTCATCGTGTCTCCAGTGCACATGTGGGACACTTTCGGGCCGTTTAATGTTCACACAGGGGATCACATACAAGTCGCATTTAATTGGAAATGTGAACGACCTCGCAAAAACATCGGATTTCACAAAAAAAATCAGAATTGAGCGTTAAGCCCTGCAGTCTGAACGTAGCCTTAGTTATTTGTATGTTTTTGACTTATTAGTATTCTTGCTCTTATTTATTTGACTCGATTTATTGTCTTATCTGTTTTGTGCAGCTCTTTGCAAACTTTGGGATTTCTTTCAAAAACAGTGACTCTCCTGTAGCGTTACATCGGCCCCTCTTCTCCGTCTAAAATTATGACATGAAATTTTAAAAAATCTCTAAACTTGATGTTGGGGTTTGAAATAATCCAGATTCGAAGCTCTAAAGTAAAATGTTGTCTGTTTTGGTGTGAGGTGTGGGCAGCAGAAAACCACGAGAGCTTCTATAAATAAAACTCAACTCTCAACATCTGAACAAGAGAGAGGAAAAGAGAGAAAGAGATGGTGGATGGAGTGAGAGACCGAGAGAAAGGGACGGAGGAAGAAAGAGAAGGAGATAGAAAGAGAGAGTTGAAGAGATAGAGAGAGAAGGAGAGGGAGAGAGAGAGAAGGGCGGGGGGGGGGGGGGGGGGGGAGAGATGGTGGATGGAGTGAGAGAGAATGATAGATAGATAGATAGATAGAGAGAGAGAGAGAGAGAAAAAGGACAGGAGATAGAAAGAGAGTTGAATGGAGAGAGAGAGTGAGGAGAGAGAAAGAAAGAGAGGGAGAGAGAAGGAAAGAAAGAGAGAGGGAGAGATAGATAGAGAGAGATAGAGAGAGAAAGAGAGAGAGAGAGAAAGGACAGGAGATAGAAAGAGAGTTGAGTGGAGAGAGAGTGAGGAGAGAGAAAGAAAGAGAGGGAGAGAGAGAGAGAAAGAGAGAGGGAGAGAGAGAAAGGACAGGAGATAGAAAGAGAGTTGAGTGGAGAGAGAGTGAGGAGAGAGAAAGAAAGAGAGAGAGAGAGGGAGAGATAGATAGAGAGATAGAGAGAGAGAAAGAGAGAGAGAGAGAAAGGACAGGAGATAGAAAGAGAGTTGAATAGAGAGAGAGTGAGGAGAGAGAAAGAAAGAAAGAGAGAGAGAGAGAGAGAGAGAGAAAGGACAGGAGATAGAAAGAGAGTTGAGTGGAGAGAGAGTGAGGAGAGAGAGAGAAAGAGAGAGAGAGAGGGAGAGAGAAAGAAAGAAAGAGAGAGAGGGAGGGTGGACTGAGAGACAGAGAAAGAGGTAGAAAGAGAAGGAGACAGAAAGAGAGAGTTGAAGAGATAGAGAGGGAAAGAAAGATACACACAAAAAAAGAGAGAGATGGTGGGTGGAGTGAGAGACAGTGAGAAAGAGAGAAAGCGTAGGGGATAGAAAGAGAGTTGAAGGGAGATAGAGGGGGAGGGAGGGAGGGAGGGAGGAGAAAGAATGAGAGAGACAGAGAAGGAGGGTGGGAGAGGCAGAGAAGAGATTGTGGGTGAAGTGAGAGACAGTGAGCGAGAGACACACAGAGAAGAAGATAGAAAGAGAGAGAGAGCGGGTGGGGGAGGGAGAGAAGAGGGGATGATTCACACTATAAGAGTCGTTCTTTTTCAACACGTTTTTCATTCAGTCCAACAAAAAACACAAATGAACAAAACGATATTTTTAAACATTCAACATGTGACCAACAAATCAGAAAGAAAACTAGGACTAAACCAGAACTAAACCAGGTCTAAACCAGGTCTAAACCAGGACTGAACTAGGACAAAACCAGAACTAAACCAGGTCTAAACCAGGTCTAAACCAGGACTGAACTAGGACAAAACCAGAACTAAACCAGGTCTAAACCAGGTCTAAACCAGGACTGAACTAGGACAAAACCAGAACTAAACCAGGACTAAACCAGGTCTAAACCAGGACTGAACTAGGACTAAACCAGGACTAAACCAGGACTAAACCAGGACTAAACCAGGTCTAAACCAGGACTAAACCAGGACTAAACCAGAACTAAAGACTAAACCAGGTCTAAACAGGACTAAACCAGGAACTGAACAGGACTAAACCAGGTCTAAATCAGGACTAAACGAGGTCTAAACCAAGACTGAACCAAGACTAAACCAGGACTAAACCAGGACTGAACCAGGACTAAACCAGGTCTAAACCAGCACTAAACTAGGACTAAACCAGGACTAAACCAGGACTGAACCAGGACTAAACCAGGTCTAAACCAGGACTGAACCAGGACTGAACCAGGACTAAACCAGGACTGAACCAGGACTAAACCAGGAACTAGGACTAAACCAGGTCTAAACCAGGACTAAACCAGGACTGAACAACACCTTTATTTTCTTAAATGAAGATTTGAACTTGCTGATTTTTATTTTCATTTGTACCAAAATGACTCCACAACCCTGATGTCTGTGTGTGTCATGTGTGTGTATGATCTAAGTGTGTATCATGTGTGTGTATGATCTGTGTGTGTATGTATCATGTGTGTGTATGTATCATGTGTGTGTATGAAGTGTGTGTGTATGATCTGTGTGTGTATGATCTAAGTGTGTATCACCGATTAAGAAAGAAAGACTAGAGGAGGAAGTTGGTCCGGAGTCGTGGGCGTGTGCTGCTGCTGCTGCTGCTGCTGAAATCAGGAGTAGATCTGAGCAAACATGACTCAAACATGCATCAGTCACTCAAACACAACTGCAGGTGAGTAAATGCTGAGGGGAAATGACTAGAACGTGAGTAAAAGCTCTGAAAAGTATTTTTTTAGGTGTTCATAAGCTCAGTGGGTGTGTACTTGTTTAAACGTTTAACTCGTCATTTCATCAAAACATAGTTAACGTGATTTAAGGATTTACGAAAAATCTTGCCTCGTGTTAATAATTTCCGCTCAGGTGACGGCAGTGGCTTTAGCAAAACTCCCCAAAACTAGTGAAGATAAACAATCTGAGGCTGTGGAAAAGTTTGTATCACTCTTTAGTAACTTACTTTTCATTCCGTACTCTTCTTTCTAATTTATGTCTCTCTTTTTTAATTATTATGTTTTGATTTGTTTTTTATTATGATTTTAATGTATTTCTTATTCTGTAAAGCACTTTGAATTATTGTGTGTAAAATTGTGCTATACAAATAAACTTGCCTTGTCTTGCCTACTTTTGAGTCATATTTTATCTAATAATACAGACTTTTCCACAGTCTGGGATGGTTTATCAGCTGAGCAGAAATAACGTCATATAATCTTCGCAAAAATATTACTGAATAATTTTAGAAATATACTTGCACAAATGAAAAATTGCCACAGCACAAAACTTCATGTTGTTATTTTTCGGACTATAAGTCTCTCCGGAGTATAAGTCGCACCAGCCAAAAAATGTGTAATGAAGAAACATTTTAAAAAAAAACATATAGTGGCACCGGACTAAGCGAAGCACATCACCACTCACCACTCTTGGCTACGTCTCCACATTCACACGTTCCTTTCAACAGAAATGCATAATGAAGAAAAAAAAACATATATAAGTCGCACTGGACTATAAACTCACACTTTTTGGGGGAAATTTAGTTTATAAAATCAGAGACCAGGAACTGACATTTCAACTTGAAAGTCAAGTTCTAGTAATAACAATAGAAGAGAGAACAACAGACTGTTAAAATCACATATGAACAGTTCTTCAGATAAACAATAACATAAACAACAGAACAGAACAAGTTTAACAAACTCTCCATCTCACTCCAAATCACTAAATCCATTGAATTCTTCATCCTCTGTGTCACTTCTGATCAACTCCGTGACCTCCGGAGGTAAACAGAGCCAAACCATTTCCTCTTCTGTGTAGCTGTCGTCAGACTCAGCATCAGTTCCAGTTAGAATTATTCCGGCCTTTCTGAATCCCGACAGGATGGTTTCAGTTGTCACTTGAAGTCCAGGCTTTGGAGATCCATCCAGTGACTTCCAAGAAAGTTTCATGGTGCATCCTCCTGGTTGCAGTGAAGCCGTGTTCTCCATCCCCACTTTCCTGCCAGTCCCTCACAAGTTTCTCTCTCACTCCAAACTTTCTTTCTGAACTAAACCAGGACTAAACCAGGACTAAACCAAGATGAAAACAGGGCTAAACTAAGACCAAAGCAGGAGCAAACCAGGACTAAACCACAACTAAACCAGGACTAAACCAGGACTAAATCAGGACTAAACCAGGACTAAACCAAGATGAAACCAGGACTAAACCACGATGAAACCAAGACTAAACCAGGACCAAACTAAGATGAAACCAGGACTAAACCAAAATGAAACCAAGATGAAACCAGGACTAAACCACGATGAAACCAAGACTAAACCAGGACCAAACTAAGATGAAACCAGGACTAAACCAAAATGAAACCAAGATGAAACCAGGACTAAACCAAGATGAAACCAAGACTAAACCAAGATGAAACCAGGATTAAACAAGGACTAAACCAAGACTAAACCAGGACTAAACCAAGATGAAACCAGGACTAAACCAAGAAGAAACCAGGACTAAACCAAGATGAAACCAGGACTAAACCAGGACTAAACTGAGATGAAACCAAGACTAAACTAGAACTAAACTAGGACTAAACCAAGATGAATCCAGGACTAAACCAGGACTAAACCACGATGAAACCGAGACTAAACCAAGACGAAACCAGGACTAAACCAAAATGAAACCAAGATGAAACCAGGACTAAACCAGGTCTAAACCAGGTCTAAACCAAGATGAAACCAGGACTAAACCAAGACGAAACCAGGACTAAACCAAAATGAAACCAAGATGAAACCAGGACTAAACCAAGATGAAACCAGGATTAAACCAGGACTAAACCAAGACTAAACCAGGACTAAACCAAGATGAAACCAGGACTAAACCAAGACCTAAACTAGAACTAAACCAGGATTAAACCAAGATGAAACCAGGACTAAACCAAGACGAAACCAGGACTAAACCAAAATGAAACCAAGATGAAACCAGGACTAAACCAAGATGAAACCAGGATTAAACCAGGACTAAACCAAGACTAAACCAGGACTAAACCAAGATGAAACCAGGACTAAACCAAGATGAAACCAAGACTAAACTAGAACTAAACCAGGATTAAACCAAGATGAAACCAGGACCAAACCAGGACTAAACTAGGACTAAACAAATATGAAACCAGGACTAAACCAAGATGAAACCAGGACTAAACTAGAACTAAACCAGGACTAAACCAAGATGAAACTAGAACTAAACCAGGATCAAAGCAGGAGAAAACTAGAACTAAACCAGGACTAAACCAAGACAAAAACAGGGCTAAACTAAGACCAAAGCAGGAGCAAACCAGGACTAAACCAAGATGAAATCAGGACTAAACCAGGACTAAACTAGGACTAAACCACGATGAAACCAGGACTAAACCAGGACTAGAAATGTTTTGCCTGGAACCTCCACAAAATTGTATTAAACTGTACCATCTCCATGGAAACAGCTCAATCAAAACAACTGTTTTTCAATACAACACCTGTAAATGAATAAAGTAATGATAGACAAGTTTAATGCCATACTGCGGAACATTCCAGATAAAGCAGTAACACCTGGACCCATAATCTCCTTCAGAAAAGTTCCGCAGTGCGCCTTTAAATGTGATCTGACATAGATTATTAAAGTGTTATATCACTCTTTTATGCCAGTCTCTTCTGTGTTTGGCCTTGGACATGTTTAGAGTCTGACACTAAGAATAGAACTGAGCGACGGAGAAGGAGGGAATGAGGGAACGAGGGAGGAAAGAGAGAAAAGGGAGATAAGGAGAAGGGAGGGAGAAAGAGGGGAGAAGGAGGGAGAAAAGAGAAAAAAGGGGGAAAGAGAGGAATGGGTAAGAGAGAAGAGAAAGAGGGAGGAGAGAGGGAGGGGGAGTGCAGAGAGAAAGAGAGAGAGAGAGAGAGAGAGGTGTGTGGGCTGAAGGACTAACTCACAGATATCACAAATAGAAAGACTGTTTCATAATTTTGATTCAGGACTAAACCAGGACTAAAGCAAGACAGGACCAGGTTTAAACCAAGATCAAACCAGGTCTAAACCAGGACTAAACCAGGACTAAACCAGGTCTAAACCAGGTCTAAACCAGGTCTAAACCAAGAAGAAACCAGGACAAAACCAGGACTAAACCAGGTCTAAACCAGGACTAAACCAGCACTAAACCAGGTCTAAACCAGGACTAAACCAGGACTAAAGCAAGACTGAACCAGGTCTAAACCAAGATGAAACCAGGACTAAACCAGGACTAAACCAGATCTAAACCAAGATGAAACCAGGACTAAAGCAAGACTGAACCAGGTCTAAACCCAGATGAAACCAGGACTAAAGCAGGTCTAAACCATGATGAAACCAGGACTAAAGCAGGACTAAACCAGGACTAAACCAGGTCTAAACCAGGACTAAAGCAGGTCTAAACCATGATGAAACCAGGACTAAAGCAGGACTAAACCAGCACTAAACCAGGTCTAAACCAGGACTAAAGCAAGACTGAACCAGGTCTAAACCAAGATGAAACCAGGTCTAAACCAAGATGAAACCAGGATTAAACCAGGACTAAACCAGATCTAAACCAAGATGAAACCAGGACTAAACCAGGACTAAAGCAAGACTGAACCAGGTCTAAACCCAGATGAAACCAGGACTAAAGCAGGTCTAAACCATGATGAAACCAGGACTAAATCAGGACTAAACCAGAACAAACCTAGGACTAAATCTGAACCTGGACTAAAACAAATTTAAACCAGAATTAAAGCATGAAACCAGGACTAAACCAAGACTAAACCAGGACTTAACCGAGACAAAACTACGACTAAACCAGAACCAGGACTAAAATAGGGCTAAACCAGGATTAAAACATGAAACCAGGATTAAACTATCACTAAATCAGGTGTAAATCAGGATGAAACTGGACTATACCACTGCTAAACAACAACTAAACCAGGACTCAACAATGACTAAATCTAAACTCATGTTAAGGGCTAAACCAGGACTAAACCAGGTCTAAACCAAGATCAAACCAGGACTAAACCAGGACTAAACCAGGACCAAACCAGGACAAAACCAAGATAATCCCAGAAATATCCTCGGAAAGCCGCAAGTGTCAGCTTTGCAAGGAAATAGAAGTACATTTCTGTCTTTTAAGGTCGGAAAGTTCGGCGTGGTTATATACAACATATTGTCAGGTGTACGATGCTGTTGGTCTCGAAGGGTTAAAGTCCTTTCAGCTGACTTAAGTGAAGGGTCAGCGACACAACAACAGAGACACGCTTTTTGTGAATGTGCTGTAACTAAAACAACATCCGTGCATCATTTTCAAAGGAAGTAGCAGATTGGTTGAGCAGTACTTCCACGCTCAGCGACGGATGATTCATGCCCCCATCCAAGTGACACTTTCAGGGGTGAGAAGTCGTGTCCCGGCCCTGGGTCTGAGTGTGAGCACGAGAAGAGAGACAGAAGGGAGAGAGGAAAGAGACTAAACCAGGACTAAACCAAGATGAAACAGGACTAAACCAGGACTAAACCAGGTCTAAACCAGGACTAAACCAGGACTAAACCAGGTCTAAACCAGGTCTAAACCAGGTCTAAACCAGGTCTAAACCAGGACTAAACCAGGTCTAAAACAGGTCTAAACCAAGACGAAACCACGACTAAACCAGGACTAAACCAGGACTGAATCAAGACTGAACCAGTTCTAAACCAAGATGAAACCAGGTCTTAACCAAAACGAGGAAACTAAACCAGGTCTAAACCAGGTCTAAATCAGAACTCAATCAGAATTAAACCAGGACTAAACCAAAATGAAACCAGGACTAAATCAAAACTAAATCAAAACTAAACCAAGACTAAACCATGGCTAAACCTCAACCAGGACTAAAACAGCTCAAAATCAGGATTGAAACATGAAACCAGGAGTAAACCAGGACTAAACCAGACTAAACCAGAACTAAACCAGGACTAAACCAGGTCTAAAACAGGTCTAAACCAAGACAAAGACAAACCAGGAGAGACAGGAAGACCAGGAAAGAAGAAAGAGAAAGTGAAAGACAGGAGTAAACGATCAGAGAAGAGAGGGAGAGGGAGGGAGGGAGGAGGAGAGGAGAGAGAGAAAAGAGGGGAGGGGGTGGAGGGAGGAGAGAGGGTGTGAGAGAGCGGAGAAGTAGAAAAGAGAGAGAGAGAGAGAGAAGTGAGAGTAGTTAAATTAGGAAGTGTCAAATGATTCGGATATTATGTAAGAGCTGGAGAGGGTGAGCAGTGGAGGGAGGGAGGAGAGAGAGAGAGAGTGAGGGATGACAGAGAAAGAGAGGACAGCAAAAGTTAGGAGATAGGGAGTGAGAGGAAGGCTCGAGCGAGAAAGAGAGGGAAAGAGGCAGACTGGAGGGAGAGAGGAGTAGAAGGGAGAGAGAGGGGGGAGCAGCAAGGAGAGAAAGAGGCAGAGAGAGAGAAGGGCAGAAGAGAGGGAGAGGCGGGAGGGAGAGAGAGAGAGAGAGAGAGAGAGGCAGAAGGAAGAGGGAGAGTAACAGAGGGGAGGAAGAGAGATAGAGACAGAGCGAGGCAGAAGGAAGGCTGAGAGAGAGAGAGAGGAGAGGGAGGAGAGAGAGGCAAAAGGGAGGGAAAGAGAGTCAGAAGAGAAGGAGAGAGGGAGAGGAGCAGAGGGGAGAAAGAGAGCACAAGGAAGGAAGAAGAGAGAGGAAGAGAGGAGAGAGGCAGAAGGGAAGAGAGAGAGAGAGGGAAGAGGGAGGCAAAGGGAGAGAGAAAAAGAGGCCAAGGATGGGGAGAGAGAGCAGATGGGAGTGAAAGAGAGGCATAAGGAAGGAAGAGAGAGAGGGAGAAGCCGAAGAAAGAAAGAGAAAGGCAGAAGGAAGAAAGAGAGAGGCAGATGGGAGAAAGAGAGAAAGGCAGAGGGGAGGGAGAAAGGGACAGGAGCAGAAGGGAGAAAGAGAGGCAGAAGAGAGGGAAAGGCAGAATGGAGGGAGGGAGGAAGAGAGAAAGGCAGAAGGGAGAGAGAGAGTAACAGAAGGGAGGAAGAGAGACAGAGACAGAGGAGACAAGGAAGGGAGAGAGAGAGAGAGAGGAGAGAGGAGAGAGAGAGGCAAAAGGGAGGGAAAGAGAGTCAGAAGAGAAGGAGAGAGGGAGAGGAGCAGAGGGGAGAAAGAGAGGCACAAGGAAGAGAGAGAGAGAGAGGAGAGAGAGAGAGAGGCAGAAGGGAGAGGAGAGAAAGAGGCCAAGGGATGGGGAGAGAGAGACAGATGGGAGTGAAAGAGAGGCATAAGGAAGGAAGAGAGAGAGAGGGAGAAGCCGAAGAAAGAAAAGAAAGACAGCAGAAGGAAGAAAGAGAGAGGCAGATGGGAGAAAGAGAGAAAGGCAGAAGGGAGGGAGAAAGAGGTAGAAGGAAGGGAGAGGGGCAGAAGGAAGGAAGAGAAGAGAGAGAGAGAGAGAGAGAGAGAGAAAGGGGGGGCAGAAGAGAGAACAAGAGAGAAGCAGAAAGGAGGGAGAGAGAGAGAGGCAGAAGGAAGGAAGAGAGAGAGAGAGGCAGAAGGGAGAAAGAGAGAGAAGCAGAAGGGAGGGGGAGAGAAAAAGGCACAGGGAGAGAGAGAGGCGAAAGGGAGAGAGAGAGAGAAGGCAGAGAAAGAGAGACAGAAGGAGAGAGAGAAAAAGAGAGGCAGAAGGAATAGAGAGAGAAGGAGAGAGAGAGGAGCAGAAGGGAGGGAGAGAGCGAGAAAGAGGCAGAGGGATGGGGAGAGAGACAGATGGGAGTGAAAGAGAGGCATAAGGAAGGAAGAGAGAGAGGGAGAAGCCGAAGAAAGAAAGAAAGAAAGAGGCAGAAGGAAGGGAGAGAGAAAGAGGCAGAGGGAGAAAAAGAGAAAAACAGAAGTGAGGGCGAGAGAGAGGGGCAGAAGGGAGGGAGAGAGGGAGGAAGGAGGGATAGAGAGAGGAGTGAAGCACGATTTTGGACAGAGGAAGGGCTTGTGCCAAATGTTCCTGTTATAGCGTTTTTTGTGACTCTTACGAAAATGTGAAATCACAAGAAACAGATTTGATTCAATCGATTTCTTAAAATATCAGAAGAAAGAAAAGAACTGAGAGCTGAAATATTTGGACAAAAAACCCTGAAATTGCTAATAAATATGGGAGAGAAAAATGGAGATATAGAGAGAAAAGGGATAGAGGAGAGAAACAGAGACGAGAGGAAGAAGAGAGGTGATGAGAGACATAAGAAAGATGTAGAGATAGAATCAAAATCAGTGCAGAAAGACAGAGAGATTAAAATCTGTAGAGAAGACAGATGGACAGGTGCAAAGAGAAAGAGAGAGGAGTGAAGGAATGTGGAGAAGAGAAGAGAGGTAAAAAAAAAAAAAAAATTGGTCATTTTTAAGCAGCTTTTCTGTATTTTACCTCAACAAATGACAATTTATGTCTCTCTTTACTGTTGGCAGGGATCAGACTGGTCCAAAATTGGGACATCTAACAAATTTCTTGTATAAAACTGGGACAAATCACAGGGGGACACAGGGGACACAGGACTCAAAACTGTCCCAGGTAAATGGGGAAGTCTGGTCACTCTAGGTTATAAGCGCTTTTTGTAACCAGTGGTGGAGTTACCAATTTGGGGGCCCTAGGCAAAATTGAGTTTGAGGCCCTCACTATAATGCACTGTTTTGTTGTTGTTGTTGTTGTTGTACTTTTTAAATATTTATTTTTTCTATTTGAATTATGGTGGATTGGAAATGTATGCCCTGAGGCACCCCACGGGCCCTGACCTGTGGGGTGCCTCAGGGGTCAATCCTGGGCCCCCTGTTGTTCAATCTCTACATGCTGCCATTAGGCCAGTTAATAAGCAGCAATAATGTGTCCTACCACAAGTTATGCAGACGACACTCAGATCTACGTCTCTCTGGCAGCAGGAGACTATGGACCAGTGGACTCACTCGGTCACTGCATCCAACAGATCAGTGTGTGGATGCAAAACAACTTTCTCCAGCTAAACTCTGACAAGACTGAAGTCATAGTGTTTGGTCCACAGAAACAAAGGGGCAGTGTCAGCAGTCACCTCCAGTCTCTCTCTCTAAAAAACCTTTAAATCAGACCAGAAATCTAGGGGTAATAATGGACTCAGACTTGAACTTTAACAGCCACATCAAATCAATAACATTTGCAGCCTTTTACCATCTAAAAAACATAGCAAAAATCAAAGGTTTACTGTCTAAATCAGACTTGGAGAAACTTATCCATGCGTTTGTCTCCAGTAGGATTAGACTACTGTAATGGTTCTGCTCACTGGTCTCTCCAAACGAGCTGTGAGATGCTGCAGAACATCCAGAACGCTGCAGCTCGGGTCCTTACTCGAACTAGGAAGTACGAGCACATAAGTCCTGTGCTCAGGTCTCTGCACTGGCTTCCTGTGCCTCAGAGAATAGACTTTAAAGCAGCTCTGCTTGTGTACAAGTCTGTCCATGGCCAAGCACCAAAGTACATCTGTGACATGTTAGTGTCATATGAACCATCTCGCACTCTGAGGAGCTCAGGGACCGGCCTCCTGCTGGTGCCCAGAGTCACGAACTAAACAAGGGGAGTCAGCGTTTCAGGTTCATGCAGCTAAAACCTGGAACAGTCTTCCTGAACATGTGAGACAGACTCTTCTGTGACGCTGTTTAAATCCAGGCTCAAAACATTTCTGTTTAACTGTGCATATAACTGAAAGGTTTTCATTCCGCACTCTTCTCTCCAATTTATGTCTCTCTTTTTTAATTTTAATCTTTATGATTATTTATGTTTTGATTTGTTTTTTATTATGATTTTAATGTATTTCTTATTCTGTAAAGCACTTTGAATTACTTTATGTACGAATTGTACTATACAAATAAACTTGCCTTGCCTAATTCAGTTGCCTACTAGAGTGACCAGAGCTGAAAGAAGTTTTGTACAATTGCACTTTTGTTTACATCCATTACATATGATTATGGTTATGTTATGGTCATGTTCAAATCAGGGTCAAGCTGACTCGTCCATTCTAATGTGAAATGGGGGAAAGCACTGACAGTTAAAATAGATTTGACAATCAGATAGTATTTTGATGGTTATGATATTGAGCGAAAATCTTATTGCTCTGAGGCCTCGATTAGTGGCACTGAGGGCAATTGGTTGGGGGCCCCTCCAGGTTCGGGGGCCCTGGGCAGCCGTCTACTGTCGCCTAATGGTAGCGCCACCTCTGTTCGTAACATTCAAGGTAATGCTAACAACAACTAAGCATGCTAATTACATAATTCCTGACAAAATAGATGCCTTTAAAATGAGCCACAGACAGCACACAGTGGACTTATTGAGATGTCAAGAGCTGCTTAAACAATTAGAGTGACCAGACTTTCAAAATCAAAAGCTGGGACACCCTCTGTTTGTGGTGGCTGGTAATAATAAAATTATGAAACAAGCACATAATTAAGAAAAACTCTTCTGCTCTCGGCCCATTCATGACTTATTTACAACATGTGAGTCACTAAAGTCACATTTTCTTTGTGTTTTGGTCATTTTTACGTATACTTTTCTATATGTTACCTAAAAAAATTACAATTTATGCCTCTCTTTATTGTTGGGGATTGTTGGCAGGGATTGGATCAGATTGGTCAAAAATACAGACACCTGGACAGAGGCGGCGCTACCATTAGGCAATGTAGGCAGTTGCTTAGGGGCCCAAAACCTGGAGGGGCCCCCGAACCAATTGCCCTCAGTGCCACTAATGACCAAGGCCACAGAGCAATTAGATTTTCCTTCAGTATGACATTAAATGAGAGTAGTTTACTTTTAAACAATAATCATTAAAACATTTAAATTGTATTAGCAAGAAAATAATAGTAGGCGACCTAAATAAGATAAGTTTTCAGTCCACCATTATTCAAATAAATAGAGATGTGGATGTCTCAAAAACAGACAATAAATATATATAAAAACATTTTAAAAAATGGTGCAATATAGCGAAGACCCCAAACTCAAGTTCATCTAGGGTCCCCAAATTGCTAACTCTACTACTGCACCAGGAACATTTGTTTGTTTGTTTGTTTGTTTGTATAAAACAGGGACACATCACTGGTTTTGTATAAAACTTTTCTTTTTGCAGGGACAGGGACACTATGTAGTATGCATTGCTACAAAAAAAATATTTATAACATTCTAACAAGACACACTAAGTATTGTTTGCACATACTCCAAATCAGACATTCATTCACGTTACATGATTTCACGTCGTTTTTGTTTTTTTGTTGTTGTTTTTTTTCCTCCCTCCATTTCACATTGCACTACAGCCCGGTTGAGGTTACAAAAAAATGGGCTGATGAAATTTAAGACCTTTGTGAAAAAAATAAGACATGGACAACATAATTTAAGTCTTTTTAAAGCCTTAATTTAGGAACATGAAATTTAAGACCTTTTTAAGACTTTTAAGACCCCGCGGCTTGTCTGTCTAAAATTTTAACTTCTTAGGTTCTTTTTAAAGACAATGCAGTAAAGTGTATTTACCTTGTTGACATGTTTCGGCTGCTAGATGCAAGCCATCTTCAGAACTGTCACCGGTGTTGGTGGTGACGTGTCATATATCACGGGCATTTCACATCCGAAAAAAGGAACACCAAAAGGAATGCGAAAAGGAAACGTCAGGGAGACTCACCAGAACACAAAAAGACAAAGCAGAACAGGAAAACCTAAAATTCCGCCATATCAGAGCACTGTAAAAGGAACAACCACATTATGGATTGGGACGGGGCTCGGGATCATTGGATCGGAAAACAACAAGTTCAAACGCTGGATCAAGGAGGCCATTGAAATCAGGAAACGAGGCACGGACAGTATTAACCGTGATGACGGCGCGTTCCTCCTTTCACACACCTGGGACACCCTCCTCCAAAGAACACCGGGCGACGGGAGGCGTGGTCAGTCTGAGCGACCTGCCAGGTCCATCAGGCTGACCACGCCTACAGGAAGTAACAACAGCTGATATACGACACGTCACCACCAACACCGGTGACAGTTCTGAAGATGCAGCAGCAACAGCCGAAACATGTCAACAAGGTAAATACACTTTACTGCACTGTCTTTAAAAAGAACCTAAGAAGTTAAAGTATATAAGAAGACAAAATGAACATCATTGGCTTAGTCTGTCTAAATACAATATATCTGTACTGGGGCAAGACATTTTGTTCAAATACGTGGACAAAACAGGCTGTTCAAATTCTAAATTATGTTAAAACATCAAAAACAATACAAAAACCACCAGGACGAGAAGGACCTCACCAAGACCCTGATCTAAAAGTGGACTTCCTGTGTCTGTCGTCGCCGGGCTCAGCGCTAAAGGGCAGAGGAAGCTAAATGCAGCTAACGTAAGCTAACCGATGCTAATTTTAGAGCGGCATGTGCGGAGCGCCGGGCCACAGAGAGGATCGGAAACTCCTGTTAGACCTGGAAGTGTCAAATGAGCCGGATGAGATGCAGGAGAGGTGAGAGCGAGGGAATGAAGAGAGGAGAGAGAGAGAAGTGTAAAATGAGACGGAGGAGAAGAGAGAGTGAGGGAGAGAGAAGGGAGAGGGAAGAGAGAGAGAGGGGAGAGGGAAGAGAGAGAGGGGGAGAGGGAAGAGAGAGAAAAGAGAGAGAGAAGTGTCAAATGAGACAGAGGAGAAGAGAGAGTGAGGGAGAGAGAAGAGAGAGAGAGGGGAGAGGGAAGAGAGAGAGAAGTGTCAAGTGAGCCAAATGGAGAGGTGAGAGTGGAGGAGAGAGAGAGAGAGAGAGAGAGAGAGAGGCAAGGGAGGGAGAGGAGAGAGAAAGAAGATGAGAGAGAAAGGAGAAGAGAGAAAGGAGAGAAAGAGAGAGAGAGGCGAGAAAGGATAATATCAGGATGATATGGAGAGAGGTAAGAGTGGGTAGAGAGGGAGAACAAACGAAAGAGAGAGAGAATGGGGGAGAGGGAGAGAGAGAGCGAAGAGAGACGGGAAGAAGAGAGAGGAGATGAGAGAGACTTCAGTGACTTCAGTTAAAGCTGGAAGTATCAAATTATCCAGATGATATGGAGGAGAGGTGAGAACGGAGGAGAGGAGAGGAGAGAGAGAGAGGAGACAGGGGACAGAGAGAAGGAGGAGAGAAAGAGATAGAGAGAAGACTTCAGTTAAACCTGGAAGTGTTAAATGATCTGGATGGAGGAGAGGTGAGAACGGGTGAGAGGGGAGAGAGGAAGAGAGAGAGAAAAGCGAGAGAAGATATGAAGGGAGAGAGAGGAGATGAGAGAGAGAGAGAGAGAGAGAGAGATGACTCCATTTAATCCTGGAAGTGTCACATGATCCGGATGTGAGCGTTTGAGCTTTTAGTCACATTAGACTGTTGTTATCTCATCAAAAACAGACCTGGAGTTGTGTTTTGTTTCATTCACGCATATTTATAATACTCTGTTCCACCTTGTAATGTCATATAGTGGTAGTTTTCAGATAGCTTTTACTTTTAGTTCAGCAGAGATTGGTAATTCCATGGTTGAAATTATCCAAATGATTCTAGTGAAGGTGTATGAAGTTTAAAAACACAGTGGAGCACTTCCTGTATTACCACATGACATCGCAAGGTGGAACAGAGCGTGAATGAAACACAAAAACTCCAATTCTAACTCCAGGTCTGTTTGTAATGAGGAAACATTAGAACATAGATCAGAAAATAGCGTAATATGAGCCCTTTAAACTGCATTTGTCTCTTTAAACAGGTACTCTCCACCTGTCAATCACTTCCGTGGACACGCCCACATCAGAAAGTGCTCGGGGTCTGAACTCGTTGACCTGCCGTGACAGGGACAAACCGGTCTCACTGAAGACAGTCCTGACGTAATAATAGGAACAGAACACAGTGTGAAGAATGAAAGGAAAGCACACGCAAGGTTCATTTCTGTCCTGTGAATGTGACTTTTTCAGTATCGATACCTGCTCAAATGAGTATTTAATTTCAATACTAGTTTCCGATACTTTTGACAACCTTAGCTGGTATGTGGTCAGATTTGGGGCTCTGTGTTTTAGGGCTGGGTATCATTAAGAAGTTGGTGAGTGATTGACCACGATACGATATGTCAGTGATGAGGAAACAACATTATAACATAGATCAGAAAGAGTATCAGTATTTTGAACTAGAAAAATTCTTATTGTGTTGAAAACATTCTATCTTTTGAGGCTCTGGACTACAGCTGCCAAGAACTTGCTGTACCTGATTTCATGTACTTGAGTGAAATATGCCTTGTCTTAGTACAGGTATATTGTATAAGCAGCTCTTGAGGTCAAAATAAATCCAATGTGTACTGTCTGCGTCTAATTATGTTGTATTTTATAGATTGGAAGACGTTTGGAAACATGCGGATGTCGACTTCCAGTGTAGTTCCCGACACTGGGCATGTGATAAAACTGTGGATTCAGCAGCAGCTTCTTCACAACCCGCCACAGTTTTCCATGGGCAATGGGAATCTAATCGCTTCTTCGATGTTACTTACAGACCGCTGGTTGGAACTGTTATAATACACAGATTAATAGGTCATTTATAAAAGTAAAAGAGAAAGAATACAATGACATCTAGATGAAGAAAACCGAGCCATTTTCTCCATTTTCCCAGTTACTCTCACCAACAGAGCCCAAAGGAAGTCGTCATCCGCACTTTTCCGAGCATCTTCCAATTTTGTGACATAAGCGTGAACAGAACCCATCATTGGAGAATCAGGAAGTGCACAGTTAGCATGTTAGTTGATCGTGAAAAGCTGCGAATGAGTAACGAATAACTTTGGAGCTTTAAAATGAACTAGTTCTTAGGAATTTAACAATAACCGAAATATCGTGATATCGTATCGTCAAAGTTCTCACAGTATCGTGGACCATTCATATATCGAATTACAAGTGTCTTTGCTTAAATTAAGAGTTATAGTAAAACTACATAGACCATGATCCTTTGCTCCATTTTAGTGTAGATTACAAGAAGCACATTTAAGTCTTAGTTCTTTGGATTATGTCTTGTCAAGGTATTTTAAGAGGAAAAAGTAGGATATTTAGTTTTGTTGGCCTCCACAAAATATCGCAATAAATATCGTACCGTGAGATGTATATTGTGAAACTATTGGGTAAATGTCGTAAGAGATTTGGATATTGTTACATCCCTAATCGTGAGCTTTCCCATGATATCGCAATAAATATCATACCGTGAGGTTCATACCGTGACCATATCGGAAACTTGAATACCGTTTCACCCCTACTAGTTTTGTTTTTCACATTTTTAAGACAAAGAATGAGAGAAAGAGTCAAGAAAAAGTATGTAGTCAAAATAGCAATTTATTAATAAGTTATCATCTTTTTACATTCAGGAGAGTGAGGGGACGCCCGTATAAAACCCATCCAAAATCTTTCTTTTTCAAAATCTCCCAAAAAATCAGACATAATCCCTGAAAGGCTTTTGTCATCCACGCATCCAAAACTTCAAACCCAGAAATCCGCACCAAAGACCTCAAATTAGGTTTTCAAAAGTTCAAATAATCTCTGAATATTTGGTGTGAAATTTCTGAGTTTACAATTAAGGCTTTTCTGACATGATTTGTGAAAGAAGAAAGAACCAATGCCAAATAGACCAAGGTCCATATAAAGCAAATATATTACATAATAGTACAGAATACACAATTATAAAGGTGCACTGTGTAACTTTTCCGGTAAGGGGTATGCACGGTTATTGTTTTGTCTGGAATGTTCCGCAGTATGACATAAAACCAGTCTATCTTGCTTTTATTGCTAGAAAAAAAGCGTGAAAAATCCTTGCTTTGAGCGAGGTCCATGTAGTTACAGACGTTTAATGCCATACTGTGGAACATTCCAGGCAAAGCAATATTTCGTGTTAAGTATCAGGGAAGCGCACCGTCCATCAGAAAAGTTCCGCATTGCACCGCATTATGGAAAGCCTATTTGATTTTTGGCATAATAATCTGAACATACTGATCGTCACAGATAATAATATAAAGTCCCCAAAGGCGTAAATGTCTAATAATATGATTTATAGACAATGTATAAATGATTAAAACACTCCACTTAAGGTAAAAAGTTCATTGGTGCTAAAGTAAAGCTGAGGCAAGTCTTCACGGAAGACATGAGTCTGATTTTGGAGGAATTTCACCCCAAAATTTCAAAGTCCAGAAATAGATTTTTGAGATTTAACGTCCGCATGTCTTTGGCACGCCCCAACAATGTCTCAAAATGTCCGTGTAGCAACTTCTCCAAATTCTTACGTTTAGTTTCGTGAAAACCGAGTGGTGGCTTTCAAACTAAACTCCGCCCCAAATTGCCGACAAATTTGCCGTTACAACAGACGACTCAAAAAGTGAACATTTCTGCAGATTTTCAGCGAATTTCAAAATTTCCGGTTCGGGTTTCACGTGGACTGGATGGGGTCGAGCTGGAAGACGTTGTGATTGGTCGGCGTGGTGAAATACAGCTGCTGATTGGCCGTCGCTATCCGGTTGTCGCACGGGCTGTTTACTCCGAGCGTGCGTTCAAAGTCCAGGAGCTGTCCCATGAAGTTAAAATTGGGCGAAATGTTGGACTTTTTGGTTTTGACGATGTCGTAGGCGTCGTTCATGGAGAGGTGGAGCTTCTGCATCAGGTACGCCACAGTGACGGTGACCGAGCGGCTGATCCCGGCCAAACAGTGAACGAGGACGCCGCACTTCTGACCACGAGCTTCGTCTATAACAGAGAAAAGAGAGGGGAATGGTTAGCATGGTGGCTAATGCGCTAAAACTGTGAAAAACTACAACATGCTAAAGCTAACCGATGATAAACCTATTTTTGTTGCTTTTTGTTTACTCTTGTTTCCTTTTTTCCTTCTGCCCACATTTTATGTTATAAATTTGTGAGAAGGAAAAGTTACCCTGGTGGCTAATACGCTAAAACTACAATATGCTAATGCTAAGTAATAATAAACCTGATTTATTTACATTTTTGTTTGTTTTTGTTGCATTTTTTCCACCTGCCCGCATTTTTGTTTGTCTAATAATAAAAATAATAATACACTGAGCTTATATAGTCCTTTTTTGGACACTCAAAGATGTCTAATGTGGGAAAACTTAAAAAAACTACAACATGCTAATGCTAACCTAATGAGAAACACATCCACCCAAACATCATGAGGACTTTTGAGGACTTTTTTTTTTTTTTTTTTTGACTGGTTGTTACTTTACATAGTTTGTTACTACTCCACTACTCGTGTTGTTGTTATTATTCTCTCTCCCTCCCTCCCTCGTGTTTTCTCTCTCTTCTCGTCTTTTCTTTCTAAATGAGCGCTTTTGTAAAGACTGTCCCAGATCCTCTTGAATGGGACTTCCTTCCTGTGTGCAGCTCCAGTTACACCCCTCCTCCTCCCATCTCTCCGTTCTCTCCCCCCCTCCACCGGACGTGGGGCTTTCTCTCTCTCCCCTCCTCCTCTTCCCCCCTTTCTCTCTCTTTTTCTCCTCCTCTCTTCTCTCTGTCTCCGTCTTTCTCTCTCTCCTCCTCCCCCTTTCTCTCTCCTTCCCCTTTTTCTCTCTTTTTCACTTCTTCTCTTCTTTCTGTCCTTTCTCTCTCCTCTCTGTCTCCCTCTCTCCTTCTGCTCTCTTTCTCCACCCTTCCCTCTTTCTCTCTCTCTTCCTCCCTCCTTTCTCTCTTCTTCCCCATTTTTCTCTCTTTTTCACTTCTTCTCTTCTCTCTGTCTCCCTCTTTCTCCCTCCTCTCTGTCTCCCTCTCTCCTCCTCTTCCCTCTTTCTCTCTCTCCTTTCCCCTCTTCTGCTCGTCTTCCTATTAAGCCTTCTGCAGCCTTCTCTCTCTTCTCTTTCCCTCTCTCTTACCCTCTCATTCTCTCTTTCCCCCCTCCCTCGCTCCCTCCCTCCACCGGACGTGTGGCTCTAGCTCTTTTCACCGGCGCACGGAGGGTTTCGAGTTTCCACACTGGCTTTTGTTAAAGATTACACAACCATTTAAACAGACAGAGAGAGGGGCCAGAGGGAGGGACGGAAACACGCTCGTATGATCACGTCTAAGATCACATTTTATGACGGGAACTGCCGATAATATGCAAAAAAGTCTTAACTTTGCCTGGAATGTTCCACAGTATAACATTAAACTCCTCTGCTTTACATGTATTCAATTACAGGTTGATTTAAAGCTCAAAATGACCTACAAAAAACAGCATTGTGACTGTGAGTGGGGTCGCCTCTCAACAGATCTGACCTGTAAGCTTGGTTTGGTCGCCATGGTAATAGAAAAGTTTAATGCAATACTGTGAAACATTCCAGACATAGAGAATATGAGAACTACTTTTCAACTCTAAAAAGGAATTTTATTTTATTTATTTTTTTACACGTACAATTTTGATTTTGAAAAACTGAAAAGTATAGTCGTCTTGCTAATGGCACAACAACATAAAATTATTGTAAAACTGGAATAGAACATCCCAAGTGTTTTCTGACAAATTTCAAAAGTGATTTAGTTTAGTTTTGTTTCTGTTTTGTTTTTTGTGCACAGTGTACCTTGACTCATTAAGATGTTATTGTTTTTCTAGTAATGTTCCACAGTATGGCATTAAACATATCTATCTTGAATTATTCCGTTAGACATGTTTTATATTACTCAAAACTAGTTCTTGAGGTCAAAATATGCCCACGGTGTAATGCCTTAGCACGTTAGTTGTCGTAAGCGTTACGGTGAAAGTTGCGAAAAGTGCTCATAAACTCATTACGGTGAATAATTCAGGATGCTCTGATTGCATAAAAGTAAGCGAGGAATAATTTTGGACCACTGCAAACTAGTTCTGTTTTTTTTTTTTAAGACCGTAAAAATCGCGCGGGTTTGTCGTCTTTCCGATCATGATCTCTCGTTTCTTTGCCTTCTAAAACATGCTCGGAAGTCTTTAGCCCGTTTACAGTCCCGGGTCACTTTCATTGACTTCCTGTCGGCTTCATATGACACTGTTATTTTGGTTTGCCCTCCTCCTCATCTCCTCTTTCTTCCTCCACTATACAGACTTTACCCCAATGTTCCTCCAGCCACGACTCACACATATAAAAATAAATGTAAATAAATAAATAATATTAAAAAATAAAAATAAAAGCCACTTCAGTCGTTTTGGCATGGTATAACTAAACCCGTGCGTTTCCATCTTTCATAAAAACTGCGAACTACAGTTTAGACCTCGACAAACATCAAATCTGAAATGCACAGGATTCTAGGATTAATTTATCAGTTAAAATTTCAGCCAGAAATGTTAATAAATACTTGTATAAATGGTTGCAACAAAATGTTACTAGAATAGACAGCTCACTTGGCTAATCTGAATTGCATAATCAGAACTTCCTGTTACAGATAACCCGTATTACATTGATAAGATTACAACATGCGTATCTTTTTGATAAAGCTGTTTTAAGTTTTCATTTCAGAATTTTGTGTTAACATAGTAGCAGTAGATTTTAATAGTTACATTTTCCACTAGCTTGGTCTGTTAGCGTGTTTAGCATCGCAGTGTCTTTTCCTATTTAGATTGCGCTAATTTAATGCTAAAGTCAAAATGCTAATGAGTCACTGGGCTGTTGAACTCAGAACTAAACCAGGACTAGACTAGGATAAAACCAGGACTAAATTCGGAACTAAACCAGGACCAGGCTAGGATAAAACCAGGACTAAACTCAGAACTAAACCAGGACTAGACTAGAACAAATCCAGGACTAATCTCAGAACTAAACCTCAACTAGATTAGGACTAAACCAGGACTAAACTCAGAACTAAACCAGGACAAGACTAGGATAAAACCAGGACTAAACTCAGAAGTAAACTTGGACTAGACTAGGACTAAACCTGGGCTAGAACAAGAACTAAACTCAGAACTAAACCAGGACTAGACTATTCACTAGGGAACATAAACACAGAATTTTGGTGCTGATCAAACGTTTTACTAATTTGAGTGGTATTTTGCATGTTTTATTTTTATTTAACCAAATTAAAATGCAAAAATTACTCTTTAAGATGTGATATAATGTTGTTACCTCCTCAAAAACATACCCGGAGTTGTGTTTTGTTTCATTCACACATGTCTGAGTAGTCATTTATTGTTCCATAAATGCTCTGTTCCACCTTGTGATGTCATGAAGTGGCAGTTTTCATGTTAACAGTTACTTTTTACATTTACTTCAGTAGAAATTGGCAATTCCAGGGCTGATATTGTCCAAATGATTCTAGCGTAGGTGTATGAAGTTTAAAAACACAGCAGAGTATTACCACGTGACATCACAAGGTGGAACAGAGTGTTTTCAGTTTGAGAGAAGAACTGTTTGTGTGTTAAAAATGTATGAATGAAACAAAACACAACTCCAGGTCTGTTTGCGACGAGGAAATATATAACATAGATCGGAAATGAGCATTATGTGAGCTTTTTAATGCCATACTGCGGAATATTTCAAATGTAATAGCTGAAGTATATTTTGAATCTCTCACCGATGAAGCTGATGGCCTCGGGGAAGAACTGGGACAGGTTTTGGCTCCAGTGGTCGGAGATGGGGATCTGCTTGTACTTGAACTGGCCGGCGTTCTCAAACAGGTTGGGCAAGTTGGGCGTCACGTTCAAGATGTATTTGATGCCGTGCTCCTCGAGAACGTCCAGGTTTGTGGCGTCTTTGGCACAGCCCAGGTAGAGGTGAGGCAGGATCTCCACCGGGAATGACGAGGGAGGGTTGGATAAGGGACTGCAGTCTGTGGATTCTGGAAAAACAGGAGCAGAAATTTAGTTGTGTTGTGGAAATTCTAAAAAGTTAAATTCGCAAATGTTTTTCCAGGTCATTTCTGTTAGTGATAACGGTCCAAGGACTAAACTCTGAACTAAACCAGGACTAGGCTAGGATGAAACCAGGACTAAACTCAAAACTAAACTTGGACTAGACTAGGGCCAAACCAGGACTAAACTCAGAACTAAACTTGGACTAGACTAGGAGGCAAACAGGACTAAACTCAGAACTAAACCTGGACTGGTCTAGGACTAAACCAGGGCTAGAATAAGGACTAAATTTAGAACTAAACCAGGACTAGACTAGGACTAAACCAGGGCTAGAATAAGGACTAAACTCAGAACTAAACCAGGATTAGACTGGGACGTAACCAGGACTAAACTCAGAACTAAACCAAGATTCAACTAGGACGCAAACAGGACTAAACTCAGAACTAAACCTGGACTGGTCTAGGACTAAACCAGGGCTAGAATAAGGACTAAATTTAGAACTAAACCAGAACTAGACTAAGACGAAACCAGGACTAAAGTCAGAACTAAACGTGGAATAGACTAGGACTAAACCAGGACTAAACTCAGAACTAAACCGGGACTAGACCAGGACTAAACCAGTACTAGAACAGGACCAATCTATAATCTGTATTACAACTCCAACTAGAACCAAACCAGGTCCAAAACCGAATGTAAACAGACCCAAATCGTACTGTTTCCTGATATAATCCACATCACAATCCAGTCCCACGTGTCCTTAAACTGCCTTCCGGACCCACCTCTGTCTGTGGCGCTGCTGGGGTCTATGTCAGACTCGATGTCCGAAGAGTCCGAGCTGATCCGGAGCCCACAGAGCCCCAGGACGGGAGCCGGGGGAGAGCCACAGGGAGGGCAGCCTTCCAAGTTCGTCTCGCACAGGGAGGGGTACTCTGCGTGGAACTTACTGAAGCCTCCTGCGATGACAAAACCAAGAGCTGTGTTTCAGATGCAGTGATGGAAGATGTACTCAAGTAAAAGTATCACTATGTAACTTTTTGGTTACTTGCTCTGCCTGGAATGTTACACAGTATGATATTAAACAGATCTATGTTATTTTTATTCAATTACAGGTGGTTTTATAGCTCAAAAACATCTAGAAAACAGGCGTTCTGACTGTGAGCGGGGTCGCCTCTCCACAGATCTGACCTGTAACTTGGTCTGGTTTGGTTTCCATGATGACAGAAAGGTTTAAAGCCATACTGCGAAACATTCCAGTCAGTGAAATAACATCTAAAAAGTAAAAGTATTAAAGTATCTGTTTAAAAATGCACTTAAAGGGTAAAAAGTAAAAGTATTTTGTTTTGTTGAGATTTAATAAAGTTTGAAATTTAGCGATTTTGATCATGAAGTTAAAACCATACTTCGGAACATTCTCCTTGTATGAGGCAACATTTCCATGGAAACAGCAAAGCGGAGTAAAAGTCAGGTTTGTGGAAATGCAAGCCCACTCAAAGTAAGGACACATGTTTTTTAATGCAATAAACAATCAGTCCAATCTGTTGTCTACTTTTCAGTTAAAATGTTCAGTACTGTGGCTTTCTATACAGCCCAAACAAAATATATGAAAATAGCATTGAATAATTTTGTTGTTCATCTGCATAAGCTAAATACTAGATTATGCATTGCCGGCTGTTATACCACAAAACGTATGAATGATGCTAATCTCGCAGCATTGATTGTTTGAGTGTCCTAGTTATCTGCGGATGGAAATGTTTGCACAAAGTAGCTTCCTGTTGAGCAAAAATGCACCAAAGTTCATCTTGATAAGGCCCCAGTGCACGTGGATTTATATTTATTTATGCCAAATGTGCAGACTAAGATGACATGTTTGAAAAATTAAGTCGTTGCATACTAAATTACAAGCACAAGTAAGCAACAAAAGTACAAGTGCCCCCCCCCCAAAAAAAATTACTTTATAACCGTAAAGTTCGCCTCACCTTCGAGATAAAACGCCTTATATCCTTCATCTTTCATTCTCTTCAGCAGCAGCCCGAGTACCGAGCCACCGTCCGTGTTCTCGTTAAACTCGCGGCTGTACTCGTCATACAGAACGATCGTGTCCGTTTTGCACCGGCGCACGAACTTCTCCCGGTCCTCCCCGTTGGAGAGCAGCGCGCGCACGGGCAGGTTTCCCTTCTTCAGCCGCCTGAGCATGAGACTGGGAATGGCCACGTTGATCGCGCTCTGGACGTGAGAGGACTCGTACAGTTCTTGCGCCCTGCAGTCCATGAGCAGCAGGCCCTCGCGACGGGAGTCCATCTGCTCCCGGAGCCACGCGACCGTCCGCCCGTGTGCGACCGAGGACTCGATCTGACCCGCGGGCCGCAGCTTGTCCAACATGGTGAAGAACGCGCGAGCGAGTGGGTCTTCTCAAGAACGAAAAGAAACAGCGACTGCAATATTATACGACTGGAAACTGATTCATAAACAAAACACTGAAGTCCAGCAACAAACGTAATCTGGTACAAATGTCCAAAAATACGTTACAAAAATCCAGCTGAGAAAGAAATCGCGAGCCACTGTTGGATTCTGCGTAAATGCGTCTTGAATCCGGGACGTTTTGGGTTAAAAATGATTCATAGAAGATCGGCGTCTGCGCTGCGATCGCGTCAGACACTGAAGCAATGCAACGAGACAAGGGCCCGACGCAAAATATTAAAAATACAATGCGTAAAACTGAAGAGTCAATGTTATTCGTTGTGTTGAGCAAAAATAGTCCGCGCTAGAAGTGATTTGAGCTGCGAAAGGAGATCCGAGCCGCTCATTCATGGGATCCTGCAGTTTTCTCAATGGCTCGTCCCTCGTTGGATTTTTATAGCTCCATAAATGTCTAAGTACAAGCGATAAACGGCCTCGTGTGCTTCTTATGCGCAGTAGACAATCCGAATGCGCTCTGGTGCCGTTTTGGAGAGGTTAACCACGCGTAATAGCGCACAGCTCCTCTCGTGTCCGCGGTTTCGCAGTGAATCGGGTCTTTGCGGCACTGTGCGTCTGAATGGTCTCTCTCCAATCGCCTCCCCATTGGTCACGGGCAAAGCGCTCGGCCAATCAGCGGCGCGCACGGACGAGGTCGCTGTGGAGACGGGGGGCTGGGCGAATTGTTAATGAGTTTGTCATTCACAAAAAAGAAGTGAGAGAGAGAGAGAGAGAAAGAGAGAGGGAGGGAGGCGGAGGGGGCGAAAAGAGAGAGGAGAGAGGAATTTCCGCTCCGGATCAAGTGAAGCAAACAAACACAGGAGAGAGGAACTGGAGGGGGGAGAAGGGAGAGGGGGAGACAGACGAGTGAGCGGAGAGGAATGAGAGCAGAGAGGAGAGGAGGAGTGGAAAAGGAGCGGAGGGGGTGATAGAGGAGGGGAGGGGGGGAGAGGAAGGAGAGGAGAGGTGGAGGAGAGGAAGGGGAGGAGGGGGGAGAGGAAGGAAGCGAGGTCACATGAGAGGCTCAGTTACAGAGTTGCATTCTTCACTCAGGGCAAAACATTCTGTTCTGTGTGCGCCCTCTCCAAGGCCCAAACACCACACAGACAGGGCTCCGAGATCTCACTGATACTGGGACTAAACCAGGACTAAACTGTGAGCCCTGGACTACACAAGAACTAAACCGGGACTAAACTATGAGCCCAGGCTACACCAGGACTAAACTATGAGACCGGACTACACCAGGACTAAACTATGAGACCGGACTACACCAGGACTAAACTATGAGACCGGACTACACCAGGACTAAATTATGAGCTCAGACTTCTGCAGAACTAAATTAGGACTAAGCTGTGAACCCGGACTACAGTGGAACTAAACCAGGACTAAACTCTGAACCTGGACTAAAGTGGAAGTAAACCAGGACTAAACTATGAACCCAGACTAAAGTGGAACTAAATCAGGACTAAACTGTGAACCCGGACTACAGCGGAACTAAATCAGGACTAAACTATGACTAAACTATGAGCCCAGACTACAGCGGAACTAAACCAGGACTGAACTATGACTAAACTATGAGCACAGACTACAGAGGAACTGAACCAGGACTAAACTTGGACTACAGCGGAACTAAACCAAAGACTAAACTATGAACCCAGACTAAAGTGGAACTAAACCAGGACTGAACTCTGAACCCGGACCAGAGTGGAACTAAACCAAGACTAAGCTATGAGCCTGGACTACAGCGGAACTAAACCAGGACTTAACTATGAACCCGGACTACAGCGGAACTAAACCAGGACTAAACTCTGAGCACCAATAGCATCAATAATAAGTCAGGACTAAATTAGAACTAAACCAGAACTATAGGACTATACCAGGACTACACCGGAACTAAACCAGGACTACAGGACTATAAACCAGGACTAGACTAAAACTAAATTACAGGATGACTGGAACTAAACCAGGACTACAGAAGTGGAATACACTTATAATAAACCATAGCCAAAATTAGATCTAATCCAGAACTACAACAGGATTACACCAGATCTAAACCAGGATTAGGAATAAACCAGGACTACGGGAAATATAAATCAGGATTAAACAGGAACTGAACCAGGACTACACCAAATCCAAACCAGGACTAAACCAATATGATATTAGAACTGAACAGTAATCTATATTTCCATGGAAACAAGCTTCTCCGGGTGAAGTAAGGGTCAGATTTGTGGAGATGCAAGCCCGCTGAGAGTAAGATGCGTGTTTTTTTGAGGTTTTTCAGTGCAATAAACGCAGCCAAAATGGAAAAAAAGAAAAGAAAAATGGAAAAGTACAGGCTGCTACGATTAAACTGCATTGACTTTTGTGTGTAAATCATTGATCGTCTGTTTATTTTTTAGTTTAATGTTTGATTCGTTTCCTTCCTCCTCTGTGTATGATCCATCTGATGTCATCTAAAATACCTGGAAAGCGTGGATCAAAGTTCAAAGTCCTATATTACGTGAAATGGACTCAAGTTAGAATTGTGTTACCTCACCAAAAACACAGCTGGAGTTGTGTTTTGCTTCATTCGCACATGTTTGAGTAGCTCCTTTTACATTTAATTCAGTAGAGATTGGCCGAGCTGAAATCATCCAAATGATTCTTTTTCTCTCGTCTTCTCTTCCTCTTCTCCCTCTCCTCTTGTTTCTATTCTCGTCTCTCTCCTCTGCCTGAGCGTGGGTGAGGAGCTAACACAAGCGTTCACACAAAATGGACCAGACTACATTCAAATGGACTTCTGAAATGTTCCACAGTAATGCCATACTGTGGAACATGTACTCTACTCCAAACAATAACATGTCTGTGTATCTATATCATGGATTCATTTAATCACAGGTGCTAATATTGTTAAAATACATGCTCATTTGTGAGAGGGGGGTCGCCGCTCCATAGATCTGACCTGTGACTTGTGGTACCACCTGTGTGTCTTTAAGGAAACAGACAAAGCGATAACATCTTGATTTAGACAAGCAGGTAGCAGACCCTTCACGAGAAACTTCACGAGACTTAGGGCCACAAGAACACTTGCAAATATTTTATCAGAAGTGCCTTTTGTTTAGATGGTGATGATGTTTTTTAGGGCTTAAAAACACAAAAATCTGAAAACACCCTCCAGAGTGGAAAAGCTGAATACGCACCACTGTAGTGTTTCCGTCTACACTGGCCAAGACACAAAACTCTGGTCAGATTTGCTCACGTTGTGTAAGCTTTTACGTCACATACATACAGTACACAGAAACAACCATGTCGGATCATTTAATAAATATACTCTAAATAAAATCTAATAAACTTACACGAGGCATCCCAACAAATGTAGAGAATCTGTAGAGACACTATAAGTGAACAGAGAAGGATCTGCAATTACCTGTCAAATTCTGGATGCACCAGTTGGTCGCAGGCGAGCCAGACGACTGTGGACGAGACCTGGAGAACCAGTCGATGGTGAAACAACTGTGTAGGAGTAGCTGATGAAAATGCCTGGTGTGAAAACTTCTGTATGTCCAGAGATGCCCTTTTTGCTTTAAGTACATGCAACTCAGTCGAATTCCACACACTTTTGCGTCACCGTATGCACTCAGATTTCCTCCAGAAAACGCTCATCTAAACGTGAAATTAAAAGTGAAGACGCAACGCCACTTTTGCGTCTTCTGTTCAGACCCTCATCATATAAACGTAGCCTAAGACAAACTTTATTGATCCACAAGGGAAATTATTTGACAAAAAAGTGACACAGTGCAGCTTTAATGTGGGTCAGTGTGGGGGGGAGGTGGTCGTTCACACTAAAATGGGAAGCATCAAATTAGCAGCTTTGAAGCTAATGATTTCAGGAAACAGGTCTTCCCACAGGAACAATAACATTAAAGGAAGATATGTGTCAAATGCAGCTTTTACTGAGCACGACTAACGCTGATTCTTATAAACAAAAACACTGCACATGTAGTTCGTGTTATAATTTGGTGCTTTGGTTCTTAAATGTGCTTTCACACTAACAGTAGTTGCACCAAACGTTCCATCCAAACCAGAAGCTCTTAGTTCAGTTTGTTTTTGTTGGTGTAAAAGCATCAGTCACACTCAGATCTGCACTAACTCTGGTGTGGTTCCGTAGACAGTGTTGGGAAGGTTACTTTTAAAATGTATTCCCCTACAGATTACAGATTACATACCCCAAAATGTAGTCTGTAACGTAATCTATTAAATTACTTAAAGTGAGTAACGTAATCTGATTACTTTGGATTACTTGATTTGCTGTAGAGTAGCAAAGATGAGGAAATCTTCACATAAGATAAAAAATAATAAATAAAATAAGACCCATTAAAAAAGACCAGACTTTCTTTAACGGTATTAAAAATATTATTGATAGACTGCATGGTTTAGTCCTGTTAAATCCTGTTTTAGACCTGGTTTAGACCTGGTTTAGTCCTGGTTTAGTCCTGGTTTAGACCTGGTTTAGTCCTGGTTTAGACCTGGTTTAGTCCTGGTTTAGACCTGGTTTTAGACCTGGTTTAGTGTCCGGCAATGAGTGGAATTACCAAACAAAAAATAAACAAAAAAACAACAAAAAAGGGAACAGCCCAAAATGTGAAAACAGGAAAATACCGCAGTGTAATCCATTTATTTCAACCAAGTAACTGTAATCCAATTACCACTCACTGAAACAGTAACTGTAACTGAATACAGTTACTCATAATTTGTACTCTGATTATGTAACTCCGGTACATGTAATCTGTTACTCCCCAACACTGTCCGTAGGTTTGCGAGTCCGAGCTCCCCGGGTCAGGGAGGCTCTTAGGCAGGGTTCAAGAAACCATGTCTGCTGGAGACCGGCCTCCGCTTGGGGGACTTGACTGACCCACGCCGTCCATACTCCATGAAGAGGATTTGTGGGAAGGTCACTGAAGAAGAAAGAGAAGGAGTGACAGGACGGAGAGAGAGGAGAAAGAGAAAGGGGGAGACAGAGGGAGAAAGGAGAGAGGACAAGAGAGAGAGTAGGGAGTAAATAGAGAGGAGTGACATGAGAGTGAGAAGAGAAAGAGAGGTGAGAGAAAGCGAGAAAAACAAGAGAATGAGAGAGAAAGGAGAGAGGGAAAGAAACAGAGAGAAGGAGTGACAAGAGAGAGAGAGGGGGAGAGAAAGAGAGAGAGACGGGGGGGTAGAGAGGGGTGACAGGCGAAAGAGAGAGGGGGAGAGAAAGAGAGAGAAAGGAGAGAGGACAAGAGAGGAGAGAGAAAGAGGAAAGAGATGGGGAGACAGAGAGAGAAAGGAGAAACGGCCAGGAGAGAGAGAAGAAAGAGAAAGGGGGAGCGAAAGAAAGAGACAGGAGAAAGGACAAGAAAGAGAGAAGAGAGAGACGGTGGAGAGAGAAAGAAGAGAGGACAGAGAGAGAGGGGAGAAGGGCAGGAGTGTGAGTGAGAGTCAGATGTATGAGATAAAGTGGAGCCACCTCAGCCTCTCTGTCTCTGTCTCTGTCTGAGAGGGAGTGGACTCAGAACAGAATGAACTGACTTTTTTTGTTGTTATTTATATTTATTTATTGTACAGTTTCCGTAAAGATGTCCACACACACATACAGTCTATATTATTATTTTCTGTTGACATCTTTTCTGTCTTGCATGTCTTTTCACGTGAGCCTGTGTTCTTTCTCGTCTAATCCTCTCACTCCTTTTTAGAACCATAAAGTGGTAGACTAAGGGAATGTGACAATCGGCTCCAGTCAAATGAAGCTCACTGAGGCTGCGGTCATGAGGAAAATTTGGAGCTGAGTTCCAAATTCGAAAAAGGAATTGATTTACGGACAAAATAGTGAAATAAAAACAGCAGGATCACGTAGAGAAGGTTAATACGAACATTTTAAGACCAGAATGAGGAGACAGCAGCAGTTACAGACAATTGGAAGCGGAGTCGGTGGATCCGGATACGCGCCCATGCTCACTTCCTATTTGTAATGTGGCGGCGATCAGGTTAGCTTTGTCCTTTTATATTTACAGTCGATGGTGTGTCCTCTCGTGTGAGCTGGGGGTTCGAGGTGTCTGTGCCCGAGGTCACGTGACACATTTACATCCTAAACGACAGGGAGACATCCTCAGCACTCTGCATAATGACTCTGTTTAATGACTCTGTTTAATGAGTCTGCATAATGACTGTTAATCCTCTCGTCTGCGCTCGTCTCCTGCCTCACATTACTCTCTTCTCATGCAAATCAGACACTGAGCTGCTCCTGTCTGCTCTGCTCCTGTCTGCTCCATGTAGTAGTAGTAGTTGTAGTAACAATAGTTATAGTAATAGTAGCAGTGGTGTTGGTAGTAATAGTAGTAGCTGTAATGGTAATAGTATTAGTAGTAGTAATAGCAATAGTTATAGTAGTAGTAGCAGTATTGGTGGTGGTAGTAGTAATAGTAGTAGTAGTAGTAATATTGGTGTTGATAGTAGTAGTAGTAGTAGTAGTAGTAGTAGTAGTAGTAATAGTAGTAGTAGTAGTAGTAATAGTAGTAGTAGTAGTAGTAATAGTAGTAGTAGCAGCAGTATTGGTGGTGGTAGTAGTAGAAGTAGTAGTAGTAGTAGTAGTAGTAGTAGTAGCAGTAGTAGTAGTAGTAGTAGTAGTAGTAGCAATGTTGGTGTTGATAGTAGTAGTAGTAGTAATATTGGTGTTGATAGTAGTAGTAGTAGTAGTGGTAGTAGTAGTAGTATTGGTGATGGTAGTAGTAATGGTGGTAGTAGTAGTACTAGTAGTCATAGTAGTAAAAGTAGTAGTAGTAGTAGTAGCAGTATTGGTGATGGTAGTAGTAATGGTGGTAGTAGTAGTAGTAGTTGTAGTTGTAGTTGTATTAGTAGTAGTAGTAGTAGTAGTAGTGGTAGTAGTAGCAGTATTGGTGATGGTAGTAGTAATGGTGGTAGTAGTACTAGTAGTCATAGTAGTAAAAGTAGTAGTAGTAATGGTGGTAGTAGTAGTAGTAGTAGTAGTAGTAGTAGTAGTAGTTGTAGTTGTATTAGTAGTAGTAGTAGTAGTAGTTGTAGTTGTATTAGTAGTAGTAGTAGTAGTAGTAGTTGTATTTAGTAGTAGTAGTAGTAGTAGTAGTAGTAGTAGTAGTAGTAGTTGTATTATTATTATTATTAGTAGTAGTAGTAGTAGTAGTAGTTAGTAGTAGTTGTATTATTATTATTATTAGTAGTAGTAGTAGTAGTAGTAGTAGTAGTAGTAGTGGTAGCAGCATTGGTGATGGTAGTAGTAATGGTGGTAGTAGTAGTAGTGTAGCATTAGTAGTAGTAGTAGTAGCAGCAGCAGCAGTATTGGTGATGGTAGTAGTAATAGTAGTAGCAATAGAAGTATAATGATGATAGGAGTAATGGTAGTAGGAGTAGTAGTAATCGTAACAGCAGCAGTAGCAATAGTCATAGTAGTAGCAGTAATTGTGGTGGTAGTAGTAGTAGTAGTAGTTAGTTAGTAGTAGTAGTAGTAGTAGTAGTAGTAGTAGTAGTAGTAGTAGCAGACATTTAGGGATTAGTAATTTTCCACTGAGTCACATGAATGTTTAGTCTAACTGGAACCTCGTTTATCATTTGGAAAGAACAGTGGCTCCTCATGAGGATAAACTTTAGCCAAAGTCCTCAGAAATATAAATGGTTTACTCATGTTTCTTCCACTCGTCAGGTTTGGAACATTTTAAGATGTACTATTTTTGATCTTTCCATTGGTAAATGAGAACTAAACCAGGACTAAAGAATGACTTCAGAGCTCTTATCCAGACTCGATCGATTGTCTTGTAAAGTTGATTGGAAAGGTGTGAATGGGAAATGCCTCGTGACGAGAGTGTTATCTGCCACTCTGAATCTGAATGGAACTCGCAGGTTAAAGCTCCACTATGTAACTTTTTTGGTGGAGGCTCTGTCCAATTACATTACATTAGAAGCATAGTATTTCAAAATTGCACAACGTTCCCCAGTAAAAGTAAAATGCACAAAAACCCATGCTAGACGTCAGTATGTATAACTTATTTACAACTACTACTGCTACTACTTCTGCTACTGCAAAATACTACAGCTACTCCATACTGGCAGTAGTAGTTCTCTGTCAGATTTCTGCTCCTGCTCGTCATTGTTTCACACGTGTTTGTGGAGGGGAAACGTTCAGGGCCAAAAGGCTGAAAATGAGGGGCCAAGTCCGGGGCACCAGCGGGACGGGGGCAGTGAGAGGCGAGGAGGCCCAGCGGGAGTGCTCTTTCTGGGGCAGCGGGGGGCAGGACGAGGGGGGTGGGCTGGAGGTCACCCTGGAGGTAATAACGGATATTTTTTTGTGAATATATAAAGACATTTCATACAGATTTTTTAACTTTTTAGATTTAAAGTTACTACATGTTTGGAAAAAGTTTGAAAAACACAATTGTAAATTAACTTGATTGGAGCAACAGGCTTTCCCTAAGGTCATAGTTCATTTCACTAATTGCATGTTTTGGATGTTTTGCTTTCAGCTGCAGCAGGAGAGGGGGTGGGGGGAGGAGCAGATCCACAGCTGCAGTAGTTGTAGAAGTAGCAGTAGTGGTATATCAGTAACATTTGTGGTTACAATCGTAGTACTTGTAGTATTAATGAATACATTTGTCTTCATATGGGAAATACTAGTACGTTTGATATTTTACCCATTTTTAGTAATGCTACAGTAGCAGTATCAGACAGTAGTAGTAGTAGTAGTAATAGTAGTAGTAGTAGTAAGTTTGGGTCTTTAACGTTGTGTTCACACTTGCACCCAGGACATGACTTGGACTAAAACCATTACTAAACCTAGACTAATCCAGAACTAAACCAGGACTAAACCAGGACTACACCAAGACTAAACCAGGACTAAACCAGGACTACACCAAGAATAAACCAGGACTACACCAAGAATAAACCAGGACTAAACCAGGACTAAACCGGGACTAAACCAGGAATAAACCAGATCTAAACAAGGACTACACCAGGACTAAAACAGGAATAAACCAGGACACACCAGGACTAAAACAGGACTAAACAAGGACTAAACCTGCACATAATCAGGACTAAACAAGGACTAAACCAGGACATAACCAGGACAAAAACAGGACTAAACCAGAACTAAAACAGGACTACACCAGGAATAAACCAGGACTAAAAAAGGACATAACCAGGACTAAACCAGGACTACACCAGGATTAAAACAGGACTACATCAGGGCTAAACCTGGATTGCACCAGGACTAAATCTGGACTCCACCAGGACTAAAACAGAACTACACCGGGACTAAAACAGGACTACATCAGGGCTAAACCAGGACTACACAATTACTAAAGTAGGACTAAACCAAGACTACACCAGGACTAAAACATGACTAAACTAGGACTACACCATGGCTAAGACAGGACTACATCTGAGCTAAACCTGGACTAAACCAGGACTGAACCTAGATTACACCATGACTAAACCAGGACTACACCATTATTAAACCAAGACTAAATCAGGACCACACTAGGACTAAACCAGGACTAAGAACGGGACAAAATCTACATTAGAACTGAAACTGAGCCAAAACCAGGACCGAGGCAGGACAAACGTGAACACACCGTAAGTAGTTGTCATATTTTTTTTCTTTTTTTCTTGACTGTTACAAAGTTGAACATGCATCACTGTCCCTGTCTCTTTAAATAAACAAATTAATCGATTTATTAATGATAACAACATAAGTAGTAGCAGTAGTAGTTGTAGTACATTTAGCAGTTGTAGTAAAGCACATGCTAACAGTCTAACAGAGGTGGAGACACGGTGACTGGACACAGACCTGAAGCTATTCAAATGGATTTAAGTCTTTAAATGAAACACATCTTTCCTTTGTCCTCATGAATTATTTAGCATGAACACAACAGCCAATCAGAAGAGGTCTTATTTCAATGTGGTGGTTATACAGTAACAGTTTAAAGACTTCCTCCTCAGCTGCTTTTGTTTGGAGTCTAAGTAGTTATATTCACAGCATTAAATAATTTGATGTGTTTCATTCAGATGGTGGATGGAGGAGAAGTCCTATTACAAATGAGCACTGTTAGGGAAAATAATGTAAGTGGTCTCCTAAAGTCATACAGAGAGGCAGGAGAGTCTAGATGTCTGAGTGTAACCCAGGTTATAAAATGCGACTGCATAAACTGCAACAGGCCAGAACTTCACGGAACTGTGTCACCTCACTTCATCCTTCTGCGTGCTGGGAGGGGGCTTTTTACAGCCAGTCAATCCCTACACTTCTCCGTCCTACTCACTATTCACATCCAAATCTGTTTAAGTGAACTAGAAACAATCCATAAACTCTGCCGTTACTCTGGACATTCAACTACTATTCATGGATCGTGAATCGTAGTGACTGTTACTGTTTTGTTGGGGATTGCACTGGACTCTTAGGGCCTGTCCACATGACAATGTTTTTGGTCGAAATTATGGAGTTTGTATTTGTTTTGGCCTTTCGTCCACACGGAGCTGGCGTTTCAGGTGGGAGAAACAGTTTTTTTTGAGAACTGGTTCCAGAGTGGAGAAATCCAAGAACGCTGGCGTTGTGTTGTCGTGTGGACAAGCAAACTGCAGCTTTTGGAAAACGATGTCGTTGCAACCCCGTCATTGCCAGAGTACTCCGATTCAGCTGAATGATGAGATACACATTATTAAATATTATTATCAATGTTAACAGCGCTACATACAGGTGTGGCAGATGTATTATATCATTTTCACTCAGTGCTCCGTTGTCGTCTGGACATGAACATTCATTGATACGACACGTGTGGACGCAAAATTTTTTCAGCCCATAAAATTAAAAATAGAGGAGCGTTGTCATGTGGGTGAAGCTAAATACTGTTTAAATACTGTTTTTGTATACTGTTAAATACTGTTACATAAGGTTAAATATAATTTGTTGATTGTGGACCAAATCTATTTATTTGTGGGAAACACATTTAGCATCTCAAATCTTTAACTCTCAAGCTATAAGATTGTAAATATTTGTGTTTTTTGTTTGTCTTTTTTTCACTGTTTATCACTGTTAATATACAGCACCAGCCACAAACCCAAATCATTATGTCCTGGTATTACTACTGTCACACATCTCCAAGAGCCGATACCTGCCTTCTTACCCCTAACCTCTTTTGTACCTCTTTTGGTCAGCATCTGCACATATGCTACATGAGGCAGGAGAAGTCTGGGACCCAGTGAACCTGAATACTCAACACTGCACGTTAGTATTGGTTAGAAGGAGGTAAAATGGGCTAAAATGAGAAGAGCATAGTATACCGCTTCTGTGAGACGATTTGACCGAGGAAACTGATCGTGTTAAAGAAGGACAAACTCTGTAATAGTTGTATGACACCAGAGCGAACCACAGAGAAATGTCAACAATGAACTTGACGTGTCCTTGCTAAGAGTGTACAGGGGATGCAAAATTCCACAAAGGGTGCTGCTTTATAATGACTACTCTTTAATAAGCCTTAATAAAGCATGGCCAGAGACTGAATTAATAATGAACAAATACTTTCTTAAGAATAATTCAGGCTTAGTAACAAAATAAAGGGTTAGAAGTTAGGATAGTAATTAAAAAGCCTAGTTATAAGCCTGAATTATTCTTTAAAAATCTAAATCTAATCTTAGTCTGTCCACATCTCCAAATCTCAGAATGCTCTGTTCCAACTTGTGATGTCATGAAGTCGTAGTTTTCAAGTTAACAGCTCATTTTATCTTTAGTTTAAGAGAGTGTCCGAGTTTTAGAGTTATCCAAATGATTCTAGTGAAAAAGTATGACATTTAAAAACACATTCCATTCCATTTGTTTATTCAGTGTGTCTGGTGCCACTTCACACATCTGAAGTTCTGTTGTGGTGTAGACATCGTCACATTTGTATTTCTCCCTCACAGTTGATTGTTTTGGTATCATCAGAGGACATTAGAGCCACTTAATGAAACAAAAGGACCAAAAGGCGATGCTAGGAAACAAAACAGACTACATTTACTTAGCATGAGCAGATAACAGCTTTTGTTTACGAACATTCTGGTATTTGATTTGAAGTCGAAATTTCAGATGGAGAGCCTACATAACTCAAAAAAATAAAAAAAAAATAAAAAATCCAAAAACGTTCAACCTAATCATGTTTGTTAGAGACTGAGTCCACAGATTCATTTGATAATCCTTTGGTTATTTGGTTATTTTCAATTGTTTAAATCCACAGTATGTAACTTTTAATCCTAAAAATAGACTCAATAAAATGTGGTTGTGTTTATTATTGAAAACATGGGTCCTTACCATGCACTAGTGTCGCAGTACTTGAGATCGGTCTTGGTCTCGAGACCGGCCTCGAGACCGCTTTTATACAGTCTTGGTCTCGTTTTGGACTCGAGCGCATTTGGCCTCAATCTTGTCTTGCTCTTGATGGCACTTGGTCTCGGTCTTGTCTCGGACTTGAGTGCATTTGGACTTGGTCTTGTCTCGGACTCGAGGTCTGACACTCGTCAAGTGTGATCATATTTCATTAGATTATATTTTCACAGTAAACATGCAGAGGCTGCTAAATATCACTACAAAACCAGTAAGATCATGTAAATGTAAATGTTATGAACTTGAAAAAAAACACTTGATTCACTTTGAAGTTGTTTTCTGTAAAGTGCCAGTGGAAGCGGGATTAAAGATGGGGTTTTTAAGATGTGGGTCAGGGTCCAAAAAAAGAGGTGCAGAGTGTTTCAGTGCGATACAGTTTGCCTGGCTTATTTTAAGCTTAAATAAACATTAATCAGTTCAAATGGAGATTGATTTATAAAACATTGATATATATGTGCCAAAATAACTGTAAAATACAAATAAATGTGGAAAATGACAAAAGATGGTCTTGATTTGGTCTTGATTGGTCTTGATCTCAGTCCTATCTTAGTCTCGAACTTTAAAAGTCTTTGTCTTGTCTCGGTCTCAACTCTCAGAGGTCTTGGTCTTGTCTCGGTCTCGGGACCCTGTTGTCTCGAACTGGTCTTGGTCTTGATTAGTGCGGTTTTGACTACAGCACTACCATGGACTAAACAAAAAAATGGACTAAGGGAGTATGATGTCACCCATAACGTTCAGTTCCAGTCAAATGAAGCTCACCAAGGCTGGTAGTTATGGGGCGAATTTGGAGCTGAGTTATATATTAGGTATAAGAATTGATTTACAGACAAAATGGCAAAATAAAAATTCCAAGATCAGGGGTTAATATGAACATTTTAAGACCAAAATGAGGAGCCTGACTGCAGCAGTTACAAAGAGAGGGACGACATTTTTTCAATACAAAGTAAACTGGAGCCACAGTTGATTGAGCTGGTATTTGAACCATAAACCAGGTAAACAAATCTGCAGTCTCACAATTACACAGCAAACTCCACCTGAGAATTATTGAGGAACCAAAGCTAATGTGAATAAACAGTAAATAATCACTTCTTTTTCAAATGCATTGATATTTTTGTTGCTTGAGTTTACTTTTGGGCCTCTCTTTTGTCGGTCTTAGTATTGTTTACGGAAAAATGCGTTCAAACAACCTTCATTTGCTGTAATTGAGTGTCTCTTTGTGTTTCCAGACACTTCCTGTTTGCGATCAAAGCCTGAGTTTCAGTTGAGCCTAACTTAAGTCTAGACTGTCTCATTAAAGGCCCATTATCACACCTTTGTACTCTCAGCTTCATCCCAGTAGTTATTTCAACGCATTTGTTTTGGTTCAGCCTTGCATTTAGTTAATACAAGTCAACTTCACTCAAAACACTTACACAAAAATGTTGTCTTGTTCAATTTTAATCTTTTTTTGTTTGTTTGTTTAATTAAAGTATATATTTAGAGTCAGTTTTACTCAGAAAGGTCATGTTGATGTTAAATAAAAATGTGATCTTTTTTTTTTTTTTTTTATTAGTTTTACTCAGAAAGGCTATACTGACCTGAAATAAAAATGCTGTTTTTATTTTGTATTATTTTGATAATCTTGTTGAATTAAAGAATGTATTTCAAATCAGTTTTACTCAAAGATGTTATATTGTTATGTTATCTTAACTACAAATATTGTCTTTTTAGTTTAATTTATTTACTTTTAATTAAACGTCACCTGCTTATTTTCATTTAGATGTTATTGCTTTGTCTAGAATGTTCCATGGTAGAGATTAAACCTGCATGTCTCAAAGGAAACAACTATAGTCTACATATTTTTGAGCAATAGAAACACCGATAATGAATAAATGTTGGTGGATATGTTTAACATCATACCATGGAACATTCCAGGCAATTAATTTTCCTTAAATATATGAAAAATAAAATCTAGATGTCGATATATCTTTGAATACATGAGTGAATAGAAGAGTAAAATAAAAACAAACTGTGTAAATGTGTGAATTAGCCAGCTTCAGCTGCTTTTAGATGTTTCATTGACATAACATGATGCAAAACTGACCTACTTTCTCTAGTTTATATAATATCACATTACTCATAAAGTTTTTCCATAGTTACTAGCAGGTAAATAAACTCTGTGCGTATTTACGTGTATTTTTTATCCTGCTGTAGTTCACATCGCCCCCATGTGAAAGCTGTCGGGGTTATTGTGAAAGGAACTGTATGCAGCATGTACTCTTACAGTTTTAAAAATGTCACAACTGAACCTGTGTTACCAGAGCCTTAACCTGCATATAAAGGACACATACAAGTTTGTCTCATTCTCAGTGTATGGACAGGCCTCATGTGAAAGCTCAGAACCTCCAGATTCAGCGTGGGACAGACTGTGACCAAAAAATGACACTGGACTTTTTCTCCACAAATCGATCCATGTTGAAAATTGAGCATCTGGGGGGATGGATGGGGTAGCCAAGCTGGGGTCACCTAGTGCCTCTGCTAAATTTAATTTCTCTCCTGCGACTAGGTCAGGAATCGGAATACACTAGATGGTTTGCAACAACCCCGGAAGTGCGAGTTCGGGCACCATACATTCTGTGTTGGCAACAATCCCCGAGATCGAGGATTTAAAGCCGGAACAAAGAGAATGCTTGGTGAAGTTTATCAAGGAGAAAGACGTTATTACCCTTTTTCCTACTGGATTTGGGAAAAGCTTAATATACCAATTAGTCCCATTAGCGGCAATTTACATATGCCACAACCAAATAGCAGAGATTGGTTAATTTAAAAAGTACCTGCCTACAATCGAGCGAACGAATCCTAATTCGGTGAGGTCAGACGGTTTCCTCAAAGTGAAACAGGCTGATGAATCAGGCTATGTTTGGGGTGCGCTCCGATCAATTCGGGCCATGGTAGAACTCACAGATTGCAAGTCCACCCCTGATTTAAGCCCTGGAATTGCCAATCTCTAACTATTTATTTATTCATTATTTAAAACACCGACAGAGCACACAAAACATTCATCTCAGAGAGAAAAGATGTTCTGTGCCAGATTGAGCTACGAGCTACTTTCCATCTGCAGTCCTCGGGCAGGTACAAATTATATTAAAGAAACTATTTACATTAAACCAACTCTAACAACAACATTTCATTAGTGACAGTGTCTCCTTAAAATGTCTCTTTCAATTTTAATATGTTTTGTTTAAAGTATATATTTTGAGTCAGTTTTACTCAAAAAGGATGTTGATCATAAATAAAAATGAAGACAATTTACAATTTTAATATTTTTGAGTTTAATTTAAGCACATATTTCAAGTCAGTTTTACTCAAGAAGGTTAAATATTGTTGTCTTAAAAATTAAAAATGACACACAATCCAATTCATCATTAAACATTTAAAACAATCAATAATGTAAAGAAAAAAGGAGCTATTAACTTAAAAATTACATGACATCACAAGATGGAACAGAGCATTTTGAGTTTTGGAGATATAGACAGATTAATAATAAAGTGTTACTCAAATCATATGTGAATAAAACAAAACACAACTCCAGGTCTGTTTTTAAGGCGAAAACAACATTTTGATCAATTTTGTAAAATATAGAACTTTTAACTAACCTGGGGGCACAAAAACACTGCAAAAATGTGTGTTCAAATGACTTGAAGTGAATCCTGCTGAATTTTTTAAGCAGTAAAAAACTCTTGGAATGGTATAACTGCAAGATATATAAGTTCAGTGATATACTGTGGAACATTTCATAATGAAACTTTAAATTAAGTCATGAAATCAGTACCCTTGTGGAGTACACGCCCCCACGGCTCTGATCCTGTTGCAGCTGTAAACAGAGGAAGTGTGTTGTGGAAACAGAAAGTGGATGTTTACGCTGAAGAATTATGTAAGGACGGAAAACTACTGCGTCAGATGCCCTCCCAGATACTCACGTATTCTCCTACATTCCTGTCTCAGATGCCCTCAAGTTTTCCTATATAAGTGTGTCAGATGCCCTTACGTCCTCATACATCCCTGTGTGTCAGATTCCATCCCCAGGGTTCCCACTCTTTTTCACCGACAAAATTTCAAAACTTTTCCGTGACTTTTTCATAACCTAAAGTAAATTTTCCATGACTTTACGGCACCTAATGTGTAGAATTTATCAAACTTTTAGGGATAAATGAAATGTTAACCCTTTCCACTCACCTTATGGTTTGGTATTACAGTTTTTAACATTCAAAATATTGTCAGTGCATTTATTGTGGTCTCTTTTAAATCAAAGGTATTCAGAAATAATCATAACAGCCTAATGATTACATAACAGAACAGAACGCTGTAGTTGCATGAAAGAGATATTAAAATTGCATGAATTTTCCAAAACCTTCATTGAATTTACAAAATGCCATGACTTTTCCAAGCCTGGACAATGACATTTTCAATTTCCATGACTTTACCAGAATTTCCATGACCGTGGGAACCCTGCCTGCCTTTCCCATATATCCCTGTGAGTCAGATGTCCTCCCGTCCTCCTGCATCTCTGTGTTTCTGTTAGGATAAATAACTCGGCTTATCTATTTTGTATAACCACTTCTATAGTTCATTGTTGCATCGAGGTCATTTGAAGATAAGGGCTGTGATCACTGTGAGACTCAGAGATGTACTGAATGTCCTAACTAAATAGGACAAGAACTACTGATAGGGATGATGTCATGACTTATTACCAAGATATTATCCTGGATGGAGACTGATCTGAGCTCTAATCACGCTTACGTCACAAACCAGGAAGATGTTTGGAAACATATGATGACAACTTCCGGAGGGCTCTGTTTGCGGTACAGTCAGTCCATATGAAATCAGCTGTTTTCACGGAATTTCCCCTATGAGCCATCTCAGATTTGGCTGAATTTTAATTTTTTTTTTTTTTTTAAATCTAAAATCTAAAATCACCAAATGAAAGAATCTAAAATTATAGCTCAGTTGTTCTTGAGTTATGACCCATTGAAATTTTGGGTCCATGCTCACATTTTCGGAAGCTTTAATTTAAAAGCATGTTTGAGAGACCATAACTTCTTAAAAAAATAGAGTTAGGAAGCTGAAAATTTGAATTATTGTAGATTCTTGGTCATAGATTCTAAATCTGTCTGTCAAAACCCAAAACATGCTACAGGTCTCCATGAACAGTTGATAGTCAAGGTCAGTTAAATAGAATCAATCAATGAATCTGTCCAGGGACTACAGGTGGAAATTAGCACTGATGCTACAACCTGATGTACAATGCATCTCTCCTGTTAAGGTAAAATGCAAAAATTGTGTGCTGCCCCTGTCTCAAATAAATAAATAAAATAAAAATTTAAAAAATAAAAAATGGCCCATGAGAACTCATTTTCAAAAATTCCCTTTGAAATGAAGGAAGTTAATATTAGATGTTTTTATTACTTTAAACTAATTTTCTCTGGTAAAAATTTTATCAATATCTAACTGTGCCCACATGGGGAACCGAGGGTCCAAAGAAGGGACCAAAAAGGTCCCAATTGGTCTCTGACCATATTTGGGACTCTACACCATCCACATGCAAGCTCAAAAAAGTGTGTCATTGTTGTTTCAGGTTCAGCAGTTAGTTTGTAAATATCTGCTTTGAGAAAATAGATCTTGGACCCCAAGAATTAAAAAAATAATAATAATTGAGCACAGCACCACCTCCCTTAATAATGGTACCCAATATGTGACAACAGATTCAGAATCTATGACGAAGAATCTACAATAATACAAAATTTCAGCTTCCCAGCTCTATTTTTATGAAGTTATGGTCTCTTAAACATGCTTATAAATGAAGGTGTCTGAAAAAGTGAGCGTGGCCCCAAAATTTCACCGAGCCATAACTCAGGAACGACTGAAGGGATTGATCTGAAATGTGAGATTCTATCATTTGGTCATTTTAGAAATTTTTATAATTTTTTTCAGCCAAATCTGAGATGGCTCATAGGGAAGGGCCTGACCCGGTAGTAAATCTGACAAAATCTAGCAAAAATGAGAAAATGTCTCAGTTTTCTACATCTCCATGACATTGTAGTGTTCCGTTATGTTCGGCTAATCAATATTTCCAACAATACCTCAGTTTTCATCATTTCCCCACTGACGCACAGCTCCGAGCGCGCTAGGTACATGTGATTAGAAGAGATCAGGGGTCAAATTCAAGATGATTCCAAACAGCACATACATATGCAGTCTTCATTTTACCACTGATCACATTTACTCCAGTGGATTTTATCAGTCGGTCGGCGAGCCCAGTGACGGGAACTACACCGGAAGTTGTAATCGCATTTTTCCAAACGTCTTCCTGGTTTGTGACGTAAGAGTGCATAGAGCCTACTGGACGGTGCAAAGTGCCAAGAGCCCTGGGAATGTCGGCACAGACTCCTTGTACAAGTATTGCTTTCTAATACTGGAATAAGTAAGACTTTATTTCTGTTTCAAGAGTATTTTATTTTTATTTTTTTATCTAAGCAGAAAGTAACTAACATGAGAGAAGAAGGCTGTTTTCCTCAACATTTCCTAAAATCTGCTCAGGTAAAACTATTGATTAAACATATTTAGAGAGTAAACCCTCCTGAAGTTGCTAGTGCTATGGCTGATTTCTCTTGGTGTAAATGTACAGACAGGGCAGTGCAGATGTATTGCTGTGCGAACGCTTCATGTATGCAGTGTTGGTCATTAGCATTGTTAACATTAGACAAAAAGGTGCTAATTTTTAAGGCTAATACATTTGTGATGCAAAACGCACTGTACCTGTGAACTGCTATTGTGGTCTAGTTCTCCAATGTACACACATGCAAATCATCTACTTCATCTGACCCTCTGTTCTGCATCCTCTGCTCTATCTGACCCTCTCTGCTGCATCTGACCCTTCAAACAAGTTTAGACCTGGTTTAGTCCTGGTTAATTCTGATTCAGGCCTGTTTTAGACCTGGTTTAGTCCTACTCCAGGCCTGTTTCAGACATAGTTTGGTCCTGGGTCAGACCAGTTTTAGACCTGATTTAGTCCTGGTTCAGGGCTGTCTTTAACACCTGGTTTAGTCCTGGTTAATCCTGGTTCAGGCCTGTTTTAGACCTGGTTTTGTCCTGGTTCAGACCAGTTTTAGACTTGGTTTTGTCCTGGTTTAGACCTGTTTTAGACCCAATTTAGTCCTGGTTTAGACCTGGTTTAGTCCTGGGTCAGACCTGTTTTAGACCTGGTTTAGTCCTGGTTCAGACCTGTTTTAGACCTGGTTTAGTCCTGTCATAGTTCAGACATGTTAGACCTAGTTTAGTCCTAATACAGACCTGTTTTAGACCTGATTTAGTCCTGGTTCAGACCTGTTTTAGACCTGGTTTAGTCCTGGTTCAGACCTGTTTTAGACCTGGTTTAGTCCTGGTTCAAAACTGCCTATTTTATGTTGAAATAAAACCTATTAATCAACCAAATATTATCTGGGACCCAAGGCACTAAGCAGGACTAAATCAGATCTAAACCAGGACAAAGCTTACAATAAAACAAATAGGAAGTGGTCTAAAGCGGACTAAACCAGGACTAAACCTTGTCTAAACTGGATCTACAGCTGTATCCAAGGTTTCATGGAATGTTGTTTTGTTGCTTTGAACTCTGACCTCGTTCTTTGCCCTAAAAACAGGAAGTCTTTCTCACAAACTGTTCTGTTTTCCAGGAAACAGGAAGTCCTGAAGTGACAGGGAACGCCAGGGTTTGACCAGGCGCTTGGCTCAAAGGAACAACGGCACAGACTGTCCAAAGGAAGAGGTTATGGAACAGCAGGATGTTAAGTACAGGAAGAAATGGGACAAATGGGAATTAGAATTCTCATTTCAAACTGAGCAGACACTTCACAGTCACATCACGACATTCATCTTGTTGTGAGTGTGTTTTATTAATTTATTAGAAATTCAAGATTATTTTAAGGTTTAAAATATTATTAAAACATGTATATGAATGAATATTATTTAATGTAAAATAGTTAGTTTCATATAGTGACATTAAATAGGTTTGAATGGTGCATACTGACTTTTTTCAAGGGGTGTCCACTATCTGATTGTCCATGGAAATGTTCTCGCCTTGTTTTGAATGTACGTCATTAAACATATCTGGAAATAAAAACATGTGATGACACGTGGTCAAGTCAGATCTGTGGAGTTACATAGTTCAACCTGCGTGAAGCTGGTCCCCCATTAAACACAAACCTGCTCAAAAACCATGTCGATCTTTTATGCTTCGTTTGTGCTGAAAAAAGTTTAGTTTGTGCTGCTTTAGTTTTGGAAATATTAATGATTCTTTTATAGATCAACGTCCATAATGGTGTCAGTCGTTTGTGCTTTGTTTGTGCAATTATGCAATTATTCTTAAAGGGACGAAATTTTGGACATAGGGCATTATTTCTTAGTGAGCCAGAGTATTGGAGAAGTGTGGAGACACTTTCCAGTCCTTGTATTTGCAGAGGTCGCTGGTGCTAGGCTAGTGCATGTCAATGGTTGTAGTTAACCAGCCACTAAAAACAGTCTTACCCACTCCACAAAACACCCGAAGCAAATCTATTATTACACCAGACTGTCAATGTGAATGTCTGTGTTGATAGAATAGTGAAATAAAGTTTGAAATAAAACTAACCTTGCATCACATTAATCGTCGTATGTTGAGGGACTATTTTCTCAGCAGCAGCGGAATTTTACTTTGCCGGTAAGATAGGTGCTAGGTGATATCAGTCCGCCGCTGCCGAGCTTTCTATCAGGAAATACAACTCTCTGATGCTGCTCAGACATAAATCCTTCAAATGCAAGGTTAGTTTTATTTCAGACATTATTCTATCAACCCAAACATTTACATGGACAGTCTGGCGTAATAATCAATTTGCTTTGGGTGTTTTGTGGAGTGGGTAAGACTATGCTAACTATGGCCATTGACATGCACTAGCCTAGCACCAGCGACCTCTGCAAATACAAGGACTGGATGGAATATTTTAAAAAGTGTCTCCACACATCTCCAACACTCTGGCTCACTAGGAAATGAGGTTCTATGTCCAAAATTCCAGATTCCAGACTGTCCCTTTAAGATAATAGCTATTTTCGGCCGGTGACGTCACCCTGCCTCCCCAAAAATGTTAAAACATGCTAAAAAATTGCAAACTATTAAAATTTTTTTCTGTCTTGTTTGTGCTGTTGTATTTGACTTTTTGTGTTAATATTCTTCAAGTTATTATTTACTTATTTTGCTGATTAGATTAGGTCATTTCCGGCCCCAGTGTCATGTTTCTGGCCATAAATGATGTATTGTAAATCAGCAAAATAAGTAAATAATAACTTTAAAATAAAAATAATAATAATAATGGCACACAACAGCTCAAACAAAACAAAGAATTTATGTAAAAGTTTGCCATTTTTTTTTATCATGTTTTAACATTTTCAGGGGGGGTGGGGTGGCGTCATCGGCCGAAAATAAGAACGATAATAGCTATTATCTTAGGAAACACAACAGCACAAATGAAGCTCAAACAATTGACATAGTTTTTGTGTACATTTGCATTTGATGGGGGGCCGATTTCACACAGGTCATAGTGCACCTTTAAATGTAGGCAACGTTGTGTAACTTCTCTGGTGGAAGGTCTGCCACCTGCTTTTCTGCATTGTTATTGCTTTGTCTGAAATGTTTCACAGTATGGCATTAAATCTTTCTATCAACATGGAGACCAAACCAGATCAAGTTACAGATCAGATCTGTGGAGAGACACAGTCAGAACACCTGTTTAGGTATTGTAGAGCAATAAAACCACCTGTAACTGAATAAATGTGTGTGAAACATTTGAAACAGAGCAAGGACAGATCCATAGAAATAAGATGAAAAGTGCATCTTTAAATCAGGATTTTAAGATTGATATTCTGGATTGAAGTCAAGAAAATAGAGCAGCAATGGAATACCTGTAGCAAAACTGAAGAAGCTTAAGAAAAATACACTTCAAGTTGTTTTCCAGCAGTAGTATGAGAAGAATGTCATGATGGGACACGGAACATCTGGAGCACAGCACAGCGAGCAGGTCTGAACCAGTCAAACTCTGCATGTCTTAAAATGGATCAGATGTGACTAAGCCAATGAGGGACTGTGACTCTGGGCTGGCCTGAGAACGCCTCGATATCCCCCCGGAAGAGCTGGAGGAAGTGTCTGGAGAGGGAAGTTTGGGCCTGTTCAGACTGCGCCCCTGTGACCCAGCCCTAGATAAAGAGGAAGAACATGGGTGGTGACACAATGCACACATTAGCAATAATTACCAAAAAGTTTTATCTGAAAACTAAAAAAAAAATAATACAAAATGGTTTTACACATTTTCTGTGATTAATAAGAGCATTCATGGTCCTGTTTAGGTGTTTGATTTTCAAAAAAGTTGAGAGTGACTTGTTTAAGACCACAGACCATCTCACCTGTTGTTGTAACAAAGTCAGGTCTCAGTGTCTCAGATCACATGGCCCTGACCTGTGGGGTCCCCCAGGGGTCGATCCTGGCCCCCCTTTTATTCAGTCTCTACATGCTTCCATTAATATGCAGAAATAATGTGTCCTACCACAACTCTACAGATGACATTCGATGTCTCAGTGAAGCAGGGAACTCATTCTGCCACTGCATCCAACAGATCAGTGTGTGGATGCAAAACTACTTTCCCCAGCTAAATTCAGACAAGACTGAAGTCATAGTGTTTGGCCCACAGAAACAAAGAGAACGTGCCAGTAGTCACCTCCAGTCTCCCTCTCTAAAACCTTCAAATCAGACCAGAAATCTAGGGGTTATAATGAACGTTTTACTTTCTGAAAAACATAGCAAAAGTCAAAGTTATACTGTCTAAAGCAGACTTGGAGAGACTTATCCATGTGTTTGTCTCCAGTAGGTTAGATACAGTAATGGCCTCTCATTGGCCTCTCCAAACGAGCTGTGAGACACTGCAGAACATCCAGAACTCTGCAGCTCGGGTCCTGACTCGGACCAGGAAGTACGAGCACATACATCCTGTGCTTAGGTCTCTGTACTGTCCCCTGTGGCTCAGAGACTTTAAAGCAGCTCTGCTCGTACAAGTCTCTCCATGGCCAAGCACCAAAGTACATCTGTGACATGTTAGTGCCATATGAACCATCTCACACTCTGAGGAGCTCAGGGACCAGACTCCTCCTGGAGCCCAGAGTCACGACTAAACACGGGGAGTCAGCATTTCAGATTCACGCAACTAAAACCTGGAACAATCTTCCTGAACATGTGAGACAGACTCTACTCTGACACTGTTTAAATACAGACTCAAAACAGTTCTGTTTAGCTGCAAGACTGAAAGGTTTTCATTCTGTTCTCTTCTCTCTCATTTAATGTCTCTCTCTCTTCTTTTAATTTTATGATTATTTATGATTTGATTTGTATTGTGATTTGAATGTATTTCTTATTCTGTAAAGCACTTTGAATTACTTTATGTATGATTGTGCTATACAAATAAACTTGCCTTGCCTTTCTGATCAGATTGTGTAAGAACAGATCAGATTAAGGTCCAACTTGAGTAACCGCTTCAGATAGAGTAGTGCTTACATTTAGCATCACATCCCCATGTTAAATGAATGTTGCTGATGTTGCCAGCACATTATTGAACTGGACCAGCTCAAACCAAGACATAACCAGTGGGGTAGGGGAAGGCTGTCAAACCAGTACCAGACGAAACTAATCCAGACTTTGGCCAGAACTATAGTCAGGATTAGACCAGAATTAGATCAGGTCTACACCAGGACTAGACCAGGTCAGACCAGGACTAGAGCTGTGAGAGTGAGTGGTTCATTAGATTGCAGTGAGTGATTGGCCCTCGTGTTTTGTCGAGTGTTTATGACTTCCTGCCTTTGTCCTGGCTCTTTATGACGCTAATGCTAACATGCTAATGCTAACTGAGCTAACCATTCATTTAAGTGAAGATAACATCAGAAACACATTCAACTCTATACAAACCCCAAATGCAGCGTAAATCATGCAGAAGGATGAATGAATGAGCCATGTCAAGATTTTCACACATTTTATGGTCCTACATTTAAACTGACTGTTACCAAGTCTGACTTATGGTGTTTGAAGTTTAATATTAAGATATAAAGGCATTATTGGACTCAGTCACTTCTTGCTCTACTGCACACGTCTCCTGCAGAAAGTATCATGTCTGTGTCTTGCAGGATTTCAGCAGATTACAGGCTCTCTCGAGGGACGGGTCTAGGTGCGTCCATCAGGTTTGAATGGATGTCTGGCCACTTCTTTCACTCGGGCCATTTCTTCTCATCATTTACCATGGATCTATAAGAACAACTGGATAAGCCCCTCCTCCTCTGACTAGTGGCTGATCCAGGTACTGCAGCTCCCGGGAGCATGGGCCCTGAAAGAATTCTCAGGGCATCAACGACATTCACAAAGGTCAGATTTTGTAGGGATTCTTTTCTATTTTCACAACATAACATTTTTAAATCCTCAAAGCATCTAAAAGTGGTCTTTGTCAGACGTAGCCTCACCCCACTCTGACCCCACAATAGCTCTGATCTAGCAGCTCTCACTCTGATTGGTCCAAATGCTCCACACTGTGTACATTACAGATGTCACATGGGTGGGAGGAGCTCGCCCCTATTAAGGAAGTAAATGCGGGATAGACAATTATTTTTGGGCTCATGCGCCAATGAGCACAGGCCACTGTAAACAATACGATGCCATCTTGGATTCACCATCAGATTTGATAATAGTTCTGTCATTTACCCACTCACCTTCATTTAATGCATATGGGTCATTACAGCAACACAGCCGAACATATTTTATGACATGGTGATAAACTGTTTGAGTACACGGACAACAATGCTAGCTACGATGCGACTTCTAACCATGCTAACTGCACAGACAGAGGTGTTTTCTGCAATCAGGTTGTGCATGCACTCAAATAATCCAAATATAGATACACAGGGGCATGGGCTGTACCATTGTTAATAGTCTAATTCTCACGACGATGAGTTTATAAGAGCTTCTCACAACTCGCTGGAAAGCTAAAAACTAACATGCGAACAGTGCACTTCCTGATGATCAGACAATAACTACAGTAGTAGTAGTAGAAGTAGTTGTAGTAGTAATAGTAGTAGTAGTAGTAATCCCTCCTCCAGGTCAAATAAGAGTCAGGTTTGTGGAAATGCAAAGCCACTTAAAATGAGGATGGACATTTTTCAGTAAAATACACACAACCAAATTGAAAAAAACAAAACAACATGTGCATTTATTTAACAAAAAAGTTACATACTAGGGCTTTAATGTTGTAAGTTTAAATTCAAAGTTTATTGTCAATTCTTCATACAAAGATCATATGAAGAAGCAAAATTGTTTCTCACTATCTTATAAAAAATAAATAATAAATGGTAAATAGTAAATAGTGCAAAAGTGCAGAAGGCAGTTGTTGTTATATGGTAATTATTGATGTTTTACCCATTTTATCTTCATAAACTGAAGTCCAATTCCTTTGTCTTGAACTTAAAACTCAGGAGGAATGTGGCAAACAGATGGAGAGGAAGCAGGCCGGTGCATTGTGGGCGATGGGACCTGGACGGAGGAAGCTGATTGGCTGACAGTCCGGATAGACTTAATAACAGTAATTATGGTGCCGTGGAGAGAAACAGGGAGCAGGTCTGTAGACAGGAGAGGAGGAGGGGAGCCTATGTCAGACAAACAAATGAAAGCAGGGTTGAAAAGAGTTTGATTTTTTAGTTATACTCCAGCACAAAAGTCTGCTATGATTCAAAAACAAAGTCTATTATGAATGAATGGAAGAAAGTATGATTTAAAGGTCCTATATTACACAAAATGGACTCTTGTTTAAATCGTGAAAAACAGATCATTTAGTTCATTTGCAGTGGTCCAAAGTTTTTCCTTACTCACCTTATGCAATCAGAGCATTCTAATTTTTCACCATAATGAGTTTATAAGGACTTCTCACAACTCACTGAAAACCTAACCAAAACTAGCATGCTAACAGTGACCTTCCTGATCATCGAACAAAATATTGCTTTGTAATTAAACACAGACAGTGCACAGTGGACTTATATTGGTACCTCAAGAGCTGCTTATAAGACATATCTGTACACATTATGCTGAAATATTAGTAGTAGTAGTAGTAGTAGCAGTAGCAGTATTAATAGTACTAGTAGTAGTAGTAGTAGTAGTAGTAGTAGTAGTAGTAGTAGTAGTAGTAGTAGTAGCAGTAGCAGTAGTAGTAGTCTTAGAAGTAGTAGTATTATCCGTAAAAGTAGCAGTAGTAGTAGTAATAGTGGTAGCAGTAGCATCAGTAGTAGAAGTAGTAGCAGCAGTAGTACTAATAGTACTAGTAGTAGTAGTAGTAACGGTAGTAGTGGTAGCAGTAGCATCAGCAGTACTACTAGTAGTAGTAGTAGTAGTAATAGTAGTAGTAGTAGTACTAGTAGTAGTAGCAGTAGCAGTAGTAGTAGTCTTAGAAGTAGTATTATTATCATTAAAAGTAGCAGTAATAGTAGTAATAGTGGTAGCAGTAGCATCAGTAATAGTAGCAGAAGTAGTAGTAGTAGTAATAGTAATAGTAGTAGAAGTAGTAGGAGTTGTAGTAGTAGTAGTAGTAGTAGTTATACAGCAATAATCGCAATAGTAATAGAAGCAGTAGCATCAGTAGTGTAGTAGCAATAGTAATAGCAGGAGTAGTAGCAGTAGTAGTAATAGTAGCAGTAGTAGAAGTAGTAGGAGTTGTAGTAGTAGTAGTAGTAGTAGTAGTTATACAGCATCTGTACACATTTTGCTCAAATACATGGAAAACATCATGGTACAAGGCCTTTAACTTTCCCTTTTTTGTTTATTCAAGTGTTTTTTGTTTCATTAAGTACTTTTATCTTCTCTTTCTTGGTCTTGAAGATTGTTGAAGTGTTCTCTAAAGCTCTCCCCCGTCTTCCTCCTCGACCCTCACGCTACCTTCATTGTGTTAGCCTTTAGCCTTTAGCTGGAGGGTTAGTGCGCGGACCACCCAGGCTCCTTTAGTCTCCGCGGGGTCTTTGGTCTTTCCCCGATTCAAACCACATGCTCCAATTAACCCCGAGCCCGACCTCTGAACCCCCTCCTGGAAGACACAAAGGCCGGACTAAACCAGGACTCAACCAGGACTAAACCAGGACCAGACCTGAACAAAACCAGGATTTAGGGACAAGTGGGGTGCTTGTGATCAAAGACAGGACTTGGAGGATTTGGGAGAGTCACTGTGCTTTAGAAGTTACAACCACACAAGTCCACTTTTCTAGACTTTAAAGGTGCAGCATTCATCTGTGAGAGAAGGAATCGCACCGTCAACCTGTGGGGAAGTGGACCGGACCACTCAACCAATCTTTATATCGCTGAATCCTTCGAATGAGTGAAAAAGTAGTATGGAATTGGTCTTCTTAAAACTGGCCTTCTTCAGTTTTATGGATATTTTCATAACATCTATGGGTTTTTTGGGAGAAATTAGAACAGTTGCCATAGTGATCAAAAAATATATGTATTTTAATTGAAAAAAAAAATCCTCAAAATGTTGCATAACAAAAAAATTACCAACCAATGGTTAGACTGAAGAGCTGAAGATAACAATAGTAGTTGTAATAGTAGGCTAGAAGTAATAGTAATAGCAGTAGTAGTAGCAGCAGTAGTACTAGTAGTAATAGTAGCAGTAACAGTAGCAGTAGTATTAGTAGTAGTAGCAGTAGTAGTAGTAATAGTAGTAGCAGTAGCAACAGTAGTAGTAGTAGTAGTAGTAGTAGTAGTAGTAGTAATTGTATTAGTAATAGTAGCAGTAGCATCAGTAGTAGTAGTAGTAGTAACAATAGTAATAGCAGGAGTAGTAATAGTAGTAGCAGTAGTAGTAGTAGTAGTAGTACTAGTAGTATCAGTAACAGTAGCAGTACTATTAGAAGTACTAGTATTATCCTGTAAAAGTAGCAGTAGTAGTAGTAGTAGTAGTAGCAGTCATAGTAGTAGTAGAAGTAGTAGTAGTAGTAGTAGTAGTAGTTGTTGTAGTAGTGGTAGTAGTTGTAGTAGTCGTAGTTGTAGTAGTAGTAGTAGTAGTAGTAGTGTAGTAGTTGTAGTAGCAGTAGCAGTAGCAGCAGCAGCAGCAGTAGTAGTAGTAGTAGTAGTAGTAGTAGTAGTAGTAGTAGTAGTAGTAGTAGTATCAGTAAGAGTAGCAGTAGTCTTAGAAGTAGTAGAATTATCTGTAAAAGTAGCAATAGTAGTAGTAGAAGTGGTAGTAGTAGCAGTTGCAGTCATAGTAATAGTGGTAGCAGCAGTGACAGTATTAGCAGTAACAGTGGTAACAGCAGCAGTAAAAGTAGTAGTAGTAGTAGCAGCAGCATTAGTAGTAGCAGTAGCAGTGGTAGTAGAAGTAGAAGTAGAAGTAGTAGTAAGTAGTAGCTGCAGTTGCAGTAGTAGTAGTGGTAGTGGTAGGAGAGGTAGCAATAGCAGTAGTAGTAGCAGCAGTAACAGTAGTAGTAGTAGTAGTAAAGTAGCAGTAGCAGTAGCAGTAGTAGTACTAGTAGTATATATTGAGGTATCTGTAGTAAAAGTGGGAGCAGGTCAGTGAGAGAAACCTGTAGTGGTGTTGCTCAGTATTACAGAACAGCTGTGACAGTGACACAGTCCAGGTCTAATCCTGCTCTGACGTCCAGGATTACTGCGGTCAGTGAAGGCAGCGCCGCACCTGTCCACCTGCCCACCTGTCATCCTGCCAAGTACTCATTTGGTCTAATCTACATGTGGGAGTGTAGACTTGTGAGTGTAGAAAGGAACGTCAGAAATAACCGTTACCATTTAAATCCACCATGTTTGTGACAGTAATGCAAAACTCTTATGGATTTATTAAAGGTCCTATAATACACAAAATAGACTCTTGTGTGAGCTGTTTTGTTTCATTCACACATGTTTGAGTAATCCTTTATTATTAGTTTGTTTACATCTCCAAAGCTCAAAATGCTCTGTTCCACCTTGTGATGTCATGAAGTGCTACAACTACTTTTTACAGTTTGTTCAGTAGAGACAGTGGATTCCAAGGTTGAAATAATCTGAATTATTCTCTAAATAAGGTGTATGGAGTAAAAAAACAAACAAACAAAAAAACAGTGGAGCACTTCCTGTTTGACCACATAACATCACAAGTTCAGTTTGAGAGAAGAACACAAACAAAACACAACTCCAAATATGTTTGTGATGAGGAAAGTTATAACATACTGTAGATCAGGAAATAGTGTAATATGGGTACTTGAATGTAAAAATCAGTTTTAAACCTTTACTGAACATGAGAAAGCAGAACCAGCTGGAGTAAACTAAAGGAGGGTAGGACGACAGACTGAAGATTTAAAGTTTTAAAGATTTTGTTGTTCTGATTTCATCTTTTATTTCTAGCTCTAACAAACCCTTTACAGCCAAGCTCAATAAGGAGAGAATAAGATAAAGAATTTTTAATTAATCAGATTGTACTTTCCTAGAAAATATCTAAGAGGTAAATTTACAAATGTTGAATCTGATCAGTTTTATTAGTACTTAAACTGTAGAACTCACTATATTGCCACTGAAATCTGTCTTTTAACAAAAAAAAAATTAAGCTGCCCCCAACTGTATTAAATATGATGACCTATAGAATGTAGTGATCTAAGAGCCAGCACAACACGACATATTTAGCATATTTATCCAGGGGCCAAAGTGACTCCTGACTCCCCTGCACACATGAGATCGTGCTGTAGCCTAAAGCACTTAAACAGAGCCGGCTCCCATGATGCTCGGCAGCACGTGCGGCCACTAAACCTGTTAGCTAACGTCATTCATGATCCCTCACTTCCTCTGTCACAGCTTGTGTTTACAAGTCATGGCAGGGCATCTGCGCTACGAGAGGTGATTAACCAGATTAAAAATCCTCCTTTCCACTCCTTCAGAGGGCTCTGGACACTTGGCAGAAGCACTAAGTCAACAGTTTTTCAACGTCAGCTGAAGGAAACAAACACTATTTAAAGCATTTGTTCTTTTGAATTTCAGTTAAGAATAAAAAACAATAAAATGGCAGCAGAAATTCTGGGGTAAATAAACCAGAGAGAATAAAATATCAAAACTGAAGTAGGCACTGAGACTGTTTTTTGATTGGTGTAATTTGAAATAAACTTTAAATCAAATATTGGAAATAGAGGTCGAGGTTTTTTGTTTGACATAAAAACAGGAATAAAGAAATAACACTTTTTTCCCATTTTATTGTTTTTCATTCTTAATTGAAATTCCATAGAACGAATGGTACACAGACCCCTGATCTATGCTGTAGTGTTGTTTCCTCATCACAAACAGACCTGGAGTTGTGTTTTGTTTCATTCACATGTTTAACACACAAACCCTGCATATTTAGGCTGAGTTCTTCTCTCAAACAGAAAACACTCTGTTCCACCTTGTGATGTCATGTAATGATACAGGAAGTGCTCCACTGTGTTTTCAAACTCTACACTCCTTCACTAGAATCATTTGGATACTTTCAATGCTGGAATTGCCAATATCTACTGGTCAAAAGGTAGCTGTTAAAAAAAAAAAAAAAAAAAAAGCATTGCACAACCAAATGGCCAATGTTCAAAAGCGTTTTTTTTTTTTTTTTTTTTCAATGTTTCAGCAGAAAGCCTTCATCAGATCATTACTCTTGCTTTGGGCCACAGTCACCCTAATCCTATGATCTGATGAAGGCTTTTTTTTTTTTTTTTAATGCATTTGGACATCGGCCATCTGAGTGTGCTATGCATTTTTTTCTCTTTTTTTTTTGCACCTCTACAAGAACTTTGGTGTGCATTTTCTGTTTTATTTGATTTAAAAAGTAGTTGTTACTACTACCACCAACACTCACTACCACTTGCTGACATCACAAGGTGGAACAGTAGAGCTTTGTAGTTGTAGATAGACTGATAATAAAGAGTTATTCAAACATGTGTGAATGAAACAAAACACAACTCCAGGTCTGTTTGTCGATGAGAAAACAACATTCTAATATGACTTAAAGCTCAAAAGTTTATTTTTTTCATGATATAGGACCTTTAAATATACACAATATGTATATACAATTTAAGTCACAATATTGAGCTAAATGAGCTAAACCAACATTGTCCACTGACTTCAGGGTTGGAAAATCACAGAGCCCAATGGGAGCTGACGTCCCCATAAACAATCAAACCCCAAAAAGCGGATTTGGTTTGTGATGAAATGGTTAGGTGACGCTACCGAATCCTACGTGTATGACTGAATATGAAAATTACATTGAAGAAGGAAGTAAGTAGAGCAGTGGGCACGCACCGGCAGCTCTAAAAATGGGTTTGAGTGGAGCAATGACGCCTTGACTACAGGAGAATACAGATTACTCAAGACTCAGACTTCCGTGTCTGGGGAGAGGGAAGTCTGGCCGTCCCTGCTCAGACTTCTGCCCCCGCGACCCGCCACCGGAGAAGAGGAAGAAGATGAATGGATGGAAGATGACTCAACATGAATCACTAAAGACAACTGTAAATGGGTCAATGAGAAAGAGAAACAAATACAGCTACTACAACAACTACAACCACAACTACTACTGCTACTACTACTACTACTACCACTACTACAACTACAACTATAACTGCAACTACAACAACCACAACTACTGCTACTACTACTACTACTACAACAACAACTATAACTGTAACTACAACTGCTACTACAACTATTACAAGTACTAATACAACAACTGCAACAACTACACCTACAACTACAATAACTACTACTACTACAACTACAACAACACAACTACGATAACAAAACAACAACTACTACAACAACTGTAACTACAACAACTACAACAGCTATTACAAGTTCAACTACTACAACTATAACAACAGCAAAAACATCAACAACTACTACTACAACTACTACAAGTACAACTACAGCAACTACTAGAACTACAACAACTACTACTACAAGTACAACTACAGCAACTACTAGAACTACAACAACTACTACAAGTACAACAACAACTACAATTTCAACTACAATTATACTGTGGAATCCTAATGAAAAAAGTTACATAGTACACCTTTAAAAGTCCTATATTACACAAAACTGACTTTTGTGAGCTTTAAGTCATGTTGTTGTTACCTCCTCAAAAACAGTCCTGGAGTTGTGTTTTGTTTCATTCACACATGTTAGACTAACCTTTTATTATTAGTCTGTCTACATCTTCAAACCTCAAAATGCTCTGTTCCACTTTGTGATGTCAGCAAGCAGTAGTTTTGAAGTTAACATCCATCTTTTAACTTTAGTTCAGTAGAGATTGGCAGTTCCAAGGCTGAAATCATCCGAATGATTCTAGTGATTGTGTGTGGTATTTTTTGTGATTTTGTGATCTGGCCGTATGAAGCCATAAAGTCGAGGCCAGAGCTGAATTTGTGATGTTTTTGTAAAAGACTGTTACTTCCTGTTTCCTGGCGCCACACGACTCCGGCCTCGCTTCCCGTTTTGTCCGGCCGTGGAGGTCAGAGGTCACGGCTGAGTTTACATCAAAGCGGGCGAAGTTTTACAAAACAGAGAGAAGACAAGACAGAGGATTACGCAAACATGCACAAATTACTCAAAATATAACTCCGGGTATTATAATATGAAGAATAATTGAAGTTACACTGTGTAAACTTTCTGCTTGTCTCCATGGCGATGTTACTTGACCCTGCATGCCCCACAGTACGGCATTTAACGTACAGTATCTACAAGCACCAAGCTTCAAGTATCTTTTTAGCAGTACAGATAATAGATAAAATCCAAATTAAATAGAACTTTCTGGTCACGCTACTAAAATCTCCATGGAGATAGTCAAGTTGTAGACCCTCCACCAGAAAAGTTACACAATGCAGCTTTAAAGGGCCTATGTAATGCAATTTGTGATCAGTGTTACAGCCCCAGGCCTCCAGTTCTGACTTGTTTTATGTGTTTTAATATCTTTTGCTGGCCGTGCTGATTCCTGCTGTGGGAGCCCTGGTCGGTGATTGGTGGGGCTTGTCTACGCCCACCTCACCTGCAGCCCCGCCCCCTGCTTAAGGAGATCTTCTCATTACAGTTTATTTTTTGTATAATCATAAACGCTAAACTTTTGTGCATTCTTCATTACAATTATTAGTTTGTACGACCGTAAACGAACACAAAAATCCTTAAATTTTTCATTCTCATTACTGTTTATTTTGTACAATCATAAACACTAAACATTGTACCTACGTTAACAGTATTATTAGTTAGTCTGACCATAAACAAAAATATATTTGTGCGTGTATGTATATGTGTGTTATGTACTGGATATCTTTGATGCATATATGTATATATGTACGTATGTGTGTACTTGTGTGTGTACATATATAAATATGTATGTATATATGTATATGTGTGTATATGCATGACAGGTAAGCACTCCAAAGGTATTTAAAAAAAAATAACAAAACATTTGATTATGTAAACAATGGGGGTAGGACACTATAAATTATTTAAACTTCACCCTACTCCTTTTGAGCACCAGGTCCTAAATATGTGCACGTACATATCCCTGTTTTTGTTATTTATTTATTTTTTTTATTTTTATTTTGTTGTACCTGGCTCAAACAAATAAATGAAATTAAAAAAATAAAAAAAAACAATGAAAGGAGATTGTCAGTACCTGTTTGGGGCGCTGGTCTTTGTGGCCAGTCTGCCATTTTGTGTTTGTGCGTTTCTCTTTGGTGTCAGTCACTTGTTTTTGTATTAGTACCTGTCTGACTTTGTTTGTGTTGAGATACTTGTTTAGTTTAGTTCTGTTTTGTACCTTTTTGTTTTGTTACTTAATTCTGTTCGTGGGTTTATGTGGTTTTACTTTGGGGCACTTGTGATTTAGTTTTGTTGTCTGTCCTTTAGTTTAATCCTTTGTTTTTGTATAGACCTGCGTGACCCGTATGTTAACCCTGTTATTTTATTTTTTAGTTTAGATTATTTTCTGTACCTATTTTAGCCTGTTTTGTTAATTTACCTTTTACATTCCTGTTAATTAAACATTACTTAATTTATTCCGTTAGAGTTGTGTTTTGTTTCATTCACACATGTTTAACACACAAACCTGCAGATTTAGGCTGAGCTCTTCTCCCAAAACACGCTGGTCCACCTTGTGATGTCATGTGGTAATACAGGAAGTGCTCCACTGTGTTTTTAAACTTTCTACACATTCAGATGAAATGTTGGTAAGTTTTTGAGGATGTGACAACTTTAAAAGATTCCTTAAAAGTGCACTATGAATTTTTTTGGTTGGGGGTCCGTCACCTGCTTGTTTATATACTCATTTGTCTCTCTGTTTTTTTTTTTTTTTTGACTTTTGACTGAGCTTTTTTCTCTTCTCCCTTCTGTCTCCCTTTCCTCTCCTTTCTCCTCTCTCCCCGTCTTTCTTTTCTCTCCTCTACCTTCTCTTTTTCTCCCTTTTCTCACCTCTCTCTTTTCTCCTCTCCCTCCTCCTCCTCTCTTTCTCCCTGTTCCTCTCCCTCTCTCTGCTCTGAACCTGACCTCCTCCGGATCCTTTGTTCTTGTGGCGGCGCTCGGAGGAGGGACTTTCCTGAAAACGATCCTGTGTTTTTGTCACTCGCCGGAAGAAAGCACTACAATAAAAGACAGAGAGGAGAGGAGAGGAGAGGGAGATAAGAGAGATAAAGGAAGGGGTACGGAAGAGAGGGAGGAGGGGGGGAGAGAGAGAGAGAGGAAGGAGAGAAGGAGGGATCCGGAAGAGGGTGGAGAAGGTGGGCACCGGTGTTGAATTTCCTTTTTAAGTGCATATATCCTCTCTCTCTTCCTTTTCATCTCTTTTCTCTTTCCTTCTCTCTACAGTTCTCTCTCTCTCTCCCTTTTCTCCTCACCCAATCCTCCTCTCCATTTCTCTTCTCTCTCTTCATCCCATTCTATCTTTGTAAATCTCCTTTCTCTCTTTCTCCACATGTCTCCCTCTCTCTTCTATCTTTTCCGTCTCCCTCCTCTTTCTCTCTTCTTCCCTCTCTCTCTCTCTTTATGGATTTGTTAAAGTGGTGGGCCAGGTGAGGAGGAGGAAGAGGAAGAAGGAGAAAAGGGAGGATGAGTAAAAGGGAGGAGAGGAGAGAGAGCAGATTGTCTGTGCGATGGGATCAAGTCAAAGTGGAGTTTGGAAATCTGTGAATGAGATTAAAGGTTAAAGAGGTTATTAGAGAAAGAGGATAGAGAGAGAGAGAGAGTGAGGGAGGGAGGGATAAAGAGAGAGGGAGGGAGGGGGAAGAGAGAGAGAGAAAGAGAGAGACAGGGGAAGAGGGAAGAGGGAGAAGAGAGGACACAGAACAGATGCTGAGGGAGATGAAAGATAGGAGAAAGTGCATGGAGAGAGAAGAGAGATGGAAAGAAGGGAAGGGAGAGAGAGAAAGAGAGAGAGAGAGGGAGAGAGAGAGCAACACACCTGATGGAGAGAACACATGAAGAACACATGGAGAGAGAGAAGAGAGATGGAAAGAAGACAAGGGAGATGAAAGAGAGGAGAGAGAGAGAGGTACACGATAGACAGAACACGTGGAGAGAGAAAGATGAGAGAGAGAGGAGAGAGAGAGAGGGGTACATGATAGACAGAACACGTGGAGAGAGAAAGATGAGAGAGAGAGGAGAGAGAGAGGGGTACATGATAGACAGAACACATGGAGAGAGAAAGATGAGAGAGAGAGGAGAGAGAGAGAGGGGTACATGATAGACAGAACACATGGAGAGAAAAAGATGAGAGAGAGAGAGAAGGGAAGGGAGAGATGAAAGAAAGGAGAGAGACAGAGAGAGGAGGCACCTGATGGACAGAACACATGGAGAGAGAGAAAAGACAGGAGGAGAGCACAGAGAGGAAGAGAGGGAAAAGGGAGGCACTGCTTGCAGGGGTTTTTTTTTTTTTTTTTTGTCATTTTACACTATGCTTTAAAAAGTCGGGCTCAGAATTTGATATCAACAAATCCTTCAGGTACACAACTGTAAAGAATCTATGAAGAAATGAAATAAAAAAACATGTGTATGTGAAGATGAAGTCTACAGTGTAAAGTCTAAAGTGTGCAGTGTGAAGTGTGAGTGACCTCTGAGTGAAGACGGACTGTGGCAGATGTGAAAGAGGATTGGACTAAGACCTGAGAATCCTCCTGACACCAGCAACTCAGACCTCGACTACAACTGGACTAAACCTGAACTAAACCCGATGGCTCATTCCACACCAAATCTCCAAATGCCCCCGCCCGAACATCTCAGATTTGACTGAATAAATTCTAGGAGGTTCACACACTTTCCAACAGGAAAAGTCCCAAATTTTAGCTCCCAACTCCTTATAGTTTTGTCATTAAAAAATATTTTGTCAACTCCCCCCTGACCTGTTTTGAACAGAGTTTTCCAAGGAGCCGTGTTCATATTGCTGTATCTAAAAAAATATTTAAAGTAGGTCCTTCAAATTTTCAAGGGTTAAAATATGACAAATGTACTTGTAGAATCTGGACTTTTACACATGTGCTTTTGATTTATCACAGATTTCTGGAGGCTTGAATTTGCTCAAAAATTCTCTTCTTCAAATATGAGTGCGTCTTTGAAGGACTGTGGAAAGTGCAATTTCAAAGACAGAGGTTTGATATTGAACATAAACCTTCCCACACACACTGTGCCTCTGTGATGAACGCTCTACAAGATATTAAGTGTTAAACATGGAAAAAAATACAACTGATGTCATCTTTACCATGTTATATCAAAAAAATGACAGCACCCACCAACATCAAATGGACTGTTTTAGAAAAGACTAGATGTCTGTATGTCTTTAACGTATCCAACTTTTGTGATGGTGTTCTGCCTTATTTTTGCAAAATGTTGCAAAATATTTTAGAGACAATTTAATTTGAATCACTTAAACTGACACACATTAGACAGACTTCCTGTCTTTGGTCTGAGGAAGCAGCTGTGAACAAAGAGTGCATTCATGTTTTTAATTAATCAAATTATTACCTCCGCCAAGGAGGTTATGTTTTTGCCGGCGTTTGTCTGTTTGTTTGTTTGTTTGTTTGTTTGTTTGTCTGTTAGCAACATAACTCAAAAAGTTATGGACCGATTTTGATGAAATTTTCAGGATTTGTTGGAAATGTGAAAAGGAAGAACTGATTTCATTTTGGGGGTGATCCGGGAGAAATCCTGGATTCTGGATCACTTTGAAATTTTAGTTAACATTGTGGTAAATGGGGCCAAAAATTTTGTTTCTCAATATCTCGGTTAATTATTGACCAAACCCCATGAAATTTGACTCAGGGATGGACAATGGGATCCTCTTTCATATTCCAAAGGCTGATCCGGATCTGATCCAGAAGAATGATTTTATCGCAATTTATATAAAAAATGGAGGTAGTCCTTGGCAGAGGTCTGCGCTCTCTGAGTGCTTTTCTAGTTTTTAAAATGACATCGACCTAAAGCAGATATATACATAAAGAAGAAAACAAACTGATCAGGTGGAGGCATTCGGAGATTTGGAGTGGAATGATCCTGATGTAAACCTGGACTAGACCTGGACTTAACCTGAACTAAACCTGATGTAAACCTGAACTAAACCTGGACTAAGACTTGAACTAAGACGTGAACTAAGACGTGGACTAAGACGTGGACTAAGACGTGGACAAAGACGTGGACTAAGACGTGGACTAAGACGTGGACTAAGACGTGGACTAAGACCTGGACTAAACCCTGACTAAAATCTGGACTAGACCTGGACTAAACAAAGATCTGGATGAGCTCTAGGATAAATCTGGATTGGTATCTAGACTAAGACCTGGACTAGACCTGGACTAAACCCGAACTAAGATCTGGACTAAACCTGGACTAAACCCGAACTAAACCCAAACTAAGATCTGGACTAAACCTGGACTAAACCCGAACTAAGATCTGGACTAAACCTGGACTAAACCCAAACTAAGATCTGGACTAAACCTGGACTAAACCCGAACTAAGATCTGGACTAAACCTGGCCTAGACCTTACCTGAGCCCTAAGAACCGTTCCAGTGTGAATAAAGCCATGTTTAGACCTGATTCAGTCCAGACTGAGTCCCGAGTTGGTCCTTGTGGTTCTTGGTGTGAGATCTGAATGTGTGAGCGTGGGATTTGAACCTGTGACCCTGCGGTGAGAGGGCGGCCGCACTCAGCTCGTCATGAATCACAGTTTGAGGTCAGACTGCAGGGGTGAGACGGAGGAAGGATGTGGTGAAGGAGGATTTCTGAAAACATGAAATTATAAAGTTATAACTCAGAGCTGGGACCACAGAGGAGACAAAGAGTTTAAGCCTGTTTACATCTCCAACGCTCCAACGCTCTGTCCCACCTTGTGATGTCATGAAGTGGGAGTTTTCAGGAAGGCCGGGGGTCAGGATTGTGGAGATGCAAACCCGCTCACAGTAAGGATGTTTCTCAGTACAATGAAAAACACCAAAATGAACACACACAAAAAAAAAAAAGAGGGAAAGAGAGAGAGGACATAGACGGACCAGGGAGAGAAAAGAAAGATAAAGGAGGTATTTGATGGACAGAACATATGGAGGAAGAGAGAGAGAAAGATAATGGGAGAGGAAAGAGAGAGAGGAGACACTTGATGGACAGACTACATGGAGGAAGAGAGAGAAAGAGAGAATGGGAGAAGAGAGAGAGAGGGGAGGCACCTGATGGACAGACTACACGGAGAGAAAGAGAAAGAAAGAGAGGGAGAGACAGAAAGATAAGACAATGGGAGAGGAAAGAGAAAGAGGGGTGGTATTTGATGGACAGAAAGAGAGAGAGAGAGAGAGAAGAGTGGGGGAAGAGAGAGAGGAGAAAGGGGGAGCGAGAGAGTGAAGAGGAGAGAAAGCCAAAACTCAGAGGAGCAAGGAGGCACTACAGAGAGAGAGAGAATGGGAGAGGAACGAGAGAGGAAGGCATTTGATGGACAGACTACATGGAGAGAGAAAGAGAGAGAGAGTGAAGAGAGAGGAGAAGGGGGGATGGAAGAAGAGGGAAAGAGAAAAAAAGACAGAGAAGGCACTAGATAGAGAGAGGAGCCATCTAATGGAGAGAACACACAAAACGAGAGAAGAGAGGGTGAAGAGCAAGGGGAGGGAGAGAAAGGAGGAGAGAGCAAGAGAGGGAAGGAGAGGGAAAGAGAAAGAAAGTCAGGAAAGAGGAGGGACTACATGGAGAAAGAGATAGTTTAGCCAGTTTTCTCTGTAAATACTTGAGTAAAACATTTGCAGTAGAAGCGATATCAGAAATTTTTGTAGTAATAGTAATACTAGTAGTAGGATAAGTAGTAGTAGTAGTAGTAGTAGTAGTAGTAGTAGTAGTAGTAGTAGTAGTAGTAGTAGTATTTAAGTAAGTAAGAAGATTGAAGATCATTCAAGTTTGTTGTCATTTGTTATTGTCAGACCCAGATCCGCTTTGTCAAAATGATTCATAAAAGCAGAAAAATTCACGAGAGACAAAAACTGTCAACTTTTAGATAAATAAAATAAAACCACGAGGGAACACAACAGAATACATTTCAGTCTGACTTCACCCAAGTTATTGATAAAAACGAAAAAGTCACTGTGACCTGGCAACCCTAACAATCCCGCCGAATGCTCAATGTTCAATTTAAATCCACAATTCTGAAGCAATTTATGATTTATGAGCACTGGGGAAGAAAAGGTCACGCTGACACAAAAGCGGTTAGGAAGAAGTTTTATAGCTGACAAGAAAAATATGAAACGGAATATTTCTATAGCTTGTCTCCTCCTCTCGGTAAGGAGGTTGTGGGTTCAATTCCTGAGCTCTTTCTACATAATTATCCCACAAACAAAAAAAACACTGTACAAGAAATGCATTTTACATATTAAAGGCACGTTAAGTAACTTTTTCAGGCGAATTGCTCGGCATCTGCTCGTCTCCATGGCGATGATATTGCCGTTACGCTCTATGGCTTAGATCTGTGGAGAGGCGAGCCCAGAAAGAATGCATGTTTTTACGGACTTTTTAGCAATAAATGAAAATAAAGTTAGATAAGTTTAATGCCATAACGCTGAACATTCCAGGCAAAGGAATAACATCTCCATGGCGACAAGCAGGTAATGTACCTCCCACCAGAAAAGTGACATAGTTGAACTTTAAATAATCTTCTTCTGCGTACAAATATACAAAAATAACTTAACAATTCTGTCCATTTGATCTTGTTGCATTTATTCATTCATTTTTATTATAATTTTTTTTTTTTAACTTAAGCAGCATCACGAGAAGCTCAGGTGGTTTTAAAATTAACTAAAAGAGTCTCAAATGTAAAGTGCACTCTTTGGTCCAGGCTCTGCTCACTGGGGTCAAAGGTCAAGGGTCACGTGCCGCTGTCGTCACTGTCCCACTGCTCTCCCCTGGACTCAAGCCCTGGTCTAACCCCGGGATCTGGTCCGGACACGAGATGGGGACTGGTGCTGGGATGTGGTCTAGTCTCTGGGTCCAGTCTGGTCTCTGGACGTGGTGTGGTCCCAGGATCTGGTCTGGTCTCTGGGGCTAGTCCGGTCTCTGGGTCTGGTCCGGTCTCTGGATCTGGGCCGGTCTCTGGATCTGATTCGGTCTCTGGGTCTGGTCCGGTCTCTGGGTCTGGTCCGGTCTCTGGGTCTGATCCGGTCTCTGGGTCTGGTCCGGTCGCTAAGTTGTGGAAGCTCCTCAAAAGGTGGGACTGGTTTATGAGACACTCCTTCAGTTTGTCCTCGGACAGAGTTAGACGCTCCTCCAGAACTGACACCGTCTGTGAGAGAAAAAAGGTTTTATTATCAGAATGAGTTTATGGAAGTTTAAAGGCCGCCATACACTACAGGAGTATTTGCCCGATTTTGGCTGCGATTTGCTTTTTCCCAAGTTCGAGGAGGTGTGACTCAACTTGTGTCTTCGTATGCGATTTTGTAGCTGCTGCTCTGTCAGATCGTAACCACCAAACATCAGCAACGCTACGGCAACAACCCATAAAACAGCGTCAGGGGCAGAGGAGTGACGGACACAGACGCAACATAAAAACTCAGGAAATAGTGAAAATAATTATTACTCGCCTCTCGTAAAATTGTAAATATAAACTACAGCATCTCATCCACATTATCTATAAAAATTGTCTTCCGCAAATAATGACATCCAGTCCACAAACCTGTGCAAATCCATGCAGATTAGCCATAGTGACTCTCCTTCCCGTGTACGTTATCGCCAATCTTTTATGCTTTAAAAATTATGTATCGGAAGTATTGCACCACATTTCACAAATAATAATAACACAGTTTTGTCTTGTATCTAAACTAGAAGTACAGTGCTCTGATCTTTTGAACACTTAAGAGTCTCATAGCGAGTGGTTTTACTGTAGACAGGAAACAGATGACATGATCACCCTCACAACTTTATAGCCTGTGGTCAGCAGACATATCCCGCTGAAGTCTTTGCGATCGGAGATTTTAAGTCTCATCAGATTCTCCTCGTGTCTGTGGTGTACGCTTTTAGTCGCAAGTTTAAAAATCGTTTAAGACCAAAATATCCTGTAGTGTGTGGCAGCCTTAAAGCTACCATCTAGATCAGGGGTCTCAAACTTTTTCTCCCCGGTGAACTACTAGTTTTAGTGGTCACAAGAAATGGAGTATATTCAAGTGCCACGATGAGACTTAAATGAGGTACAGTTACACGCCTATAAAACATAAAATATTATCCATAGTAATGCACAAAGTTGGCCATCAAAATGATACATGTACAATGGTAACAGATATTTAATTATTTTTTTATTATTCAGGACAATACATGCAATTCTGAAATCCCTTGATGAGCTACTTGGAAGGCCGAGCGACAGGTTGGAGACCCCTGATCTAGATGCTGTCTACGTTACTGCTGTTTGCCAGTGTGACAGTACAAGACCAGAGAGCACAGGTGAGTTTGAACAAAGGCCAGGTGAGGGGAGGGGTCAGGTCACACATCTGCCATCTATGTACTGATAAAATAAATAAATAAATAAATAAATGTACAGATGGTAACTTTAAAACTAGTTTTGGTATTGTGACACCTCAGAATATAGTTATGACTTAACACTTCTCACTAAAACATAGTTAACATAGATTTTACAAAAAATCTAGTTTTTTATATTTTTTTTTGGTGAAGTTTATCATTTTACTTCCTGTGCAGATTGAGGTAATTCTGTAACTGTTATCTAGCAACCATGGTGTTAAAGGGATAGTTCGGGTTTTTTGATATGAATCTGTATGGCATCCCCGTCTGCAGTGTCGTACATCCACACTGACTTACCCCCGACAGTGTCCGGTGAGCCGAGATCCTGGCTGGTTTTAGTGCTGACAAAAGTAGTCCGGCAAGATGGCTGGGGTCATTAAAATAAAACGTTTTTTTCTTCTCAAAACAATATGTGTTCAAAAGAGTGATACATTTTCATCACAAAACCTTCGTCCTCAAAAAAGTCAGACCTCATAATCGCTTGGCACTATTTTCTGTCTCACGTCGCGGGGGTCTGAACACGTAAACACGGCCGAACAACTGAAGAAAGTGTGTGGCTGTCACCTGGCGGCAGCGCGTAGTGATACGAACGGAGAGAAAATAGTGCCAAGCGATTATGAGGTCTGACTTTTTTGAGGACAAAGGTTTTGTGATGCAAATGTATCACTCTTTTGAACACATACTGTTTTGAGAAGAAAAACGCTTTATTTTAATGTCCCAGGCCAACTTGAAGGGACTACTTTCGTCAGCACCAAAACTGGCCAGGATCTTTGCTCACCGGACGCTGTCGGGGGTAAGTCAGTGTGGATGTACGACACTGCTCACGGGGATGTCATACAGCTTCATGTCAACAAACCTGAACTATCCCTTTAACGAGAGCCAAAACCTGTCTAAATTACATTGATAAAAACAAACGACCACATCTTTATTTTGCTAAATAAAGGTGCACAGTGTAACATTTCACCATTTCACACCTGCTTGTCTCCATGAAAATGTTATTGCTTTGTCTAGAATGTTCCCCAGTACAGACCTATCTGTCACAAACAGGACAAGCAGGTGACACCACTATGCTACATTCCAATTCAGATCTGTGGAGAGTCGCTCCTATTCACAGAAGGAATTATTGTATGTTTCTTGCACCAGAACATTTGTACAATTCATCTTTAAACAATGTTAAAACTGTCAGAAAAATGCTGTTTTTGTTTGTAAATAGTCTCAGCATTTTGGATGGTGTTTTTTGTGTTGGTGACATACAGAAGACAGAGGGGATTCTGTTTTAGAACTCAGCACTACTTCCTGTATTTTTGTACTTTTCTTATCAAATTTTTCCACTTGTAAATGTAAAACTAAGATAAATATTGACCACATGTGCTATCCCACTATCTCACTGAACCAAGTCCGAATTAGAAAAACTTGAAAACCTGTCATATGCCCTGTAGTCTTACCTGCGTGAGTATATCCAGCTGTTTGACGATGTGTTTGAGTGTGGATGTGAGAGCGTCCGGATGCCCTGACAGCACGTCAAGGCGATGGGTCTCCACTTCCTCTTCCGCTCCTCTCTGATTGGCTATTGCTGCTGCTGACTCCACTCTCCCGCTAGCTCCGCCCCCGCTCCATCCGTTAGCTTTAACCTTGGAACGGTGTGACTTTGAAGGCTGATTTAGGAGCTGTAAACAAAGAGAGAGGGGTTAAGCTGGAACAAAATCAAGAAAAACAGCAAATACTGGTTCTGTAAAAAAAAAAAAAAAAAACAACCCTAGATCAGTTGGTTACAGTGGATGTTCCAGAGTATTCTAAAAGGCATGCAGCATCCTCTAAATTCAGAGTTTCAGCTGCTTCCATCTAGTCAGAGGCTTTTAGTCTCAACATCTAGAACAACTAGAACAAATCCTTTTAATGGAGCTTCGTTCTGGGCTCAATAAATTGTAATTATCGATTAATATTTATTGTGATTTTTAGCCAAGCGTGATGAATGAATTATTTAATGAACAGAAACCATTCTGTACTTGTGTAATTGTGTTTTTATATGTGTTTATTGTGTATATTCTGGATGAAATGTGAAATGCAGGACAAGCCTCTCAAATCTGCAAAACAAATTTACCTACAGGTACGAATAAAGGAAACTAATCTAACCTGTACACTTACAAGCAAATAAAAGGTCATATATTACCCAATAATGACTCTTGTGAGCTTTAATCCATGTTATAATGTTGATGACTGAGTAATCCTGGCTTATTAGTCTGTCTACATCTCCAAAGACCTGTTCCATCTTGTGATGTCATGAATGATGAATGACAATGAATAAATGAATAGCAGAATGAAACACATATTATTTTTGTATCTATAATGAGTCATAGAGTTTATTTATTCAACCCTCTATGGCTCACATTTCATACAGATACATAACAAAAAAAAATCCACTCTAGTACTTAGAAAAAGTACCCATAAAAAATTGAACCCCAAAAATATGATTCCAGCTTTCATATATTGACCAATTCATAGATGCATAGTTTTGATAACAGGCCATTCTAGTATGACAGATAGGCCCATTATTAACAACAAAAGTAATAACTAAATTGCAGCAGAGTAAAGGAATTTATGCAATATTTCCTGGGAGAGAACCTCCAAATTCCCAATATGTTTAGGAGACCTTTTTTGCCATTTCCATGTGGACAGGCAGGTGACTTCGCCAAACCATGTGTTTGGTTTATTTGGTCATAAAAACATTGAATAAATGAAAGAGAGATCAGTGTATAATAACATTAACAGGCTCTCTCTCTTGCACTCTTCCCGGTCTCTTCTTCTCCCTTTTTTTCTCCCTTCTCCCTCTCTCTCCCTCTCTTCTCTCCTCTCCTCTCCCTCCCTTTCTCTCTCCCTCTCTCTGTCTGTCTGTCTCTCTCCCCCTGCAGCTGTTGTGGTCAGCCTCGTCCGCCCACAGAGGAGCTCAGACTTCCTGCCTCAGAGGAGCAGAGGACACATAAAAGCAGAGCTTCCTGACCACACACACACATCCATACACTGTGTGTGTGTGTGTGTGTGTATGTATGTGTGTACGCACATACATAGTCCAGAGACCAAAACCAAGCACCACAATCCACAGACCAGAGAGTAAAGGGCAGCTCCAGGGCACTAGTATTTTCACCCAACTCCAGTTTAACACTAGTTCATACCACAATTACAAAACAATATGTTTTTAATAGATGATGGGCTTTTTTTCTGTATTTTCAATTGCATAAGTCACAATATTACATTTTAGAGATATAATTAGCTGAAAAGCACCTTGCATTTAAATGTCTGCTATCAACCGATACCAGTCCAGAGACTGAAAACAGCATTGATTTCATTTAAGCAGAAATAAAATAAGACCAAACTGATCCAAATGTGTATTGTAGGCATTTATTTATCTCTCAAGTAACTGAACAACATTGTGTAAATAATAATTCAAACATGATGAGACTTTCTGTGCAAACAACGACCAGTACATATTCTTATTACAACTATTAATATGTCTGAGCAGGATATTGGCTGAATATCTCCTGGTTAGAAATACAGTACCAGTTCCAATATATTTGGAAGCTGATATCCAATCCAGCTTTTTTTCATAGTATTGGCACCGATATCCAATACCAGTATCGTATCGTTGCATCCCTAGTCTCCAGTTCACTGTTTTGTGTTTTATTAATCTGTGGCTGTGGGTTACCGTTTGAATATTTCAAGTGCAGAGTTGTCCTCAAACAAACTTGACAGGTTAATCGTGATGGTCCTCCACATTATAAACCAACACAAATAGTTTTAGATTATATAAATCTAAAACTATTTGTGTAATTTTATATAATGTGCACTTGTTGAAGAAAGTGAACACAACACTTTGTCCAAAGCTGTGGACAAAACAAGGTCAGCGCGGCCTCTTACACAACTCATTTCATAATCTATTTTAAAGCTCTTTTCTTTCATCTAAAGTTCAGGTGCGCTGTTAGCCGCTAGCGCTAATTAGCTCGTGTGTGCTCTCTCTTGTTGTGGTCGATGGCTTTTGAGACGCCCACTGGAGCTAAAAATGGCGCTAACGTTAGCAGTTCAAAGCTAACGGGTCTGAAAGTGTTTCGAGTGTTAGCCGTCGCCCCGGGAAACGCCATTGTGCAGTAAAGTGGTTTGTTTTGGTGCGATTGTTTGGCGCTTTTTAAAGAGAAGCGCAGGATTAAGCCGAGGAGAGAGTCATGACCAGAGATGATAAAGAGCACAGGGAATCCCCGAAGGTTTAATCGACCACGAATTAGCAATGTTTATTAAACGGGATTTTCCATACGCTTTGATGTAAACAAAACAAAAAACACCACAAGAACTAATACAACAACCTATTGTCTAATCTCACAATGATAAAAGGGAAATTCCATAAAGTAGCTCGACAGGCGTGGAAGAAGTAGCCTACTCAAGTAAATGTACAGATAGCCTCAAGTAAAAGTATCACATCAAATTTAAGGAGTAAAAAGTATTTAAGTAAAAATATTTTGCACAGTTTTTCACAGTTTTTCAACAGAAACAATAGAATGTGTATTATTATCGTTGTTGTTGTCATATTTTTATTATCATTTTTATGTTGATTTTTTTTCTAGCTGTTTTTGTAAGTATATTTTTGAAAAAAACAAACCCCTCAGGTTTTTCAGAAGGTCTCACACAATAATCAAAAAATATATATATACTTTTACTTTTCTTTGCTGTTCATATCTTCTCTTAAATGTAGCAAAGTAAAAGTAAAATACCATACCTATATAGCTCTGTGGAGGAGCGATCCCACTATGAATGAATGTAACTAAGGCAGAGGTCATCGGCTGGGGTTTGTGTGGGTTAAATGCATGAAAAGCAGGAAGCTATTAACAAGGAATTACACCTGACCAGGCAAGGAAATGACATTAAGAAAGAGAAGGAGAGGAAAGAGAAAGAGAAAGAGAAGGAGAGATGTAAGTCAGGAATAAACCATGTCTAAATCAGGACTAAATTAGGACTAGGAAATTACATTTACAAGGAAAGGGAGAGGTTAAAGGGAGAGAGAAAGAGAGAAGCCTAGCCTAGATCTAGGCTATGTTTACACATAGTAGGGAATGTTGAGAAACAAATATTTCCCTATTGCACATAGCATTGTTTTCAAAAAAAGTTTTTGTTTACATCAACCCACATAAATACGCCATCAAGTGCCATCATAACTATGCCAAGCCTCTGGGCTGCACCTGGATTACACTCAAACCTGTAGCATTTATTTCATTACATTTGTAAGTATTACTCAAAAATACCTTGAAAGCATGTATTACTGAGCGGGCTCGCCTCTCCACAGATATGTTAAAGAAGTGGCAAAATTGCTGATCTCTGAGCCTCATTGGTCTCTGGTCATGGATATGATACATCAGCTGTGTGTGCAAATGCAAACACATGACCAGAAGAAATGCGACTGCTGCTCTGAATGCTTCATGATCATCATCATAGCAAAAGGGAAACACTCTCAACTCTAGCCAAAGTTTTTAGAAAGATTCACTTTTAGAGGCGAATTTGCTGTTTGCGTCTAAAAGATGGGTGCAAACGAAGGAAAATGTCTCAACTTTTAAAAATACCAGAGTAAGTGTAAACAGGACCCTAAACCAGGTCTAAAAAACAGAACTAAATACTAGAGAAACAGGGAGAAGAGAGAAAAGGGGAAGGACAGAGAGAAAGAGAGAGGTTTAACCCAGAATTAAACTACGTCCATCTCAGGACTGCTGGTCTAATGAGTATTAACATCTAAACCAGGATTGCCCGGTTCTAACCAAGGACCTAACCCAAGACAAACCCAGAACTAAACCAGAACCAAAGTACCTCTGATGAATACTGGTCACCATAGACCAGGAACACCTCACACAAACCAAAACTAAACCAGGAATAAACCAGGACTAAATCAAGACTAAACCAAACCAGATTGCCCAAACATCAACATTTCTCAACCCAAACATAATCTTATTTGTATATCTTGTTAATTAACTGACTTATTTCCCTTCTAGTAAGAGTATATTTCGTGCAGGTCCTTGAAGCCTGGTGCAGCTGTAATCTCATTGTCGTGTATGAGTTTAGTGTTTAGTATTTGTCTGTGGGAAAGTTCATTAAAATGTGAATAATGCGGCTAAATCCAAGTAAGGGGCTTTAAAATGGGCTAATCCTGTTAATGACGCTAGCTAGCTCTCGATCTTCCTACAGATCAGTGCAATCAATGAGGTACAGGTCACTATGGAAACCTTTGTGGATAAAAACATTTGTCAAGTTAACATGCGGATACAACCTGCACATACAAGTTTGTCTCATTCACAGTATATGGACGGACCAGGCCTCATGTGAACCCTCAGAACCTCCAGAATTCCCTCCCTCCTCTAGACTGGTGCTGGTGCTGGAGTTTAGGTACTGACTATTCACTACAGTTGAGAGGCCTTTGATTTTTAATGTACTGAACAAACAGTAGAGTGGAGTTTTGCTGTGGTAAAGCTAACAACAACTGGCATGCACTTCCTGATTATCAGATAACGAAATGCGTTATTAGATGCAAACAGCACACAGTGGATTTATTTCAACCCCAGGAACTGCTTAAATACAAAATACTGTATCTGTACTGGGGCAAATGCATGGGGAAAACGGGAAAAACATCATAGACAGTATAAAGAAGTAAGAAGGTGCAATTAATTGAATTTTGATCGTGATTTCGATTTGCGTGTCAAACGATCTCCAAACTCATATAATTGAGTTAATTTTTAAATATAGATATTGTAGAACAGTTGGATATATAGTTTATTTTGGATACATTTATGTTTTTCAGTGTCTTACTTCATGTTCAAAGTATATTTTATTAATTTTATGTTTTATACATCACAAAACTGCTCTAAGGTACAGATTTGTAACCTATATTTATTTTCAATGTGAAAGTTTTGCGCAAATTATCAGTAACAAAGTGTTTTTTTTGTTTTGTTTTTTGTGAGAGAGAGAGAATGTTGAATAAATGCATCATGTAACTAAAAAATAATAGTTTGAATAATCGTGATTTCAATACTGACCAAAAGAAGTGGACTAAGTTTGTCAGCACCCATAGTGTTCAGCTCCAGTACAATGACGCTTACCAAGGCTGGCAGTTATGGCGCGAATTTGGATCAGAGTCCCATATTAGGAATAGAAACTGATTTAAAGGATTATCTTATCTTATCTTATCTTATGGACAAAACAGTGAAATAAAAACAGCAGGATCATGTAGAGCAAGTTAATATGAACATTTTAAGACCAAAATGAGGAGCCTGACAGCAGCAGTTACAGAGAGAGGCAACGCTTCTTCAATAGAAAGTGAATTGGATCCAGAGTCGAGTGGAGTCAGAAGTGTGCCTATGCTCACTTCCTATATTGGGAATGCAGCAGCAGCAAGTTAACTACTGCATGTCCATTTACACAGTATAGGTACAGGGCCTTTACAACAACAACAACAACAAAAAGTCACTCCTTAACATTAAAAAGTATTAATTAGAGAGAGAATTTGTAGACAAACAAAAATGTTTTATCCCCATGGTGTCAACAGAATGCCCCTCCCACCATCTCTCTCTCCCTTTCTCTTCAGTTGCATCTATTTTTATCTGTCTTTTTTCCCTCTCAAACTGGACCTAATGAGAGAAAGCCTCCATTCACTTCACTCAGTTATTTTTGGCCTGAAACTCAGATGAGGCAGCGCATTCGAACATGCACAGCCAAAAACACCAAATTAGATCAGCGTGGAGGACATTGGTTTAGTTCTGGTCTCAAGATTTTAATTAGTGATGACGTTGTCAAAATCAACTCGGTACACAGATTCAGCAGATTGTGGGATGTTCTTGGAATTAAATTAATAACATTTCTCAACTGATCCAAATGCAATTATAGGTTATGGGTGCTCTGTTAGTGTACGGACGATTGGAGAAACACATTGCAACATGGAACGCATTTAGTCTGTGATGGAATGTAATTACAATTATTTATTATAATTATGCGTCCTCTGCATTTGACTCGTTCTTCAGTGTCTCTGGGTTAAATCTGTCAGGAGCAATGGACCCCCTCTCAGAACTTTGAGCTTCAAAACTAGTCAGGACTATCTTGGCCGGAAGGTCAAAGTGATTATTTTACTTGAACCCAACCTATGCATGGGTTTCCTGTTGTTTTTGCAGCAATTAACAAATCAAAACAATACATCAACCACCAGGGGACCTCAGCGAGACACAGTGGGGTTCGATCATAAACTGTATAAAGAACAGGACTAAGTGAGTGTTCTGCTCCAGTCAAATGAAGGTCTTTGAGGCTAGCACTTGTTCCCGCCCCCTAGTTTAGTTTGGAGCGGGTGCTTAGCAATGCTGTCAATCAAACCTGTTGTTAACACTAGTGGGAGAAGTTACATGCTGCTATTCCAACATGCCGTTATTTAGACATTGACATGTAATTATCGGAATAATTGTTTTTCAAACTTCACACTACTTCAACTTTTTTTTTTTCCATTGTTGGAGTAGCGGCACTTTACTATTTTTCAAACATTCCGCTTTTCCAACATGAATAATATCAATGTGATAGCCTATAATGCTTTGCTCTCCCATATATCATAAGATGTTTGGGTCGGTGTGAAGCACTTGATCAGAGAATACTTGGGCCACAGAGAATACAGACAGTGGGAAAATGTCCTAACTGATAGCCGTGGTAAACAGTCATGCACAAGGGACTAGGGACAATATAGGGACGGTGGGGACATGTCACAACCAATATTTGGGGAAGACAAAATAGTCCCTACCATTATTTGCCATTTTTTTTATATATTTTTCTAAACTCAGTAGTATTAACTGAAGACGTTTTAGTTCACATTTTGTTTATTAGACTTCTGAGATGTATACAGTGATATGACGACAGGGTTACACCTGCCACTATTTCATTGGCTGCAACAGAGTGAGGCCATTAGTGGTGCCAGGAGCCTAAACTGGGGAAGCGGCAGGACAGGGCCGCACCTGAAGATGGCAGCTTGAGCAGGCGTGAGTGAAGACGCTGCGCACCAAACTTTGAAAAACTTTCAAAAGAAACTTACTACAATAAAATTTGCCTTATAATGAGTCGCCGCAGAAAAAGAGGAACTATCGCCACAAGTGCACCTCCCAAATGGAACACTACTCGTGCGCTGTCAGCAACCAGACTCTATTGACAATATTCCATGGAAAAATGTACGGACATGAAATCACAAATATTTCATCACCAACAAGCAAAGGGAAATCTGCTACAAACTTCTACATCACTGTTGTCCTCATCTTAGAAGGACATAAACTGTACATTTTATGAACTGAAAAACTTGAAAAAAAAAACAAAACACCAAAGCTAAGACCAAACCTACATCCTTGGTCATGCATTTAAGAAAAGAGAATAGAGGCATGTCATAATGAAGGAGTGTTGGAATAGGCGGCGGACCCCAGAGGGAGCAACCTCTGTGAAAGAGGGCAGCTGATTGGTGTGTTAAAGTTCATATCTTGATTTACAGACAAAACAGAAAAAATCCAGGAACATGCAGGTTAAAATTACAGAGCAGGTTAATATGAACATTTTAAGACCAAAATGACAAACTCGACAGCTGTAGTTACAGAGAGAGCGGCAAAGTTTTTCTCAACAGAAAGTGAACTGGATTGGATGGAGCTTGAAACGCACCCATGCACACTTCCAGTTTGGTGTTATATCTGTGTAATCCCTCAGTAGGTTCTATGGACTAGTCTATGTGTTCTTATACTTGTTCTGATCCAGCTCAAGATCATTCTAAAGTTACTCAGGAAAGGTTCATTTCTGTCCTGTGAATGGGACTTTTTTTTAGCATTGATACCTCTTCAAATGAGTATCTGATTTCCGATACTTTGGACAGCCCTACTAAAAACAGTTCCTTTACTTTGAATAAACATTAGCTTTAGTGGTGTTTCTAACTCGGTGAAAGGGCCACACTGTTTGTCAATCCACTGAGGAGGAAGTGAGTTCGGAGTTACTGGAAGCGTCCCAGGGGCAGGTGTGCGTCCTGCAAATCCGCTTGGCTACTTAGCCGCGTTGCTACACAAACGCTAATCAGCTTTGTAGCACTTAAGCTAATACCCCCAAGAAAAACGCAAAGCACTGTGGGAAACCTGTGCGCCGCTTGTTCATTCACCACAATCGCACCTCTGTCCCGCGTATGACTTCAAACCGTGGCCCAAATCCGGCTGGCAGACTTCGCTAACGTTTCCCATGAGTAAAGATTAGCGTAAAACTTAAACCCTGAAATCGGACAAACTTGAAAACAGAATTCATGTGTAATACAGGAAAGACGTATTAGCGATCTGTAATATGAACGAGGAGAAGATGAAAACAGGTTTAATGGCGGTTATTGGCATGAATATGGCATTTCTGAAGAGCTAACGTCGTCAATTGTGAGCCGGACCAGGGCACGATGACAAACTCACATGAGCTTTTGGATGGATTTTGTGTTTCCCAAAGTCATTTTACTGTGAGAAAATTTAAGCTAGCTAAGCAGTCAGCAAAGCAGTTACAGTTTTGCCAGCATTGGTTATGTGAAAAAAAAAAATGTTATGGCCCGATCATTGTTGGTCCGTGTAGCATTTGTTTTTTTTGAATTTCAATTAAGAATGAAAAACAATAAAATGGGGAAACAGTTTGTTATTTCATTTTTTCATTTTAGTGTCAAACAAAAACAGATTTTGACCTCTAGTCAAGTTCTGCTGCTAGGAGGACTTACTTGAAAAATCATTGCTATTTTGTGTCATCTTCTTATATAGCTACACATTTACTTTTGCGTCTTAAAAAGTAACTGCTGAACTCCATGACGAGAAACAAGTAGCAGTGATAAACTTTGTTCAGTTGAAACCATAGAACTATAATAAAAATAGTTTTTATTATAGACCCATGGTTGAGCAGCAGAACTTCCGGGGCAAATAAACCAGAGAGAATAAAATATCTAAATGAAAATAGTCACAGAGACTTTAAACTTTAAATTAAATATTGGAAATAGAGGTCGAAATCTGTTTTTTTAATTTGACACTAAAATGGAATAATGAAATAACAAACTGTTTTCCCATTTTACTATATTTCATTCTTAACTGAAATTTAAAAGGACAAATGGTACACGGACCATAGTTTTCAAGTTAATTGTTGGTGTTTTGCTGTGTCATGTCCTGTTTAAAGGCCCTATATCACAGAAGTTTTGTGTTTTGTTTCATTCACACGTATTTAGATAACCCTTTATTATTAGTCTGTCTACATTTCCAAAGCTCAAAATGCTCTGCTCCAGCTTGTGATGTCATGAAGCTGTAGTCTTAAAGTTAGTTTTGGAGTTAGTTTTACTTTTTGATCCATAGAGATTGGTGATTCCAGTGCTGAAATAATCCAAATCACTCTAGGGAAGGTGTAGCACTTTCTGTATTACCAATTTGAGAAAAGTGTTTAAGTGTTAAACATGTGTGATTGGGTTACATGTTTCTATTCCGACATGCCGCTATAAGCTCTATATTCCTGGTTTTGTGACGCTTACGTCACAAACCAGGAAGACGTTTGGAAAGATGCGATTGCAACTTCCAGTGTAGTTTCCGACACTGGGCTCGCCTAACATGGATCTATTAAAACCGACGGTGATAAAACCCAATGAAGTAAATGTGATCAGCGGTAAAATGAAGACTTCATACGTATGTGCTATTTGGAATCATCTTGAATTTGGCCCCTCATCTCTTTAATCGCATGTACCCAGTGCACTCGGAGTTGTGCGTCAGTGAGGAAATGATGAAAACTGAGGTATTGTTGTAAATGTTGATTAGCCAAAAATAATGGAATGCTGCAATGACATGGAGATGAAGAAAACTGGGCCTGTGAAGTTGTGATTGCATCTTTCCAAACGCCTTCTTGGTTTTTGACATATGTGCTGTAACATGTGGTAGTGATCCTTAATATGTGCTCTGGGATAGCTAAGAGAAGAGCGAGACTTGATGATTTCCACTGATACTTGGTTTATTACACATTTAGAAACCATATCATGGCAGGTCTCCACGATGCTAAGTCTGAATCATACATGAACTAGAGATTAGTCCATTTAATACCAGTACCGCACGTAACTTGAGTAGTAGAGCACAGAGGTGTGTGTGTCCGTTACACAGCACTGCAACAAGTAAGTAACCTGTGACCTTACAGTACAATAAAAATAAAGGGGCGCCACCACTTGAAGCAATCAAGTACTACACTATTAATATAAATGTAATACTGACTGTTACAGTGCAAATAGAGCCTATTTAGACATTGACGTCTAATTGTCAGAATAGCGGCATATACATTATGTTTCAAGCGTCCCACTACATTTTTTTTCCATTGTTAGAGTAGCGGCACTTTAACATTCCGCTTTTCCGACATGAATAATATTAATGTGATAGTCTATTATACATTGCCCTCCCATATATCGTAAGACGCTTAGGCCAGTGCAAATCACTTGATCAGAGAATACTTGGGCCACATAGAACATTTTCCCACCGTTTGATATCCTAACTGATTGCTGTGTGAAACAGTTATGCATTTTATAAAAAGAGCATAGGCTAGCCTTTGGGAAAATATTTCATATAAAACCGTGGCTGCATGGGGCCTTTGTGCTTTATTCATTTTATCATGTAGGCAATCTGTGGAGAACAACATACAGCCTAAATAAATAACTAAATATCAAGTTCATTGCGCCAGCTCAATGAGATGACACTCTCGCAGCCCAAAACACACATTTGACTACTTAAAAAAATATGACGTGTCGGAAAAGTGATACTAAAAAGTTTTGGAAACCATCATGTCTAAATAGGGTCATGTCGTAATACTGGTATGTCTAAATAGAGACATGTCGTAATGAAGGGATGTTGAAATAGGCAGTGGACCCCATGTGACTGAAACAAAATACAACTCCATGTATGTTTTTGATGAGGAAACAACATTATATAACACATCAGATCAGAAAATGGCGTAATAAGCGACCTTTAACCCTGTTTTTAATACAGAGTCCTTTTTCTTTCCTTTCATTTTCAACAGTGCTTGTGTGGTTTTATCTGTGATATTTTGAGCTGCAGAGGATGAAGAGGACGATGTGAGTATTGAACTGTGTGGGCAGATTGATCTCTCGTCCTCCTCCTCAAAGACCACTCGCCACTGAAGAACCTGAGCCATACAGATATACAGAGCCATGGAGGTAAATTTAGACAAAGTAGGAGTCACAACTGCCAAAAAAAAAAATCTAAAAAATTAACTGGGACTAAATTGTGATTTTAATATTTTGATTTGATGTAATGCTATTTTATTTTAAATGGGTTTCGGATTGATGGGAAATCAGGAGCATAGCGATTAACAATTCAAAATACCAATAGAATAGTGAAAAGTTCTCACAATTTTGTCTTTAAACAAGAAGTTGAAACCAATGAATAATGCTGCGTTTATTTATTCATCTATCTCCCACTCGAATCTTGGATATGACGTCACATCTGTGCTTCAGCTGTTTTATTATATTTTGTGTGCCCGACTTGGAGAAACTGGAAAGTTGTTGTTGCTTTAGCATTGGCATTGGAGTACCAGGCACTCCAAAATAAGTATGTGCTTCAACTACACAACCTCAAGGAACAATTCAGTATAAATAGTATAATTCAGTATATTAGTGAAGTGAAAGCGTTGGTGTCGCATGTTGGTCGATCATTATGGCACCTTAGCTACCAGGGAATGGGCTAAAAACATGGGCGACATCGACTACCAAACCCATAGGTAGTGATACAGATACAGTAAAGTATTGCAGTAATGCTACTATCCCCATAGGCCCTGATATGTATACAGTAAGTTATTGCAGTAAAACAAGTGACAGAATTTGTCATTTAAACTACCAAACTGTCCAAACACAATGATGACCGTTCATACTACAAGTGACACTTCTATCCCAGTCTCCTTGCCTGGTCTCCTCTGAGCTCTTCCGAGTTCCGAGTTTCGCCGTCCAAGGAAAAATGGGCATGTCAGTGCGTGTCACTCGGCAACGTCCTCTGACCTCCGAGTTAGATAGATAAACAAACACACCATAAGATGTACTAGTATCTGGGAACCTGAATTCTTATTGATTAATCTGCTGTCAATCACAAGTGTCAGAGAAATGCATGATGGGCTGTTCTTATCAAAAAACGTGGCAGTTTACAAGAAAAAACAAAAACAAACAGCACATGCGCCCACATAATCAATGAGTGTAGTACTGAACTCTTTTGAACAGTTCCTTAATGCAAACGATTCAAATGCAAACGATTCTCATTTTTTAAAAGAATTGAGTCTTTTCCTTTCAAATTTATATGCATTGTTATGCCGAACCAGCACAAGAATCAGCACAGAAGCAGAGTATGCAACATGAGTGAGAGACATGTACACAAAAAAAAAATATTTGGCATCATAATAGCAGTTAATTTTTAAATTATTGTTATTGCAATACAACATTTTATTTATATTTTTATCATTTCAAAGGACAAAAACACTCCCACTCTCGCTTTGAACCATTTCTTAGAACTGGTTGCTTCTCTCTGTGATTAGTTTGTCGATAAAATAAGTTGTGCTGGCTTCTGTCATATTATATAAAAAAATTATGATAAAATAAAAGATTTGGATCCCACAAAAGAGCCGAAAGTCCCATCACTAAATCTCTGTTCATTGTTCAGTTTATCAGCGGTGTAGCTCGTGACTGTAACTTTATGTGTGACAGACTTGTTTAAGCGCACAAATCAGTTCTTTCCGGTCAGATTGTTTTAAAATAAAACTTCTAAAGGAGGCTTCTAACAGAGTAGTGCCTTCAGTTAGTGTCACACCCCCAGGGGAATGTTAATCAGTTGCAAAAAACTGTCTTATTTTTTCATTTTTAGCTGTGTTTTCTAACAGTTCTTCACAAAGAGCCTTGACTATGATGAATAGTCCTTAACACACACTGTAAGCAATTGCTGTAAATTTACAGCCAATTTCCAACAGTAATATACTGTATTACTGTAATACAGTTTTATACTGTAATTTGCAATGCATTGTGGGCTGCTGAACGTGAAGCAACAGCACACATGCCTTCAACAGTATGTTAATGTAATAAATCTGAGTAAATCACAGTAAACTACAGTATTTTTGAAATCTGGTGTGCGCTAAACTTGCGAGGGAAAGTTTTACTGCCAGTGCATCGGAGACATGTGTTGCAAGACGACCTGCTTCCTCTGCATCGGATTGTGCATCTACAAATAAAACGGTAAGTAAAAACTGTCTTTGCCAAGAGAATACAAGTAAAATCATGTTTGAAATCGAACTGTTGCTCAACAAGTTATCTAGTGAGTGAGTGTGTTATTGTAATTTATTTTTTGCATTTGATTTTGCTATGGTCAATTTAATATACTGATCTTTCTTCGAACGAGTGACAAAAGCAGCTCAGTTAATGCTACACAGTCACGTTAGCATAACCAGGAGGGGAAAGAGGTGCATGAATTAAAGGTAGAACATATTTACATCTAGCAGAGTGTATTAAGGGGTTATAACGAGTAAACTACAGTTGGTGGATGAGGAAATAGTGAAATGACAGAGAACAGAGATGCTGTGGTGAGTTTATTTTACTTTCTGTCGAGTCTGAATGAAATTTGTTAAAACACTGAGGTGAGGCAAGTTAGCTAACGTTAATCCTTGTTTGGTAAAACAACTTTTACATGAGGCGTAACGATTTTTGTAACAATTAGACTGTTGAAAATGGGTTTGTTTTCTTGAAATTTTTAATTTAATTTATCTAAATTGTCTGTCTGTTGCAATATGTTATTTGGTCTCCTGCAGGCCACAGACACACGCACACAGACAGGAATAAATTGACTGATAAAAAGTGGTCTCATGGAAAACATAATAATAATAATAATTCCAGTGGCAGAGCGTGCATTTCACACCTAGGCCTTCAGTAGTGCTCCGTCTGAAACAATCCTCAATAACTATTTTATGGTTACCTAGCTTATGAAGGATGTAATGTTATTGTACGTCCCTTATTTTTGATTATTGTGTTTGTTGCTGTTTAGAGTGGCAACGCTGGAATAAAGCCAGGAAGAGGAACAACAACTAGCCTGGTGACACTCATTTCTCCATGACTGAGATGATTCCTCTTTGAATCACTGTCCACACCTACTCATACGAAGATAAGCATGCACTTACTTTTAAGAGGTAAAACACAGGCCTTACGGGACTCTTTGGTGGTAAAGCACAAGTCTAACTCACAGAACTTGTTTAAAAGCTACACAAACTTCACCATACTATTTTAAAAGTTTAAAACATGAGTCTATGTCACAGAACTCCTTTAAGAAGTAAAAGTACCTCAGAGACCTATTTTAAGAGTTAAAACTATGGAGTAAGAAAGCTTTTAGAAATATTTGTGTGCATAGAATCTGTGCATATTTGGGAAATCCGTGCATATTTGTCTGTGGTTGAGCATAAAATAAATATTCGTAAAATCTCGAATGCATCCAGTCGTACAGAAAATATATTGTGTGTATTTTATCCATCAGAATACGAGCTGAAAAGTTACGACATCAAGAATTACAATCACGAAATGAAAATTTACAATTACGCTTTCTTCAGTATGAATATGAATTCACAGACCCGACTGTCAAAAATACAACATCACTTCACAAGCAGAAGAAACATCAATCGAGATGCATGGTTACATGGTTTAAACATGTTTTAGTCCTGGTTCAGTCCTGGTTCAGTCCTGGTTCAGTCCTGGTTCAGTCCTGGTTTAGTCCTGGTTTAGTCCTGGTATAGTCCTGGTGTAGTCCTGGTTTAGACCTGGTTCAGTCCGTATGCGGCCCAAAAGTCCGGCATCTCGATTGATGTTTCTTCTGCTTGCGAAGTGATGTTGTATTTTTGACAGTCGAGTTGTGTCTGTGAAATTGTATTCTTACTGAAGAAAGTGTAATCGTAAATTCTCATTTCGTGATTGTAAGTCTTGATGTTGTAACTTTTCAATTTGTATTATGATGGATAAAATACACACAATACATTCTATGTACGACTGGACTCATTCGAGACTTTACGAATATTTATTTTATGCTCAACTACAGACAAATATGCACGGATTTCTATCCTATGCACAAGAATATTTCTAAACCAGGACTGATCCCAGGACTGAACCAGGAGGACTAGATAATTTTTTTCCCCAAATGTTGCCATTGACTGAAATTCCTACTGAGGTATAGTTCTATAGACAGCAGATAATACATTCCAGTAAATCTATATGCTGTAGATATAATTGCTTTTTGATAGAACTTATACATGTACCTCACAGGACTAGGAAAAAACAGCCTACCTACAGTTTCTTCCCAAATGTTGCAATTGATGCCTATTTTCAACAAGTTCTTACTGATGTGTATTTTCATAATTGTCTTAATATACATTTTCAAAATCTTAGAAAAGTGTGTTTTACAAATGTTGTTATTGATACATACTTTTAGATGTTCTTAGTGATGCATATTTGCAAACAGCAGAGAATACACTGGAGTAAATGTATACTTAAACTGCCTTTTGAGAGCATATAAGCATTCCTTAATTCTTTCTAGGTGAAACACTCATTTCCTTTGTATTAGTCGCCTCAGTGTTTGGCCCAGTTGGTTGATCCAAGGTAAAGTTCAGTATGGTATTTGTTAAACAATAGTATGGAAACAGTTACAACTATTTTTGTGCTTTCATGTTTGGTAAGGTCTCTGACATGCAATCTGAGAATTTTTTGTTAATTATCATTGCATCCTGCAGACACTATTTGGCTATTTTTATTTTGCTACTCAGAATCTCTTTGGCTTGTCATGTAACATTTTTTTGTTAATAATAATAATAATAATTATATTATTATTATTATTATTATTATTATTATTATTATTATATTATTATTATTATTATTATTATTGTATTATATTGTATTTTACAGTAACAGTATTCATATTGACAATGCCTGTTTCAATAAATATTTGTGTGATTTATATCCTTTGTAAATTGTTTATTGGTTATTATGCATAGGTTTAAGCCGTAGTCCACAGAACAATTTTAATTTTGATTGCAGTGAATTTTGAGATTTTAGATATTCTAAAGTGCTGAGTCACTGTATTATGCCTGGCTACAGTAAACATTTAGTAACCCAAGGATGTTGTAAATAAAAATAATCACTGAAATACTGCATTTTATTTTTACTGTAATAGGTTATGATCTGTGAATTGGTCAACAGTATGGAAACTACAAAATTACAGTATATTGGAGGATCTCTGCTGCCAGTAGTTAATTTGTAAATTAAAAAAAAAAAAAGCACACATATATACTGTATTTCACCAAAACAATAATAAGCTGTAAAGTCAAATTACTGTAAAATAACAGTAAAGTGCTGGCGTCTCTGCTGCCAGAACTTTACTGTAAATTAAAAAAAATACAGAAATATACTGTAATTCACTATTACAGCAATATGCCGTGAGGTGAATTCACAGTACAAATGCTGTTAAATAACAGTAATTCTTTACAGTGCAGGTATTCTCCCATCAGACCTTGTGACGTGACTTTTACTGTGACGCGCAGGAGGCTCGAGGCTTCCAGGCTTTTCTGGAGCAAACTGGGACAGACCTGAGTTTATTTTTAATATCTCTGGAAACGCCGCACGTTTGAAACCCCAGAGGAGAGACACAAAAACTGAGGGAAAGTCACTGTGAGCCAGAGGGAGGATAGAAGAGAGAGAGAGAGAAGAGAGGAAGGGAGAAGTGGAGAGAGGAGAGAAGAGGGGAAGAGGGGAGAGAGAAAGGGGAAGGAAGAGATGAGAGAGACAGGGACGAAGAGGAGAGAGGGAAAGGGGGTGGAGAGAGGTAGGAGGAGAGGGAGAAAAGAGTGGAGAGAAAAAAGGGTGAGTAAGAGATGAGTAAGAGGGAGAGAGAAAGAGAGGGCGGAAAAGGGGGAGAGAAGGGGTAGAGTGATGAGAGAGGCAGGAAAGAGAGGAAGAGGGGAGAAAAGGAGGAAGAAAAGATGAGAAAGAGGGAAGGGGGGGGAGTTGGGGAGAAGGGAAAGAACGATGAGACAGGGGAAAAGAGAGGAAGAGGGGAGAGAGAAAAGGGGTAGGAAGAGATGAGCGAGGGAGGAAGAGGAGAGAGGGAGAGGGGGTGGAGATAGGGAGGAAGAGGGGGAGAAAAGTGATAGAGCGATGAGAGAGGGAGAAAAGAGTGGAGAGAGCAAAGGGTGAGTAAGAGATGAGAAAGAGGGAAAGAGAGAGACGAAGAGGGAGAGAGAAGGGGTAGAGGGTAGAGTGATGAGAGAGGCAGGAAAGAGGAAGAGGTGAGAAAGAAAAGGGGGAGGAAGAGATGAGAAAGAGGGAAACAGTAGGAGAAGGAGGAAGGGGGGAGAGCGAGAGGAGGAAGAAACCTGGGGGTGGAGAGAGGGAGGAAAAGGGGAGAGAAATGAAAGAGAGAGGAGGGAGAAAGAGGGGGAGAGAAGGAATATAGCAATGAGAGAGGGGGGAGAGAGGAAGAGTGGAGAGAGAAAGCAGGAGAAAGAGCTGAGAAAAAGGGAAAGAAAGAAGGAGGAAGAGGGGAGAGAGAGGGGATAAAGAAGGGAGAAGAGGAAGAAAAAAGAGAGAGGGAGAAGGGAGAGAGAAAGAGAGAGAGGAGGACAAAAAAAGGACAATTCTATAAACATTATGGTTCCATATCATCAGTTTTTTGGGTGGATATAAGCATTTGTTGACAGTTTAAACCTTAATTTAATAAAATATCATGGGAACATGTTTTAGTGAAATGAGTCGTCATCAGTATTCCCTGGGGTGTGATGCTAACTGTAGGCACTGCTCTGTCCGAAGTTTTATTATAGACTTAATCTGAGTTTTATTTCAACACAATCTGACCAGAAAGAGCTGAACTTATTTGGAAATAGAACACAGGCTCCTGAAAACCTACTGTTTAAATCCATTTTGTGTTTTCAGACTAAAAACTTTCTGTCAATGTTTGTGTTGCGTCACCATGGAAACTGCTGGACATTCCACCCATACTGATACATATAGAACACCCCTGGCGTGATTTCTCCCTTTGTAATAGACCCCTGTTGTGTATTTGTTTGGTATCATTCTAAGTTTATCTCCTGGTTTCCTCCGCCTCCGTCTCTGACCTTCTCCAGTTTAAACACGTCTCACTTTGAGAAACTCAATACTCCGAACAGGAAATACTTACAGACACATAAGGAGGCAGAGGAGGTACACAGCCAACAATGTACTAACTATTACTGCAATATTACTCAAGTACAAGTAAAAAAGTACAGTAACCCAAATGAAATGGCTAGAAAATGGCTCAGATAGTTGAATAATCAGATAATTAAATGCAATGTTAAGATTTCAACATAATAATACCATTAAACCTATCTGTTGTCATGGACACAAGAAGGTGATACCACAAGACCAAAATACAGGTTACGTTTACGGAGTGGCGATCCCGCTCACAGCAACAATGTATGCTTTTCTTTTGAGCAATAAAATCTCTTGTAATGAAATAAAAATAAAAGATAAATACGTTTAATGCCATGTGGAAAATTCCAGGCCAAGTAATAATATCTTTATGGAGATAACCAGATGGCCAGGTAAGTTACGCAATGCACTTTTAAAAGACTGTAGTTTCAAATGATGCTTTGCTGATGTCAACAATAGTTCCTGGGGGGTTAGATGTTAACTGTAGGTACTACCTGTCTGAAGTTCTGTTACTTGAACACCGAAATGGGACCATCAACTCTAGTGTTGACCACAGGTACTTGAAAATGTGTTTGAATCCATTTTGTATTTTGTTGAGTTTGAAGACTTAGATCTTAAAGGTGCATTGCATAACTTTTCTGCTTGAGTGTCCGCTACCTGCTTGATTCCATGTAGATGTATCGTTTTTTTCCTGGAATGGTCTATACAGTATGGCGTTTCATTTAACTATCTCCATGGAGACAAGCAGCCACATCACCAGGTAAAGTTACAAGTCAGATCTATAGAGAAGTGGGCCCACTCAAAGTAAAAATGCACGTTTTTGTGGTAGTTTGGAGGGACAAAAACTCCTCTAAGGCTATGTTCAGACTGCAGCCTGAACTGACCTCTATGCGACCTGTATCTGATCTTTTAATGATCTTTTAAGTCTGAACGACACAGATCACATTTTTTCAAAAGTGACCCAGGCCACTTGAATATGTGGTCCTAAAACCGATACATATCTGATCTTTTGACATGCCACTTCAGTCTGAAAGGCCAGGTTGTATTCATCCCACCTACATATCATCAACAAGCAACAAACGTCACTATTTTTGCACTGAAGTAGGCGGAACCTGGAAGAATGCCACAACCAGAGTGTGAGAGTGGTACAAGTAGGTGTTCACAAATGTACACAAACGTTCTTCTAGTCATACGGAAATTTGTGTATGAACTCCATGTGAATGAAGCAGCAACACACATAGCAAGCCCACCACTCTTGGCTGCGACTCCGCACCCACACGGTCCTTTCTACGGACGTTGCTCCCACGACCCCACAAAATGCCACGGCCAAAAACCTCGTCCTGCTCCTTCTCATTCTCCTCCGTAAAACAAATAAGTTGTACATGTTCTGACTCTGGTACGACAACAACTTTAAAATCCCCAGGTGCTCAGTGCTGCATCCAAGTTTAGGCAACTTCCATAAACACTGAGCACACTTGCTGCAGGTGACGTTGTTGTGTCCTCCAATGCACATGCGGACACTTTTGGGGCGTTTAAAGTTCACACTGGAGATCACATACAAGTCGCATTTAATTGGAAATGTGAACTCGACCTCGCAAAAATAATCCGAATTGAGCATTAAGCCCTGCAGTCTGAATGTAGCCTAATTGAATAAATGCAATATATTTGTGTTTAATGCCATACTGTGGTAGCCAGGCTAGTGCCACCTAGTGCCTCAGCTCAATTTCATTTCTCGCCAGTGACTAGGTCAGGAATCGGAATTGGAATCAGAATATACAATTTGCAAGAACCCCGGACGTTGTAGACCGCACACTGGCCAATCAGCGAAGAATTGTGAAGCCATGACGTCAAACTCAAGCGCCTGTCTGGGTCCCTTTTGTGGTACAGGACAACAGTATACAAAACGGTCGAGATGGATGTAGACGAAGCCAGACATTCTATTTTGGCAACAATTCCTGAAATTAAGGATTTAAAGCCGGAACAAAGAGAATGTTTGGTGAATTTTATCAAGGGGAAAGACATTATTGTCCTTCTTCCTACGGGATCTGGCGCATTACATATGTCACGACCAAATAGCAGCGATTGGTTAAATAAAATAGTATCCGCATACTGTCGAGCGAACAAATTCTAATGCTGTGAGGTCAGACGGTTTGGACAAAGTGAAACTGTTGAATGAATCGGGCTAATACTGCAGAACATCCCAGGCAAAACAATAACGTCACAACGGAGAAAAGTAGCCAGCGGACCCTCCACCGGAAAAGCTACGCAGTGCACATTTAAACTCATCAGGCTATGTTTGCTAATGTCTGCATTGCATCGTCGTGGTAACAATCCCTATGAATTGGAATCTGTTTGAATCCTGTTTTTCCCATTCACATAAAGCAGCGTCTGTGTCCCAGTGCAGAGTAAACAGGACCATGTGAGTTCATTGAGGAGAAATGAAGCGAGCAGAAACACGGCTAAACTCACGTGCTCTCCGGCGCCCCCTGGGACATCCTCAAACTAAAAATAGAGCCACGCGCCGCCATTTTTCTCCCACAATGCACTGCTGCCAGGCCCCTCGCACATACGCCCCGTGTCCACAGATGTGATGTAACCCCGAGCGCACGCGGGGCTAAAAATAACTCCTTTACTTTAAATAGAAATGTCAAATTAAACTCATCTGTGCCTCCGAGTGCTAACTGTCACTACCACTTTGTACTTCAAACTGCGACTTAAAATACTTGTACTTCTGCTGCTACTTACACTATACTCAAATGAACACTAAAGTAAAGTAGAACGATTTCACAGTAATCGCCACTGAACCTGGGTTGCCAGTTTGGTCACATTTATCACATTTGAAATCAAAATCTGACATTCAGTTCTTGAACATTCTAAAACCAGCCCAAAGTTGGGGTGCGTTGTGCTGTTGTGCCGTTGGGCAATGCACTAAGTGTGAGTGGAGGACACATGATGCTGTTTCTCTGTGTGTTCTTCTGAATGATTCTGTTACTTGCGCCTCACTACCTCTCTCTCCTCTGCACCCTCCCTCTTTCCTTCCCTCTATCCCTCTCCTCCCTTTCTCTCTGCCCTTGTATTGGTTCTTCTCACATCTCTCTTTCTTCTTTCTTTCAGTTTCTTTCTTTTCCCCCGAAAACTCCTACTCTCTATCTCTCATTCTCTCTTTTTCCCCTCTCTCTATCTCTCTTTCTTTACCCCTGAATGCCCCTTCTCTCTCTCTCTCTCTCTCACCTTCTCTCTCCTCCTCTCTACCTCTCTCTTTCTTTCCCTCCCAAGAACTCCCTCTCTCTCTGTCCCTCTGTGTTTCTCTCTGTCTCTCTGTGTCGCTCTCTGTGTCGCTCTCTGTGTCTCTCTCTGTGTCTCTCTCTGTGTCTCTCTCTGTGTCTCTCTCTGTGTCTCTCTCTGTCTCTCTCTCTGTGTCTCTCTCTGTGTCTCTCTCTGTCTCTCTCTGTGTCTCTCTCTGTCTCTCTCTCTCTCTCTCTGTGTGTCTCTCTGTGTCTCTCTCTGTCTCTCTCTCTGTCTCTCTCTCTGTCTCTCTCTCTGTCTCTCTCTGTCTCTCTCTCTCCACCTGAAATCCCCCCTTCTCTCTCTCTCCCTCCCCCTGTCTTTCTCTCTACCTCTATTTCTTTCCCCCCAAGAACTCTTTCCCTCTCTCTCTCTCCCCTCCGCTCTCTCTCTGCCTCTTTCTTTCCCTCTGATCCCCCTCTCGAATTCTCTCTCCTCTCTCTGCCTCTCTTTCGTTCCTGCTGACCCCCCCTCCTCTCCCCCTGTCATTCCCCCCTGAATCACACACACAGAGGAGGAGTCCGGATGTCCTGAGGCCAGGGTGGGCGATCAAAGGGAACGTCCTGAGTCAGAGCCCTGATTCCTGTCTGTTTGTGTGTGTGCTGATTTATCTCATCATGAGGACAACGATCAGCTCCATGTGAACTAAAGCCTTTATTATTAAATCAACAACAACTTCATTTAAAGGTCAAATATGGGCTCAAATAGGTTAAAGGTCATATATTACACAAAACTGACTCTTTAAGCTGAGGTAAAATGTGGTTACCTTCTTTGCTTCATTCACACGTTTCAATAAAACTTTATTATTAGTCTGTCTACATCTTCAAACCTCTAAATGCTCTGTTCCACCTTGTGATGTCATGAAGCAATAGTTGGTAAGTTAATACCATGATAAAAAGCAGTAAATAACATTGTTCTGACAAGCTGAGACTGAGGAGAGTTTATGTTATGACTAAGTAATGAAAAAGTGAGTTTGTACAAAAAATCAATGCCATAAAAACACCTCTAATATAAAAGCAATGCAGCTTTAGTCCATGCAAGAGGTAAAATTATAAAATATGTATATATAGCCAAATATTCTTAAATGGGCCGGTCAGAGTCAACCACAGGGCCGTATGTGGTCCGGGAGTCCAGGTCTGGTTTAGGAAGTCAATGTAATTTGCCCAAGAAGCATGGTAATCCAACATGTGTCCATGTTTTGGGGTAAAATCAAACTCAACCAAACTGGCAACTCCTCAGAAGGCTTCCTCGTGAATCAAGAAAAGTGGTTTTGGAAATGTATGGTATCAGAGGATTATCCCAGGCATCACATTGGTCCAATATTCACATATCAGTTAGAAAAAGAAAAAAAAACATCGGACCACCTCAAGTTTTGGATTGACATAATGTGTACAAATAACTTTTAACTGTTTTAATAGTTTTCCCTCAAACACAACAGTAATCCTGTATTACTAAGAAAAAAGCAGCACTTGCTACAAAATAAAGTAGTTCCACAGTACACGCTTTGTTTTAATAAACTGCCATGAAACCAACTTAATACTAGGGCTGGGTATCATTCAGAAGTTACCTCAATGCATAAGCCAGGATGCGATACATATCTCGATACAATGAGCTTACGTTTCGATACGATTCAATACAATTCAATACGATACATTTCAAAGTGACTTGATATGGTTCAATAAAAAATAAAGGCTAAATTGTGCCTGTGATACAAAAAGTCTTTGTTAAACCACTTCTTGTGCAAAGTGAATATGAAACGCACATATTTTAATCATCAAAACAGTGAAAATGTCAAATGTGAAAAAAGTTTCCTTCCTCTAAACAAGCAACACAACTGTAGCACTATAATAAAGCAATTTAGTAATATAAACCAAAAAATACTCTTAGTGAGATATCAATACAGCAGCCCACTATATCGATGCTGTACTATCACGATATATTGATATATAAACAATATATATCGGTATTTCAATAATTTTGCACACCCCTGCTTATTACACAGTATCTTTTTATGTCTTTACATTATAATATTTTCAGTATGTAATGTTTAGTGTTCAAAACCTTAAATTCATCTTTCTATGCTCTTTGAATGATATGGTACAAAGCATATATTAAATGTTGGTGAACACTGCCACCTGCTGGACACATGCAGAAGTGTGAGCAAATTTAAAAAGTCCTTACCTCAGAGGAGAACCTCTGTCCCATCTCGACCACGTGTGGATCTGCAGACTGTGTGTCTGCCACTGACTGACAGATCTGTAAAACAAACCAGAATAGGCCTTTGCTGTTGAATTATAGAATAATTTTTATTGGCAAAAACAAGAGTGAAACGGTTTTTGTTCCAGAAAATCTATTGATCTATCTTTTGATGGCTGGTGGGTCTTGTGAGAACTCCATTAAAAAGAGATAGGGCAGAATCACCACAAAAGTATTTCTTCAAATAAATAGTATTAAATAGAGCATATAATATATTTTGTCCTTTATTATGATTATCAAAAAAGGTGCCAAATCCTGGTTTTATATGAATAGACCCAGTAATTACAGAGATATGAACCATAAACCAGGTCAAAAATCTACAATCTGACACTTAAACACCAAATTACAATTTTTTTTTTTTGACCTGCCCTAAAGCTTTTTTAATGGGTAGTTTAGAAAAGAGATGATATGGGCCTGGTACATTCCCTTAACTCAACTGTAAAACATTCAAGTTTTATAGCAGCAAACTTACAGTTTTGTGGCAACATTTACTCTGTACTTTTGCAGTTGCCTTTGTGTCTCAGTCAAAAATATATTGTGGAGCGTGTGGTATATTTCCTGGACTCACCTGTATACAGTCGGACTCAGGCCTGTGCTGGTGTGGGCTCCGTGGGTGGATGTCAGTGAGATGTGGAGGAGGGTCTGGAGTGGTTCTTCTCATGTGTCCTTGGAGCATCTCCTGGTAATTCACACGGTCAAAGTTTGTCCTCCACACCAGAACCTGAAAATGGACAATGAAAAACAAGTCAAGAATTAATGATTTGGAAATTTGTGATAACGTGTTTTCAGTCACGACGGCAAGACAAATTCTTGCAGTTTTTGTGAGAAAGAATCTTGAACAACTCCGGCTGAATTGTTTGCATGTAATAAATTACAGAGCAGAGCTCTAAACGCACTAAAATAAACAGGCATGTGTACTTTTATTTTAGTACAAATAAGACTATTTAGTTTGTGAAAACACTCAGAGGAAAGTGCTTGTGCATTTGTGGACAGGTGAGACGTATGTGCTTTTCTCTCAACTGGATGTAACTCATGTTTGATTTTTTCAGCTTGTTCCACTGTTTTGATGCTTCCACCAATCAACTTAAAGTCTTTGTTCGAACACCCCGATCACTGGTTCTGATCACTTTCAGCGAGAGCCATTCCAGACTGATGTGTAGAACTCTATTCAGAGGGCTGGTTTGGTCCTAGTTTAGTCTTAGCATGCTACTTTTGATGACTGAAAGTATAATTTCATATCTTAATATCATTTCTTTGGTTGGCTTTGGCACGATTCTTGTCTCACCTGTGCATCAGTTCCTCCTGAAGCAAACATCTCACCAGTTCTAGAAAAAGCCACAGAGAGAACCGGCCCCTGCAAAACACAAGAAATCGACTTTTGGTGAAACTACATAAACATACATAAAATAATATAAATACAAATACCTTAGTTTTTTGCTTTTTTTTTTTTTTTTTTTTTGACCTTTTTAATTATTTTTGGCACTTTTCTTACTATGAAGACAAAGTGATTTAACTTCACTTTTCTTGAAAATGACAATTTTGATACTAAACATGGAAAGTAATTTTGACATTAACAGTAACATTTGAAATAGACCTGCCACAGGTAGCAAAATGTTTTTCCAAGTCTAAATATGATCCATAAAAGACTGAACTGTGGCGCCACCTTGTGTCCATGGAGAGTGTAGATGAGGCGTCCCTCCAGCAGATCGATTATCTTAACTGTCCTGTCGGCCGATGCACTGATTAGAAAGTGGTTTGACGGGTGAAACGCCACGCTGTGGACCTCTGCACTGTGCACTGGGACAAGAGGGGCAGAAACATGAACATTAGAGGAGCAAATCTTTTGACACAATTTAATACAAGTACAATTATTTTATTCCATCAGGCTGCTGTGTCTACAATAGTATATTACCACCAGCGTGGACAGAATGAATTATGACTACAGTGACACTTTGAGAGGCTTCCAGAAGACTGTGAAGAGCATTATAAGCTTAAGACAGTATTATTTATTGTATCAGCATTATAAGTTTAAAACCGTATTATTTATTATATCTCAGACGAGATAATCCTGAGAAGGCCTTGTACCCTGATAGTGCTGCAGCAGTTTGTTGGTCCTCAGGTCCCAGATGCTGATGGAGCTGTCAGAACCTGAGGAGGCCACACACGTCCCACTGGAGTTAAAATCCACAGAGCAGACTGGACTGCAGCAGGAAAAAAAGAAGAGAGCGTGTTTACTATCACGTGTTTCACATGAAACTTCCTCAAATAACCCACTGTGCTCTACTTTTAAATTGTATTAATGTACGCTGCGTTCCAAATTATTATGCAAATTGTGTTTAAGTGTCATAAAGGTAGCATTTTTTGTTTTCCAGTGAAACTCATGGATAGTATTGTGTTTCAGGGCTCTTTGGGTCAGTGAAATCAGTCTCAGACACCTGTGCGAATTAGTCTGCCAGGTAAGTCCAATGAAAGGAAAAACTACTTAAGGACATTCCACATTATTAAGCAGACCACCATTTTCAAGCAATATGGGAAAGAAAAAGGATCTCTCTTGTGCTGAAAAGCGTGAAATAGTTGAATACCTTGGACAAGGTATGAAAACCATAGATATTTCATTGTACATATAAGAGATTTGTAGCTGATTCAGAGCACACATAGATTTGGGCAGATAAAGGCGCAATGAGGAAGGTTTCTGTCAGACAAATACATCAGATTAAGAGAGCAGCTGCTAAAATTCCATTACAAAGCATCAAACAGGTGTTTGAAGCTGCTGGTGCATCTGGAACCCGACGAATATCAAGGTATAGGACCCTCCAGATTCAGATTCTATTCGGCCATTCTTAAACAAAGCTCACAAGCAGAAATGGCTCTAGTGGGCCCAGAAATACATGAAGACTCATTTTCAAACAGTCTTGTTCACTGATGAGTGTTGTGCAACCCTCAATGGTCTAGATGGATGGAGTGGTAGATGGTTGGTAGACGGCCACCATGTCCCAACAAGGCTGCGACATCAGCAAGGAGGTGGCAGCGTCATGTTTTGGGCTGGAATCATGGAGAGAGAGTTGGTAGGCCCTTTTAGGGACTTGAAAATTAGGATAACTGTCATTTATATTGACAATTTGGCAAAATCAGAGAATCAGAGAAAAATATAATTTGCATATTAATTTAGAACACAGTGTATTTGTCTGCATCACACTGTTGTTGTAATGTATTTCATCAACATAAGCCATCCATCTCCATATGTTTGATGGGTTTCCTCCAGGCACACTATGATTAGCTGAACAGTCCACACAGTGAGAGTGACAGAGTCTCACCCGGAGCAGCTGAAGACGTTGATGCAAAGTTTGGAGTTTGCGTCCCAGATTCGAACTGAGCGATCATCTCCACAGGAAGCCACCAGTCGCCCGTCAGGAGAGAAACTACACCAGGAAAAACAGGAGATACATTTAAGAGGACTTAGATAACATAATCTTCTTTTGGGGTTATGGGACTTTATTCAGTAGGTTGGGATCATTTGACATATTATAAACTCTGTTTTATTCATGGGCTTCAGCTTACTGTTTTTTTATTGTTTATCACTATGGCAACGGTCTTCATTTTTCATACATTCTGAGCTCTAATGGGTTAAAAGTGGTGTATCCTTGGGTTACCGAGCACAGCGGACCCAGTTGGTGTGCTGGTTGAGGGAAAAAAGGAAGCAGCGTCTCGGAACGCTCCAGACTTTAACGGAGCGGTCGTCTGATGATGTCACCAGCCGTAAAGCATCATGGGAGAAAGACACGCTGCGCACCGGGCCTGAGTGAGCTTTGAACACCGTCGACTCCCCTTTCCTGAAAAACACAACACAGAAATATATGCAAATTTGATTAAGAAATAAATTATGACAGTACAAATCCAAATCATAATAATTAGAAACAAGTATTTATGTCTCTTCTAACCATCAGCAGTTAACTTGTAGAGGAAAATGGCATGATTCCATGGAAACAGAAAGTTAAAACCACACTCCAGAACATTCTTCATGGAGATAGATGTCTTATACCATACTGTGGAATATTATAGCCAAAGGAACAACAGTTACATCAAAATGAAGAAATATAATAATAGTAATAATGCATTTTATTTAAAGGTGCCTTTCTGGGCACTCAAGGACACCAAACAAACAACAATTAAGACAAATAATGAAATAAAATCAAACAATACAGGACAGGTTCTAAAACATTAGAACTAGGGGTGTCAAATTATCGCGTTAATTGCGATTAATTAATTACAGTCATATTTAGCGCGTTATGTTTTTTAATCGCGTTAATCTCATTTTTAATCTCTAACTTTTGTGTTTCTGTATGCGAGTTGCTTTATTATAAAACCTGTTTTTATGTGTTGTTGGGACAATAACACACACACACATACACACAAAAAACACATTTATACATTATTTTATTTCGGTAATTCCACTCATTGCCGGAAACCCACACAAAACGCGCACAGTAAGAGCGATGTGAACGTCATGTTAAAGTTGGCGGCGTCAGGCACAATGGACGAGATCGTAGAGCCAGTAGAACAGAGTCAGCAGTGCACAGGTAAAAACACATTCGTGTCTTGGAAATTATTCTCCCGACGTGAAATATAAAAGAAAATAACTAATATAATATCGCCTACAACTTAAATGTCACTGGTGAAAACAACCTGCATAGGCTCATGATGTCTGCACTACTGTCCTATAGTGACCTGCCACATGAGGGGACACGCACACAAACACACACAAACACACACAAACACACACCTTCATCATCGTCATTAACCTGAGAACGCGCGGACCACGTTTCCTTCCGTAGTTACTGCGCGGACACCAACGTGCTCCCGTGAGCCGCGTGTGGATCGTGTTTTCTCGCGTACGCTGCGTAAACCCGCGCTTCCTCCTGTGCGCCTCTAAACCAGAACTAACACCAAGACTAAAACCAGGACTATCCAGTCCAGGACTAAACCAGGACTAAACCAGAACTAAAACCAGAACTAAAACCAGAACTAAAACCAGGACTAAACCAGGACTAAACCAGGACTAAACCAGGACTAAACCAGAACTAAAACCAGAACTAAAACCAGAACTAAAACCAGGTCTAAACCAGGACTAAACCAGGACCAAACCAGAACTAACACCAGGACTAACACCAGGATTAATCCATTCCAGGACTAAACTAGGACTAAAGTAGGACTAAAGCAGGTCCAAACCAGGACTAAAACCAGTGATCTCATATATAAAGCATTTCTCTATCAATAATATTTTTAATATGGTTAAGGAAAGACTGGACTTTTTATTGTCTTTAAGTAGACAAAAGTTATTATATTCAGATTTCCTCGTCTTTGCTACTTTACAGCAAACAGTTTCTTATTCATGGAGACTTGGGCTCAACAGCCAATTTGGAGAGATTTGTTAAACAATAAATGACTTTATAAAGTCACTTTTTTTGTTCTATATCAGTCTTTTGATCTGCCACAATAATGCAATAATGAATTTAAATGAAAATACCTCAAATTGAAGGCTTTTCTCAGCAATTTTTAGGTGAGATTAAAATGAGATTAATTAGATTAATTAATTACAGATCATAATTAATTAATCTCTCAATTTTTTTAATCGCATGACAGCACTAATTAGAACATTAATGGGGTAGGCTAATTTAAATAAATAGGTTTTGAGTCTGGATTTGAATGTTGGGAGTAAATCAAGATTACGGAGGTCGGGTGGAATGAACAGAGAGGAGGAGAGAGGAGGAGGAGAGGGGACAGAGAGCTGGAGAGAGGAGGAGCAGAGGGGACAGAGAGCTGGAGAGAGGAGGAGGAGAGATGAGGAGCAGAGAGGACAGAGAGATGGAGAGAGGAAGAGCAGAGGGGACAGAGAGATGGAGAGAGGTGGAGCAGAGGGGACAGAGAGATGTAGAGAAAAGGAGGAGGAAAGAGGCAGGAGCTGGAGTGTGTCATGATATGGAAGAAATCACAGAGATAGGTGGGGGCCAGATTATGAATCGATTTAAATGGGAGTAACATAATTGAGTTCAGAAGTGAACTGGAAGCCAGTGGAACTGCTGGAGGACTGGAGTGATGTGGTTGATGGAGGGTGTTCTGGTTATGATTCGGGCAGGTTTGTGGAGATGCAAGCCCACTCACAGTAAGTTATTTAAGCTTTTCAGTGCAATAAACACACACTTATTTTTTGTCTAAAAGATACGTGGTGGGGCTTTTAAGCACCATTACCACTAGATGTCACCAAAAACATCCCTATTTCCACATAAGTCACTTACATGCAGGGCGTCCACAGCCGCACAGTTCTGTCTTTGGAGCAGGAGGCCACTAAATTCCCAAAAGGACAAAACTGCAGCGCAGTGATGATGTCATTGTGTCCCACGAATCTGTACGCCCTGGATTTACGTGCCAGGTTCCAAATCATCAGACACTTATCCTCCGACCCGGACGCTAAAGGACAGAGGGGGATGAAGAGGAGCCACAGTGAATATATGGTACAGAGGAGGGACAGTGAATATATGTAGAGGAGAGGGTCAAGTGAAGCAGAGAATGCCGAGAAGAGAGTTAGATGGAGCAAAGGATTTTCTTTTACCGAGCTGGTTGCCATTTGGGTTGAAGTCTAAACACGTCACTGTGTCTTTGTGGCCTCTGAAGTGCCTCTCCAGAGCAGGGTCCTCCTTTAAGGTGAGCAGAGATTTTAGGACTTTTTTTTTTTTTTTTATGCAAAAATAAATAAGTTACACATGTTTTTCTTTATAATTACAATTTCCATTATAATTATTACTTAAAGACAAAAGTTCTACTGACTTGCAAACTAAATTAACAAAACAGGCCAATTCAATATAATTAGACATATATGTAAAAGCAGGGAATAAATGTTTTAACCTTTACAATAGTGGTAGACTGTTAGTATACTTCAAAACACTGACAATTAACATTTGCATTTTGTTTATAATCTAGTTGCATCATGATTATCTGTTAAATATATTGATAGACATTGGGTATTACTGTCAGTGGCTTGATTGTTGGCTAGCACTAACTAAACATAAAAAGACAATTATTTAAATGCATCAAAACTTATATCACAATTTCCACAACTTTCTGTGCATTTAATCTCTGCAGATGACCAACTCCAAGTAAGCCCATTTGACAGCTTCCTCAGTAAATCTTCTTAACAACACCCTCCACGCTCTCCGATTCCTCTCAAACTACAACAGCATCAACTTTACCTATAACTAACTCAGTTTGTTACTATTAAAATCAGTTTTACTCACCATAACCGAGGCCATTGCGTTTGTTTTTCTGCTGTTCCGAAGCTAAACTTTCACCATGATTCCTGTCAAACAATCCGCCTTCTACATCAGACCGAAGCTATCGAACCCCGAAAACAAGGAAATTTGTTGTTTTCTCACTTTTTGCTGAATGCATATGTTATTCCTCAATTAAATTCATACTTAATCGGTTTAAGTCTAAGCTTTTTGCTGGTGAAAAGTTCATATTTTTATCTAAAATAGTCGACTAGCCCTTGTTTGGCTTGTTGCGGGAAGTGGGACGTGATGCAGAGTTGACTGACTTATGAAAATTGTACAAGTCGAACATATATGTTACGCTAACTATAATTTTGTAATCAAACAATTCAAATAATTATCATATTTTTTATAAATTGATATTGTTAATAGATTTTATATGTTTTATTATTTTCAAAGTCGTTAATTACTTGAACAGCATTCCGTTTACTGGATGGTGAATGGTATTTTCCTGAAATTTACTGGACGTGAATGGGTCCTGTCACTTAGCAACACGCTAGGCATATCATATGATAGCACTGTAGGTTGAACTGGAACTGCGTCACATCGAAGTATCTTGAGTTCTGATTGGCTCTGCTGAACGAGCGGGCCAATCAGTGCTGAGCTTCTTGGTGTAGTCCCTGAACGTTTGGTGTTACATTTTGAAAAGATGTCGTTGAAGCAAGGGATTGGCAACGCCGAAGTAAGTTCTGACAAATGACACTAAAATGTATAAAACTACGATGAGCATATGCGTGTACAAATGTGTTATATGATGACCAGTAAGCGGAGAATGCGAAAAATAAGCGTCAGCCTAGCATCTTAGCATGTTAACCTGTTTCCATGTCAACAGAGCTGCACTGAGAGAATGGCATGCTCCCTCATTGCCCATAAAATGGATTAATTAAAACTGTAAATACATGTTACTGCTGTTAATGTCTGAGAATAGTATATCATTGTAAAATATGTGTTTATTTCTTAGGTTATTAGGTTTAATGGTGGTTTATATCCAACTCCCATTTGCAGTTTTAGTCAGCTGCATTTAAAGGTGCACTATGTAACTTTTCTGCGACCTGGAGATGTTATTGCCTTGCTTTCATTGATTCATATGGTATTCAACATATTTATATGTTTATTCAATTACCTGTTAAATACCTTGGGGAAAAAAAACACGCATTCTTGTTTTTTTTTTACTGTAAGTGGGGTCACCTCTCCACAGATCTGACATGGTGGCGTCACCTGCTTGTAAATGCAATGCTATACTGTGTAACATTCCAGGCAAAGCAATAACATCTGCATGGTGACAACCAGGTGGTGTTCTCTCCACCGGGACAGTTACATTGTGCTCTTTTTGATTTCCTTTGTTTTGCTTGATTGTTCAGATTAATACAGTAATTAATACAGTTTATATCACAAACGCAGTCTGAAATAATTATTGATTCCTTCATTGTGTGACCTGTAACAAATTTGTAGCAATTTCCATAGTTATGTTCAATAGAAAACTCATCTTACTAAACTCAACTACTACACGGGTTTTACATCTTTTGTTGTTTGGAAGTGTATGGTGATTATGGCTGGGTATCATTAAGAAGTTGCAGATATGATACATACCTTGTGCAAAGTTAATATGAAACACACCCATTTTAATCCTCAAATGAGTAAAAATGTCAATTGTGTTGCATAAATAAGTTTCCTTATTTTGAACAAGCAACAAAACTGTACCGCTGTAACACAATTATTTTTTAAAATGTACCAAAAATGCTCTTGACGATATATCGATACAGCAGTTATACCACGATATCATCATATTAAACAATACAATATATCTACATTTTTATATTTTTGCACACCCCTAATGGCGATTTGTGTGAATGTGTGCTAATGACAACACAGATATGAATTTAAAATAATGTGTCTGGATTAGATGCTGCACAAAATACTGTTCAAATATTTGTGAAGGATTCATGACACTAATAAAGGAACCAATCAAGCATAATATGTGTTCCTGTAATGTTAACTTGTTTCTTCTGTCACTTCCTCAACAGTGAAAGACCTTTAGTGAGTTCTATGATAGATAATAAATTCCATGTTTTCTTTCTTAGTATTTGAACAAAAGGGTCCCAAAGAATGCCAAGTATCAGCACATCAAATCCAAACTGGACACAGGTGAGTTCTGTAATACATCATTTACTTAAAAATGAACACATTTAACTTATAATACTAATAATAATGTTTGACCCGTGTTTAGGATGCAGCCTGTCAAAGTACATGGAGAAAATAGAGGACATGAAGAGGAGTGAGTAATTTTATAGACTGTGTTAAACAAAACTTAAACTTTTAACCATGTTTCTTCCTAACACCAAAAACATAACTGTATTTTTCCCCCTTTTATTTAAGTGTTTTAATAATCCTGCATGCTTTTTCTTTTCCAGATTACAGATACAGAAAAGATGAGATATTTAAACGACTTAAAGTGACAACATTTGTGCAACTGGTAAGTTGAAATACGGTATGTGTTCCTTATTATTATTGTTATTATCGTTATTATTATTATTATTACACAGATTAGTGCTTTTTGTCCATTTAAATATTTTTTTTGTCCACCAAAGATCGTTCAAGTGGCCTCAGTTTCAGAACTTACCTCCAGTCTGAGTGAATGTGAACTGAACACACCAGAAGGTACAAATATTTTGTGAGTTTGTGTTTATTGATATTGGCAATTTTTATTTATTTTTTTCTCTCATACCAGAAAAGTTAAGTAGTGCGACTTTAAATTGAGAATGTATCAAAGGTATATTCTCATGTTGTCTTTACCCCAGATGCCCTGTCAGTGGCGTCAGAGGAGCTAGAGTCTCTCACAGTTCGGTCCTACGACTCAAACTCGTCTCCGTCCACAGAGAGAGGGGACGCCCACACAGCCCGCTCCACTTTGCTAAGGTAATACATAACTACACATTAATTATGTTAAATGAAGGTTTAAACTGCAAGAAAAATGCCTTCTTTATGCATAAATTGTTTTGAGTTTTGAGTATTGATAGTATAGGTAGAGGTATTCTGGCCAAAACATCTTTTTTGCCCAACAGTTATGATTACAGAACTAAAAATAAACAAAAAACATCTTTGTTTTGGTAAATCAGTGTTTAGACTATCAGAAAAATGGCTTCCTTGTGCTTCCTTGTCCGATTTTTTTAAAATACAGTTTTCTGTGTTGACGATATAGGTAGAGGGATTTTGCTTTAGAGCTCATCGCATTTCCTGTATTTTACAACTTTTTGTTTTCAACTTTTTTCCACAAACTGCCACTGACTTGATGCAAAACTATGAGAAATATTGACCACAGGTACTATCTCACCAAACCAAGTCAAAATTAGAAAAACATGAAAACCTGTCACATGTACTTTAACCTAAATTTGATTAATAGCAATCCAAAAACTGAGCTTAAATTCAGCTGTCCAAATGACCCCTCACTTTGGTTTTCATGGTCTATCGATTTTACACGTAATCGTTATTACAGATGTCACAGTAGGATTGTACTGAGGTGAATAATTGATGTGAGAAAGTGTTTTGAGTCCAGGCTCTGTTTGTCTAAAGATAGAGATACAACCTGGAACATGATACCTGCTCCCGTGCTCCAGTACAACAGTACAGTAGTCTTTTGGTATTCTAGGGACAATCATACATTGTTAGTACAAGTTATTTCTGAGAAGCCTGTGTATGAAAAGTTTGATTTCAAATACTAGAAGTTAAAGTCACTATATCGGATTTTTACTGTCTTAAAGAGGAGAAATTTGACTTCTATGGGGTATTAACTGCTAACACATGTCACAATATTTAGATCACCATGTTACTTTTTACTGTTTTGAAAATTGTATATTCGCCAAAAACAATGTATTAACGTCTGTCTCCTCAGTGTGATCAGTGGAGTGGGGGAGCTGAGCACGGAGCAGAGTCCTGATCCAGAGTCCAATCCGGACTCCGACAAACCGTACAAAGACTGCCCCTATCTGCTACTCGATGTGAGGGACAGAGACCAGTACGACTCCTGCCACATCATCAGCGGTGAGGCACGGGAGGGCATCTGACACACAGGAGGAGGTTAGGGGATCTGACACACAGAGCATGTTAATTGTTGTTTCTGTTTATATTTAGCTCACAGTTTCCCCATCGCATTTCTGTCTCGGACCATGAACCCCTACACCAAAGAAGTGCTGGAATATGTATCCTTACTCTAAACCGGGGGGGAGGGGGGACTTATCTCATGTGAAACAGAAAATATTGTGGAGGGCTGGACCAAAATGTTTAGCTCAATTCTGCATAATATGAATTTCTTTATAAAAAGCAGTGAATAGCATTGTTATGACGAGCTGGTCAGGCTGGTAAGAGTTTATGTTGTGACTAAGCAATGAAAAAGTGAGGTTGCCTTACAAAAAAAAAAACATGTCTAAAATAAAAGCAAAGCAGCTTTAGTCCATGCATGAGGTAAAATGATAAAATATGTTTATTTTGTAATTCCAAATTAGCCTAAACGGGCCAGTCGGAGTCAACCAAAGGGCCAGAGCTCGACAATGCTAGCCTGATTCATCAGCCAGTTTGAATTGTAGAAAAGGTCTGACCTCGCAGCGTTGGAATTCTTTCTCTTGACGGTAGGTGGGTACTTTTGTGTCATTTATCCAATCGCTGCTACTTGGTTGTGACGTATGTAATGCGCAACTATTCGGGGCTAACTGGTATATTAAGCTTTTCCCAAATCCCGTAGGAAGAAGGGCAATAACGTCTTTCCCCTTGATGAAATTCACCAAACATTCTCTTTATTCTGGCTTTAAACCCTTGATCTCTGGAAACGCTGATAACACTGAATATATGGGTCTTCACTGATTGGCTGGTGCCCAAACTTGCAGTCCCGGGGTTTTTGCGAACCGTCTTTTGTATTTTGATTCATGGCCTAGTTGCTGGAGAGAAATTAAATTGAGCGGACGCACTAGGTGGCACCAGCCTGGCTAGTACAATGCCCAAGTCTGCTCCAAACTTTTAACACTTTTTTACACAATAACGTCTTTACAACCTTGTCAAACTCTCTCAAAGTGCTACAGTGTAGTCATTATCATTCACTCTACACTCTGTGATGGTAAACTACAGCCAGTCTGTGCTACCACCATCAACACATACCACGTTCATACTAGGCAATGTGGCTGAAGTGTCTTGCCTAAGGACACAACAACAAGTACAAGTGTGAATTGAAACTCCGAACTTCAGGGTGGTGCACGAGTGCCCTAACGATTAAGCCGTTGTCTCCACAAACATGCTAATATTAGATGCTAATCAAAATAATGATAGATTACAAGATAAATAATACAATTAAACAATAAACAATAACATAATTTATTTATAAGCACCTTTCAAACACCCAAGGTCACTTTACATTGAATAAACACTATAACAACAGCAACTGGTGGTTTTCAGATTCCAGAATGTGATGATGCCTTATTTCCAGATGAGGGGGCAAAAGATGTTTTTTCCTATTAATTATATTGTATTTTGCTATGAAGTATCAGAAAGGTAAATTCCCATTTATTGAACCTGATCATTTCAACTACTGACTAGAACCCAGACCATGCTATATTACAACAAAAATCTGCAGTTGAACAATATTCATTTTAGCTGCCCCCTTCTGTAATATTAGTAATAATATAAGTAATATTGGCCTATAAAATGCTGTGATGTCATCTGAAACCCAGCAGTTATTACAATTATGAGAACATTAAACAGAATAAGATCATCTAAAAAAAAAAAGTGTTTTTGAGGTGGGACTTGAAAGCACAGTTGTATTTGTATTGTCTCCTGTTCTCACACTTCCTGTCTGTCTGTCAGTATGTCTGTGTCAAACATGTTTGCTCCTTGACCTGGTGTTGTGCAGAAAAATGCTCCTGGTAAAATCATCATAGTTTATGACGAGGACGAGAGGATCGCCAGTCAGGCCGCCAGCATCATGTGTCAGAGGGGCTTTGAGAACCTTTTCATGTTATCTGGAGGTATGTACATACTCTTTTCCACTAGCACGGTTCATCTGGTGCTGCATGGTGTGAGTCTGTTTGGACCAGCTCTATCCAACTTGTGTGTAAGATGACATCACAGGAAATACACTGGATTATCACAAGATCCAGTCAGAGTTTGGTGAAAATGTATTACTGTATTTTCCACACTATAGGACACTCTGGTTTATAAGGTGCACTGTCATTGAATGGTCTATTTTCAAACTTTTTACACATATAAACTGCACCAGACTATAAGGTGCATTAAACGAAACACAGCAGTTAGATAAGTCAGTCAAACTTTATTTAACTCGTTCACAGTAACTCTCAACTTTGTTCAATTGTAACACGCGTAAAAAAAATACTGAGACGCTAAATTGTTAGTGTATTCACAATAACTCATAATTTTTCAAACAATTGGGCGATTATGTCATCCAGCACGGCCCACATCCCTCTCGTCATTATCCGAGTCATTGTGGTTACTGTTACCTGGCAGTTCAGTGATGATTCTGGTCTTGGTGAAAGCAAGGCAGGCATCCACGATCCATTGTCAGATTGTGGCGTAAGTCGCTCGGCGCTGTCTCCCTGTCTCTGTGAATGTGTGTTCGCCTTCTCTCATTCACTGCTCCCACGCAGCTCACACTTTAACTTTATAATAGCCTTGAGTTTAAAGTGGGCGTTGTGAGTGTGTCTCTTGACAGGTGCATTTTGATATTAAAAGGAATCACAGTATGTTTTACTCCGCAATGCTCCTGACTACGGTAGCCGTAATTCTGCAAGTGTAGCGACTTTGTAGTTTACTAAAGTCGTACTAAGACACCCGAATTAATTCATATATAAGGCACTCTGGATTATAAGACGTGCAGTCCTTTTTTTTATTAAATTAAAGGCTTTTAAGTGCGCCCTATAGTGCAGAAAATATGGTACTTTGTGTACGATTATATCAGATTTTTGTCTCTTGTTTTTGTCTGAGTCTGCACTCTCCCTTGTCCAATCATCTTGTTTCATTGTGTAGGCACTATATTCTCAGACTCCAACACCCTAAACATTATTCAAATTTTTGCTATATTGTCAAAAACTTGCACAGTGACCCTAAAACATGACTAAACTGGCCTGAATATTGCACTGTGTGTGAATGTTCATCTTAAGTTTGTACGTTTAAGTCTGTTCTTTCACCCTTCAAACAGGTCTGAAGGTGTTGTCTCAGAAGTTCCCTGGGTCTCTTGTCTCTGGCCCTCTCCCTCCTCTCTGCTTCACCCGCTCAGACTCAGTGAGGGGCAGGAGAGTGGCGCCCCCCTCTGGTCACACGCGGGCAGAGCAGCGCTGGAGATTCACCGCAGACGAACTGAACAGACTCACAGATCAGCTGGAGGAGGTTCTAGTGCCCAGCAACAACTCCAGTCAGTTTAAGATGTTTCTCTCCAGTTTATTAATACTTTGTAGTGTAGGGGGGGTTCTGCATGTATGTATATGGCGGAAGTGTCTGTGTAGACTGGTGTATGAATGTGTTTGTGAATGGGTGAGCTGTTCCTTGATGTAAAGCGCTTGGTGGAAAAGTACTGTATAAAAATGTGACCACAGAAACGGTAAATCTCCTAAGCAGACCAAACTAATCTTGGTGTATAACTGTGTTGTTTGCTTATCCAGGTCGGATGTCCAGCCGTATCTCCTCTGTGAGTTCTCAGAGCGCCCGCAGTCGTCACAGCTCCTCTTCCTGCAGCAGTCGTCCCTGGAAGTGACCCGCCGCCTCCTCATCCACAAATACTCACTTGAAAACTGTTTCTGATCCTGGTCTAATATGAAGGACACAACAGCACTAAATAAGACCAGTAATCCTGGATTATACTGGAGTGCTCAGTAAATATCAGTTTGCACCTTCCCCCTATCCCCAACCACAACCTGTACTTATATGGCTTTGTTTTAAAGGTGCATTGTTCTGGTGTAGGGTCCGTCAAATTCTTTTCTCCGTGGAGATATTATTGCGTTGCCTGGAATGTTTCACAGTATGGCATTAAAACCCTTCTATCTTCATGGAGAACAAACCAGACCAAGTTACAGGTCACATTTCTCTAGATGTTTTTTAGCATTAGAAACATCTTTACAACACATGATACTTTCTTGTAGCTCAAATTCCCTTTTAAACATGCTTTTGCTCACCTTGGGATAACTGCTACACCTCTGTTTCCAACAAGACAAACTAAATACAACTCCAGGTATGTTTTAACATTAATTTTGCGTAATATGTAGACACCAAGTAATGCAAAAATAATGCCAGCCAATTTTGAAAAACAACAAACCTGGCTGCGTTATGGTGAAATGCTACTACGACGAGGTGCGTGAATCAGTTTTTCAAAGCCAATGGTCCAGTTTCTATTATGAAGTTGTTTTAGATCAATATTGCTGGTTACAATTCACAGAATGTTAAATTAATGATCTAAATGTTTGAAATTAACTCTAAAAGTAAAGTATGCATTTTTCAAAGACCCTCTACCTGATTTCTTTCCCATGTAATTGAGCAGAATTTGTCTTGCCCAATTATAAATGGCCCTATCTTGCCACCAGTCTTTGAGCGAGCACAAGTGTTAACAAGGGGGCATGTCCAGGTCGGGCTGTACTTGGCCGCTGGGAACAAAAAAAAAGGCTTTTTCTGCCTTGAATATGTTACACGTAATGTTCTTCAGTGCACTAGTTTGATATTTACTGTTACAATTCTTGCAATACATGCATCACGAATTTCGGACTTCCGTCATTGTGCAATGCATACTGGGAAGGATTTTCCCAAAAAGTGAGCATCAAACTGCCATGTTTGTTTTCCCAGTGGCATACGTCTATTGACAAAGCCAGTCTTTTCTAGTCTTTTGAACCATATCGTTTTTGTTTCTGATTCTGATATTGTCATATTTTAGTTTTGGGATTCGGACATCGTAATTGTGTGATTGTTGGATGTCCTAACAGTGGAAACGGCTCAAGAAACGGGCTTCGGAAAGTTTGTGAACCCCATAAATGCAAAAGGGAATCAGATCTGTGTGACTGCAAATCTCCATTCAAACTGTCTCCCTTCCCAACAGAAAAATAGTGAAAGGCGAAAGCGATGGGCACTATTGATCCACAGCAAGGACGGAAAAGGAAACTTTTGCCTAAGAAATCATCCTGAGTTTGCAGCGAACATTTTGTATGTGGAGCACTCAACCTTGGTTAAGAATTTAAAAAGTCAACGCCAAAGCGAAAGGCACCAGCTGTTCACCAAGAAACACCTTCCATTGCAAAGAGACCAAGACTTAATGTTGCTGTAAAACCACAAGAACAAGAAAGTGCAAGCTTGGCCTGTTTGTCTTCTGCACCTCTCACTTAACAAACGGGATCCCGCTTTGATGGTTCTCCACATACAAAATGTTCGCTGCAAACTCAGGATGATTTAGGCAGTCAAAAGTTTCCTTTTTGTCCTTCCTGTAGATCAATACTGCCCATTGCTTTCGCATTTCACTATTTTTCAATTCCATTGGGAAAGGAAACAGTTTGAACAGAGGTTTGGAGTCACACACATCTGATTCCCTTTTGCATTTATGGAGTTCGCAAACACATTTCTCGACCCGTTTTCCACTGTTAGGACATCCAACAACCACACAATTACATTGTCCAAATCCCATAACTAAAATATGACAATATTAGAATCAGAAACAAAAGTGATATGGTTCAAAAGACTAGAAAAGATCGACTTTGTAAATAGACGCATCTCACTGGGTAAACAAACATGGCAGTTTGATGCTCACTTTTTCAGAAAATTCTTCCCAGGATGCATTGCACAATGATCGGAAGTTCGAAATTTATGATGCATGTATTCACTGAACGTGCCTCACCACGCCCTCAGTCAGCCCCACTCCATCCGATATTCAGGCACGCGCTAAAACCACACGCTAAAGCTGGATGCAAAGTGTCTTTATCATTCAATAATCAGGAATTGTGTGTTGGCATACTAGTTGTTGCTGCAAGAGGTACTTTCACAGCAAAACTCCATTCTGGTCTCAGAGTTGTTAAAAGCAGTCAAACTCATCCTGGTGAATAATTAGGATGCTCTGAATGCGTAAGGTAAGTGAGGAATAACTTTGGGCGAATGCAAACTTTTTAAAATGAACTAGTTCTGTTTTTCACATTTTTAAGACAGTAAAAATCAGGTACAGCGCCTTTAAAGAGTATCTATAGATTCTAATAATGCTCATATGACCATTACAAAGCAAATTAAATGTTACACAATGTGACATAGAACAGGTACTAAATCACATTTCACATTTAGCAATCATTAATATAAATATAACAATAACAGAAGTGGTACCTTGACAACTCTGACTATTGTTTTTGCACATTTCCATATGAATGAATACCTGACCTCACTGTTTCATCACGTCAAATAAAAGTGAACTGTAAAAACTGTACAAAATTATAGTTTCTGCTGTTGCCAGATGAACCTGTATTTTTGTAATTTATTCAACACATTTTTCACAATCATCTCATGCATTTTTGTGTTTGTTTGTGACCAACTTTTACATGGTCATTTCCATTTGACTGAAACATTGATCAAAAATTTGCTGTCATTCTTTTTTGGTTTACTATATTTCCGTGGTCAGTATTTGTTACGAAAAAGTTTGAAGTGATTTTTACCAGCGTGTGCTCTACTCGATGGGCTCAAAATGTCTTGTTTGAATGAGTGGTTTGAATGTGAATAAATTAATGTTTTTGTTTTAAAATGAGTTATTTCTCTGTTGTATAATTCCTCAAATGGTTTTTCCTCACGACATTAAGTAAAAGAATGTATTGTTCTTAGTACATCCAACTACTTTTTTCTGTTAAATGTCTTATTGATATTTTTAAGTAACAACCAAGAGAGATCAACAACATGATTTAAAGTGAAAGAGGTATTAATTATTAATTGTTAATTCAGAAGGATCTGGAACTGGACCACAGAGCGTGAAAAATCTCCATCCAAATTTTAGAAGATCCGACCAGAGTCATAGCACATGTCTCTCAAATGTGGAAGACATCCCCTTTCCAAAATTCTCATAAAATTCAGAACAAAATACAGTATAATGTCTGCGGTTCAGGGCTTCTGTAGATTAGTGCTGTGTACCTTTACAACACATCATTTCCTAAACAGATGTTCCCAGCACTACAACAGGACGCCTATGTACAATTCAGGAGTGTTACACCAAAACATCTGTTGGTTTCCTCAAAGAGTAGACATAATTTACAATAGCTGAGTAATCAAATCAAGCATTTTGTTGAGTTGAAGCTGTGTGTTAAATATTCAGAGTGTTTTCTTAGCTTCTGAAAGTGCCTTCATACTCCATGAATGCTCTGCATGTATGTGAACACCACATTTTCAAAAATTCATTTTGCAAAAATAAGGCAGAACACCACCACAAATGTTAGATTTGTTAAAAACAGACATCTAGTCTTTGGTGCTGTCATTTTTTTTGATATAACATGGTAAAGATGGCACCAAATGTATTTTTTCCATTTTTAACACTTAGAATCTTGTAGAGCGTTCATCACACAGGCTCAGTTTTAAAATACAAAGTACACAGTGTGTGGGAAGGTGTATGTTCAATATCAAACCTCTGTCTTTGAAAATGCACTTTCCACAGTCCTTCAAAGATGCCCTCATATTTGAAGAGTCGAATTTTTGAGCAAATTCAAGTCCCCTGTGATAAATCTGTGATAAACCAAAAGCACATGTGTAAAAGTCCAGATTCTACAAGTACATTTGTCAAATTTTAACTCTGGAAAATTTGAAGGACCGACCTTAAATAGTTTTTTAGATACAGTAATCTGAAAGTGGCTCCTTGGAAAATTCTGCTCAAAACAGGTCAGGGGGAGTTGACAAAATACTTTTTAATGACAAAACTATAACAGGTTATAAGGAGCTAAAATTTTGAACTTTTTCTATTGAAAAGTGTATGAATCTCTTAGAATTTTTTCAGTCCAATCTGAGATGGTTGGGTGAGGGCATTCGGAGATTTGGCGTGGAATAGCTCATTTAGAAAAGTTAAAATATAAAAAAATTTGAACAATTGCAGGTTTAGGTTAGGTTTTAGGGTTTAGGGTTTGAATTAAGTTAGGGATTAGGGGTCAGGGCTAGGTTATGGGTTAGAGCAGAGGTCTTCAACAGGAGGTCATGATCCCAAAGGGGGTCGCAGAGGCACTGCAGAGGGTGCACGAAATCTTTGGTTGATTAAACTTTTTTTCTTTTTTTTTTTAAATATTTCTTAATTTTTGAAGTTTGCGGATGAACTGGTTTTCAGTGGGTTCTGTGTTTGCTCCTTCTTCGTCTGTCTCTCTCATCATCCCCTCATCTCTCGCTCCCTGTCAAACTGCAAACACATCGTTTTTTCTACTCCACTACATTTTGAACAGGAGTGAAAGTATGTTTTTGTTATTGTTTGAGACAAGCTGAAAAGGTTGAGGGGTTTATTTATATCAAGTTCATAATTGGGGCAAACAAAAATATACTAATTAAAACAGCTAGCCTTGAAAATACAATTAATTTGTTTGTTCCTGAAAAACAAAATTCAGCATAAATCTCTATCAAAATCATCATCATCATCTTCATATGTAAAATCACAATTAAAAAGACACATTCTCTTCACATATCTTTTATTTGAAGTTTTGAACCCTCAGTTTACTTAGGAGTTGTTCTTGGCGTGGCTCATGAGCACAAGCATAGCCTCCCACGTCTCCGCAGCTGTGGGGATGATCTGAGTGGCTGGCAGGAGGAAACCATATCTGCCTGTGTCTCTCAGCTCAAAAGTGTAAGAGTATTTGATGCCCACGTTATAGGTCCAGTCAATGGTGCCACCGCTAGCTTGGTCTGCAATCAGAGGAAAGGGATTATTTATAAGTGAACTTGCAGGTATTGTTAAAGGGCTGTGCCATTTTTTTTTTTTTTTTTTTTTTTTACATGTAATTTCCATGGTTTTGTTCTAGTACTGATATAGTGTAAAAGCAGCTGTGACATCACTATGGGGGTGATCTACATCTATCTTTATTGGTGGAATGTTCATCAGTTACCATGGAAAACAAAATGGATTTAAACAGCACATTTTCAGGAGCTTCTGATCAGTACAAGAGTTCAAGATGCTGTTTGATTTTCAACAAAAAGCTGAGAGTGACTAAATCAGTCTCAGATTACCTCCCATGTTGTAGTTCCAGCCAAGTCAGATTGTGTTAAAACAAAGCTCATGTTCAAGTCTGACTTGAGTAACAGAGCAGTGCTTTCAGTAGATGTAGATAACATCAGCTGCAAAGTACCAATGACAGTAATGGAACAAATCTATAAAACTCTACAAAACCGGAGCCATACCTCTCTCCATCTTTGCACTAAACACAAGTGGAGTTAATAGGATTGACTGAGAGTCAGGAGGAGCAGGACCATGCCTCAGACTCTCCTGGCTCCTCTCCAGTGTCCACAGCTCAGATCAACCACACCTTCAGTTATCCAAAAGCACTATTTAGACAGGCCTATCCCAACAGCAGTGTTTGTCTCTCTCGTCCCCCTCCCTCCAGCCCTGTGTCTCTTGTTCATCCTTCAGCCTGAGACTTCATCTGCAAAGGAGGGTGAGTCCTGAATCAGCTGGGGTGACCACCTGAGACAGAGCCCCTCTCTTGAGTCTCGTCCCGGCTATGACATCTATCAATCGTCCATAAATCTCTTTGCTCGTGAATACATACTACATATATCTACATAGTTTGTACTCACTTCTCCTGATGTAAATGTGTGTGTTATTGTAGTTGAGTATATAGTATTGTAGAGTATTGTAGTACTCACAGATGACGTTGATGATGCTGCCGTACTTGTACCTGGTTCCATAGACAGCGGTCAGAGCGTTGACGGCCTTCTCAGCCAGAGCGTGCTGAGGACACACAGATTACAAAACAGTTGTAGTAGTAGTAGAAGTAGTAGTACGTGTATCTGTTCAAGTACATGAGCACTAGTTTTTTTGGGTCAGCTTAGACTACAAAACTTCACAAAGATACCTTATCCTGTCTCCCTGATCTTAGGTGGATGAGCCAGTCAGAGAAGTACATTGTCTATTTGTGTCAAAACAATCATGGCGGCTAAGGGTGAAAAAGGACAAAAAATAACCCAGAAAAATAAAAAGTGTTTGAGAGTGCTCTTGGTGTACATGTTTATAAGTAGTGACAGCAGCATTAGTAACAGTAGCAGCAGTAGTAGTAGTACCAGTATGTCTGTCATGATAACACATTTTGAAGCACGATATATCACAACAGAGAAATATTGTGATACACGATAATGCTGAAATTACTTCATGCCACTATCACAAAGCAGGATAATCCCAGTAAACCAGTGCTTCTCAAATAGTGGGGCTCCGTCAAGGGGGGCGCGTTTGACCTCGGGGAACATGCTTTTTTATTTTTTTATTTTGATTTTTTTTTACTGTCCTAGAATAAAGTGCAATTGCACTTCCACTACGTTAGGGGGCAGTGGCGCTCTCATTGGCAGAGTGTGTGCAGGGAGCATTCGCTCGGTGGTGTAGGAGTTTTTTTTTGCACTGAGCATGCGTGCTTTGCACACAGCACAGAGTTTGAGTATGAAGTGTAGACACGAAGTGTAGCAGACCCTCAAGTGACACCATGAAAAAATATTTAACAGGGATGAGAAGACAGGCGGAGAGAGACGGAGATAAAGAGACAAACGAAAATCTCCCGAAAGCTAAGACGAGGAAATATGACGAAGCGTATGTAGCGCTTGGCTTCACTGTGACTACGGTGGGAGACGAGGAAAGACCGGTGTGCTTACTGTTGGTTAATGTTGGTGATCAGTTTGAATGCATTATTATTTATTGATTTTATGTAATTTTATTTTTCAGTATCCTATGGTTTGACATGGTCAGTCAAAAAAATTTTATAGTTTAAATAAGGATTTAATTTTATTTTTGAATTTCAGATGCACTTTAAATCTTTTCTGTTACAGTTAATAAAGCTGTTCTTTGTTGTCAGTTGGTCCATATTTCTTTTTTTTATTCTCTTATACGTTAATAAGGATACAGTGTTATGCAGAGGTGTACTTATAACAATTTTATAGACAAATGATACTATTTATAGTCACGCGGGGGGCGCGAGATGTTTTATTCTTCCTAGGGGGGGCATGACAGAAAATAATTGAGAAGCACTAGTAAACCAAATTTGAAATACACTGTATCATTATAAGTCATGATCTGCAAAAATAAATGGCCGAATGAACTAATAATTAGCCATAAAAGTTGTTTATTCAACCCTTGACAGGTCAAATCTTACATTACATAAAAATTACAAACATTTCTCTACTTTTGCAAAGAAACTGTGCACATGATAAATATTGAGCCCCAAAATATATTGTTCCATCTTTCATATATTTAACGATAAGTCGATATAGTAATTATCGTGACAGGCCATAGTAATAGTCATAGTAGTAGTTTAATAGTAATAGTAAAAGTAATAGTAATAGTACTCACCAGCTCAGCCTGGTCCTTCACTGGAGTAGCGGTGTACCCGTAGGGGTACATGAGCATCTGGGAGTAGGCGTGGATGGAGACAAACTCTTTGATGTTTCCGTGTTGCAGAACAAAGTCCACAATGGCCTTCACCTCAGACTCAGAGTGAGGGCTGGGGCCACGGTAAGTCTCAGTGCAGGGACTGGAACTGGACCCAGGACCTGGATCAGAGACAAACAGGGATTGGACCAGAGACAAGACCAAACACCAGAGAGTCCAGGGTTTAGACCAGAAAGAGACCAGATGTAAACTATACCAAAGACCAGAGAGGCCAGGGTTTAGACCAGAGAGGGACCAGAAACAAAACCAGAGACTAGACCAGAAACCAGAGAGACAAGACCAGAGACCAGAGAGACCAGACCAGAGACAAGACCAGAGACCAGATAGACCAGACCAGAGACAAGACCAGAGACCAAAGAGACTAGACCAGAGACAAGACCAGAGACCAAAGAGACTACACCAGAGACAAGACCAGAGACCAAAGAGACTACACCAGAGACAAGACCAGAGACCAAAGAGACTAGACCAGAGACAAGACCAGAAACCCGATAGACCAGACCAGAGACAAGACCAGAGACCAGAGAGACTAGACCAGAGACAAGACCAGAGATCAGAGAGACCAGGGTTTAGACCAGAGAGAGACTAGAGACCAGACCAACCAGGTTTAAACTAGTTTAGACCAAAGTCCAGAGAGAGACCAGAGACAGAACCAAATTTAGAACTAAACCTGGACCGTAAAAGGACTAAACCGGGACTCAAACCAGATCAAACCAGGCCTATGAGGATTAAAATGAGCTAAGGACACTCAAAGCTCTTAACTGCATCATATAGTCATTTCACATACGGTGGTTGTCAGCTCCAAATGCAGCCACAGCTGCCCTGGGACAGACACAGGCTCCCTCCCACCAACATTCACACACACGCACACACAAGCACACACACGCACACACACACACCACATTCATACTAGTATAATGTCAATAAGGTGTGACCACAAGGAAAATAATATGAGTTCACCTCCGAATCCAGCGTCCCAGTTCCTGTTGGGGTCGACTCCCACACAGCTGGATCCGGGGTTGGGCTTCCTGGTCTTACGCCACATGCGGTTCTGCACAGAATGAACAATTATTATTTATGAAATGATTTATTTAATCACTGAATTTGACTGTGAATGGGTGTGTGTTCCTTAGGAGTAAGACTGGGTTTTAGCTCAGGTTAGATTGTGATTAGACTACTAGAGAGACCTTACGTAACCTTAGACCTTATGTAAGGCTCAGGCATGTAAAATGGAGGTACTTACAGAAGAGTGTAGCTTATGATGGTATTGTTAAATTAAAGTGTACTGACAGAGGAGTGGGTGTAGGTTAAGTAAGATGGAGGTACTGCAGCAAGATTGTATGTAGATAATGTAAGGTGTAGTTACTCACAGAGGGTGTAGGTTAAGTAAGATGGAGGTCAGGTGGGTGAGACATGGGTGAAGGTAATGTAAAATCTAGTTAGTAACAGAGGAGTGGGTGTAGGTTTTGTAAAATGGAGCGACTCACAGAAGAGTAGTGTAGCTAATGTAAGGTGTATTTACTGACACAGGAATGGTTGTAGGTAAGGTAAAGGTAAAATTAAATTACTCACATTACTGTGGGTGAACTGATATCCATCGGGGTTGGTGACAATCTCCAGGAAGATGTCCATTTTGTCCAGGATGGAGGTGAGGACGGTCTCTTTTCCATAATCCTGGGCGATCTGAGAAAAGACGAGGAGAAGATGGTATACTAGAAGGTGAAAAATAGTATCACTAATGTCTGTGTAACCCCTCAGTCATACAGATGGGTTCCATTGCAAGAAAATTGAGTTCTGTTAGGTTTTTAAGAGTGAATAGGAGAGGCTTTTTTAGTTCCGTCATCTGTCTCTAACTTATATATGTTTGAAAGGAGGAGCAAACTAGCCTGATTCATCAGCCAGTTTCACTTTGTGGAAAATGTCTGACCTCGCAGCATTAGGATTCATTCACAAGACGGTAGGCAGGTACTTTTTTATTTAACCAATTGCTGCTATTTGGTCGTGACATATGTAATGTGCCAAATCCCTTAGGAAGAAGGGCAATAATGTCTTTCCCCTTGATAAAATTCACCAAACATTCTCTTTAAATCCTCGATCTTTGTTTACTGTTGTGCTGTACCACAAGAGTCAGACAGGCTCTTGAGTTTGACATCACTTCACAGCTCTTTGCTGATTGGCCGGTGCATGGTCTATAACTTCTAGGGTTCTTGCAAACCATCTAATGTATTCTGATTCCTGACCTGTCGCTGGAGAGAAATGAAATTGAGCGGAGGCACTAGATGGTGCCAACCTGGCTAGGAGCTAACTACACTGAAACTACCTAAACTGATATTTAACAAAATGACTTGCAGAACGCAGTTAGAAATGAGGAAGCTACTTGGATGAGTGACAAAATGTATTCACTCTTAAAATCTTCGTGCAGTTGACAGATTTCTGTTTTCTTTGGCAATGACCATAATGCCATAATTTCTTTCAGCTTGCTGTTATTGTCGATATTTTGAGGACTAATTTTGACAATTGAAATTTCCAACTTAGTTTGTGCTGAAAATACTTTGAACTTGGAGGCAGTTGTTTCATGTGAATAGGCTCAGTATTTACAGAGATCTTAGTTAATGAGATGTACCTTCTTGGCGAACCAGGTTCCGCTGGCCTGAGTGACCCATTCTCTGGAGTGAATTCCGGTGTCGATCCAGATGGCGGGGCGGTTGGTTCCTCCGGTGCTGAACTGAATAGACATAAAAACACAATTTTTAAAATTATTGTTTCATCATTTTTATATTATTTGAAGTGGTTTCAGTTTTTGTTTTTCACCTTGAGCACGCTGAGAGGGCGTCCTTCGTAGCTCTGTCCGATCACGAGCTTACTGACCAGGTTGGGGTACTCAGAGACCAGCATGTCCTGGAAACTGTACAGCTGCAAGCAGGACAGAAACAGGAAGAATTACACAAATCATATAATACACAGTAACTTATCTCAGGTCTTAAGCTACATTCAACACAAAAACACCTCTAGTTGGTTGCCTTTGCCTTTGAGATCAGATGCTTGAAAAATGTAGAATTTCATCAAATGTTCAGTTTTTCGAACTCCGCTGTTTGACGAATGCTCAAGAATCACCTGATCAAATGTTTGAAACGCATTGTAGAAACTTTGGACTAGTCTAAAAATAAAATAATTGGTCAGCTTGGACCACAACTGTAGAGTGTGGTGTGTGAGTGATTGGAAGGGCTGATGGTGCAGAATGTTGTTCCTTCAGAAATGGCATGGTATCTATTTTTGTTGTTTCACATGTTGTTTACCTCAGAGATGGGGTGGTAATGCTTTTTGTTGTTTTTTTACATGTCAGTAGCTGTTGTTGTTTACTTGTTTACCTCAGAAAGAGTGCGGTAGCTGTTGATGCTTACTTGTTTACCTCATCAAGGGTGTGGTATCTGGCGTAGTCAAAGCTGTCTGTGTTTTTGGCTGCACCAGCACGAGCAGCGGACTCCATCTCCTTCTGCTCCTCGTCCAAAATGGCCTGAGCAAAATCAAGAACAGAGATACAGGATTTTGAGCTAAAGGAACAAAATCACACAAATGTTACTTACTATCCATGCTATAGTGTTGTGAGATTTCTCAGTACAGTAAAATGGCAAAACTGAAGTGTAATGAAGTGCTTTGTTGTAGTTGATTCTGTACCTGCAGGTCCTCGATCATGGTCTCAAAGCTGATCTCCCATGAGTCCAGATACTCTTTGACCTGGTCCAAGGTCTCAGCTGGGACTCTGATGTCGACGGGAGAGGACACATCGGTCACATCTCTCCAGAAGTCCAGCTGGGAAACAAATACAAGACTTATGATTCATGACTTGGTTGGTTTTCAAGTTTTCAAGGCTCAAACAGTGAGAGATACAGGACGACACAGATAATGTGTCAAAGATAATACTCCCTACATCTGTACAACAACTCACCCTTATGTAACAGATAATACTCCCTACAACTGTACAACAGCTCACCCTTTTGTAACAGATAATACTCCCTACAACAGTACAACAACTCACCCTTATGTAACAGATAATACTCCCTACAACAGTACAACAACTTACTCTTATGGAACAGATAATACTCCCTACAACTAGTACAGCAACTCACTCGTATGTAAGAGACAATACTCCCTACAACTGCACAACAACTCACTCTTATGGAACAGATAATACTCCCTACAATAGTACAACAACTCAGTCTTATAGAGCAGATAATACTCCCTACAACTGTACAACAACTCACCCTTATGTGACATATAATACTCCCTACAACTGTACAACAACTCACTCTTATGTAACAGATAATACTCCCTACAACTGTACAACAACTCACCCTTATGTAACAGATAATACTCCCTACAATAGTACAACAACTCAGTCTTATAGAGCAGATAATACTCCCTACAACTGTACAACAACTCACTCTTATGTAACAGATAATACTCCCTACAACTGTACAACAACTCACTCTTATGTAACAGATAATACTCCCTACAACTGTACAACAACTCACTGTTATGTAACAGATAATACTCCCTACAACTGTACAACAACTCACCCTTATGTAACAGATAATACTCCCTACAACTGTACAACAGCTCATCCTTTTGTAACAGATAATACTCCCTACAACAGTACAACAACTCACCCTTATGTAACAGATAATACTCCCTACAACAGTACAACAACTTACTCTTATGGAACAGATAATACTCCTTACAACTGTACAGCAACTCACTCGTATGTAATAGATAATACTCCCTACAACTGCACAACAACTCACTCTTATGGAACAGATAATACTCCCTACAATAGTACAACAACTCAGTCTTATAGAACAGATAATACTCCCTACAACTGTACAACAACTCACCCTTATGTGACATATAATACTCCCTACAACTGTACAACAACTCAGTCTTATGGAACAGATAATACTCCCTACAACTGTACAACAACTCACCCTTATGTCAAAGATAATACTCCCTACAACTGCACAACAACTCACCCTCATGTGACATATAATACTCCCTACAACTGTACAACAACTCACTCTTATGGAACAGATAATACTCCCTACAACTGTACAACAACTAACCCTTATGTTTCTGTCATCATATCATCTTTGTGCTGTTTCCTTATGACCTCTTGTATATAACTGCGATATACTGTATTTATATAACTATATTTATATCTTTTTGCTTTACTTATACATACATATAATTATGCATTATTTGACTGTCTCTTACTATTTTTCCTACTTATGTAGAATGTCTTTATCTTTTTTCTATTAGTTATTATATTATATTGTGATGTGTGAGCTTCTGTGTCCAAATAATTGCCCTTGTGGATAAGAAAAGTTCATCTTAGTTTGGTGGGATAATACCTGTGGAAAATATGACTCAGGTTTCATGTGGCCGTTTGTGAAGAAAAGTTGGGGAAAAGTAGCACTGAGTTCTGTGGAAACACTTTCAGGCTGTACTGATTCTCTTCATAGTAGGGGTGTGCAAACATATCGTGATACTAAATTTGGTGATACAGTATCGTTATTATGAGCTGCTATATTGAGTATTTTTATTTATTTAAAAAAAAAATTGTGACTTTTGTTGCTTATTTAGTGGAAGGAGTGGAAGCTAATATGAAATACATGTAGTGGTTTAACAAGAAATACTGTTGCTAAAATGTATTTGCAGCAGTTTATTAGAATATCATGTGCAGTGTATTGATTATCACATGTATAGCAATTTTGTGATAATGTCGTATTGTGAGCCGTGTATCGTGTATCATATCGAATCGTGAGAGACTGTGATTCCCAGCCCTTCTCCCTTAGTGAGCCAGTGGAAATGAGTCTTATGTGACTTTTCTAGAGGATGGTCTCCAAGGAGGTGTTATTGCCTTGTCTGTAATATTCCACAGTATGGCATTACTAACTTTTTTTTGTATGTATGTTTGTGAGGAATACCAGATAGATACAAGCATTATGCCCTACTTTGGAACATTCCAGGAGACATGCAGGCAGTGCCTTCTCACCAGAAATGTTAGTTTTGTTTAATCCTTCAGGAATGTTCCACAAAATGGCATCAAACTTAAAAATCCAGATGGAGACGAGCAGGTGACTCCAACAAAAAAGAATTTGTGCAATAAAAACGCCTGCAATTAAATAAAATGAAAGCTAGATGAGTTCATTCCAGGCTGTGGAATTTTCCATATTGTCATGAGACTGAGGGGCCAGAGCACCCACACACGTCTCTGAGCACCCACATGAATCTCCCTTGACCTTATATTGATCTGTGTGCGCTTACAATAGCCTATAACATAACTGTGTACAATGCAAAAGGGATGTAACAATCACAATACGCATCTCATGGTATGATATTTATTTAAACATTTTGTAGAAACAAACAGAACTGTAATAGGATACTTTTTGCTTGCTACGTTGATAAGACTTTGGTGTGAATCATTATTGTTATAATCCCAAGAATTCAAGTAATAACATATTTCTTAATGTTGTCTGCACTGAATCATGGGATATGTAGTTCCCTATGTTTATTAACTGTTGCTACTACTACTTGTAATTCGATATATATTGAGACAGCAAGATATTATCGTGAGACCTTAGATGATATGACATCATGATTTTTCGGTTATTGCTGCGGTGGTGTAATGTCAGACAATATTTGAGGCCGATCGAGTTCGGACAAGGACGGGGGGAGGTGCATGTGTGGAAAGAAATTTTGACCCAAGGCCCGGTACCAGTGAGGGGTTGGGGACCACTGGTCAATGGGACATTAAGAGCGAGGACACCAGAGGGACAACAATGTGAGGAAGTCTGAACGGACAACACATAAATAATGTAGACCTGCTGTTCGTGAATGTCCCGTGCATGTTCACCACTACTGAAGGGGAGTGCATGAGAAACACATGGTGAAATATGTGTGTCTGTGTGAAAGAGCACTTGAAAAAATATAAAATGCTGCCTATGCCCTCAACTGGGTCTACAGGGGGGCAATAATGTCACTCATTTTAAGCGTGTAAATACTGTCACTCATTTTAGGCATGGAAATACTGTCACTCATTTTAAGCGTGTAAATACTGTCACTCATTTTAGGCATGTAAATACTGTCACTCATTTTAAGCGTGTAAATACTGTCACTCATTTTAGGCGTGTAAATACTGTCACTCATTTTAGGCATGTAAATACTGTCACTCATTTTAAGCGTGTAAATACTGTCACTCATTTTAGGCGTGTAAATACTGTCACTCATTTTAAGCATGTAAATACTGTCACTCATTTTAAGCTGGTAAATACTGTCACTCACTTTAGGCGTGTAAATACTGTCACTCACTTTAGGCGTGTAAATAGTGTCACTCATTTTAAGCGTGTAAATACTGTCACTCATTTTAAGCGTGTAAATACTGTCACTCATTTTAAGCGTGTAAATAGTGTCACTCATTTTAAGCGTGTAAATACTGTCACTCATTTTAAGCGTGTAAATACTGTCACTCATTTTAAGCGTGTAAATACTGTCACTCATTTTAAGTGTGTAAATACTGTCACTCATTTTAGGTGTGTAAATACTGTCACTCATTTTAGGTGTGTATAATATTGTCACTTAGCAGAAAATAGAAGAAGTATATGCACCCCTTTGAAACTCTTTTATACCCCTAGGCAGTCTGGTCTGGACCAGAGTCTGCCTCTACCTGAAAAGTTCCACAGTGTAGCTTTAAACTGTGTGTGTACCTGGTTTTCAAACACCTGCTCCAGCTCCTTGATCAAAGCCAACTGAGTCTTATCTTTGGCCTGGATCCTCAGGACCTGGTGACTGCAAAAACATAAGGAAAATGATTAATGTTACTACTACTACTACTACTATTAACTGTACATTCACATAGGTATTGTGCATGAAGTGTCTTGCCCAAGGACACAACCACAGAATGCAATGCTGACTTACAGTATCAAACCACAAACCGTCCTGCTAATGGCCAAACAGCTCTATAGGTTGTGTCACTGCTGCCAAAACATACACGTACACCATTTTGTGCAACATTTGATTGCTAGACACTTCCTGTTCCATAAAAAGGCAATAAAAAACTAACTAATTTAAACAGCAAACAGAAACGTGTGCTCTGCCGAATCTGTGTCAATAAGAGCAGAGGAGCAGAGTGGACTTTGGATGGTTATAAACGGAATCATTACAGTTTAATTAACAATAAAAATGACATGAAAACAAATAATTCCATAATAAATGTACACAATTCATTCAAGAAATTTTCATTTGTTTACCACTTTGACAATAGTCTTAATTTCTCATCATTTTCATACGTAACTTTAGCTTTAAAAAGAGTACAGAAATATAAAATTGATATTCAAATGTGTCTAATTAGAAATGAATTAGTAAGTCTATTACTTTCAATTAAAAATGCCCTATTCTGGTGAAGGGTCCATCACTTTTGTCTCATGAAAAATAATGTTCCACAGTATGGTATTAAACTTTAATTAATTTATTCAGTTCAGTGTTTTTATACTCAAAGATTTCTGCTTGTCTCTGTGGAGATTGCCACGTTTAATGCCATTTTGAGGAACATTGAAGTAAAGCAACATTTCCATGGAAACAAGTGCCTTCGGGCCAAATAAGGGTTAGGTTTGTGGAGATGCAAGCTCGCTCACTGTAAGGATGCAGGTTTTTTATGTTTTTAACCTCTATAAGAGATTGCCACATATAATGCCATTTTGAGGAAATAAAGTAAAGCAACATTTCCATGGAAACAAGCGCCTTCGGGCCAAATAAGGGGCAGGTTTGTGGAGATGCAAGCTCGCTCACAGTACTGATGCATGTTTTTTTATGGTTTTAACCTCTATAAAACATCTATAATGATAAAAACACACCTTTATTTTAGTCTATTCTTGGCCCAAGTTACATACTGTGGCTTTAAATCCCCAAAATGATAGAGAGAAAACATTTTTTACATTATTTTAACCACAAAACATATTGAATAGAACGTTTTGGTTCCTCCATCTAAAATGTGACATACTGCCCTTAATTAGATTACACATATACATATACACATACATATACAAAATATAATAAAATACCAAATATCAGCATACATTTTAAGTAAATTTTAACATAAATATACAACTTTTCATTTCATAATTTTAATTTCAAACCATTGAACTGAAATGAATGTTTAATCTGGTGTGTGTGCGTGTGTGTGCGTGTGTGTGTGTGTGTGTGTGTGTGTGTGTGTGTGTGTAAAACTAAATATAGTTTTAAGCAAGTTGTTTTTGTACCCCTCTACTTTAATACAAAAAAAAAAAAAATCAAATTCATAATGTTAAAATATAAAATTAATCACTTAAACAAATTTATTTTTCTTATATTATTGTGTGGTTTAATGTGTGGTTGTAAAATAAAAACATTTGTAATTTTTGGACTTGATGAGCTGTATATAGAGCCTTACCCATGGAAGGTCTCCTTGGCCAGAGCAGCGCACACCAACACAGTAAGTAATAGCAAGGACCTCATGGCAGGAGCAGACAGGTGCCAACAGGAGCAGGGAAGCGTGCCGTGAGGGGCCTCCTTTATACCTGAGGCTGGGTCATGTGACTACAGAAAGGTCATGTGATCACGCACGGCTGCTTCATTCCCACAAACAAGAAACAGAGATATCAGGGTGAATTCTGATCACCAATGTTATTCTGAGCTGATATTACACAATTTTCTAATCTATGTTACAATGTTGTTTCTTCATCACAAACAGACCTGGAGTGGTGTTTTTTTTTGTTGTTTTGTTTGTTTGTTTGTTTCATTCACACAAGTTTAATGCACAAACCCTGCAGATTTAGTCTTCTCTCAAACAGAAAACACTCCTGTTCCACCTTGTGATGTCATGTGGTAATACAGGAAATGCTTCACTGTTTTCAAACTCCACACACCTTCACTAGAATCATTTGGATTATTTCAAGCCTGAAATTTCCATTAACTATTGAACAAATGGTAAAAAAGGTGAAACCACTACATGACATCACAAGGTGGAAGAGAGCATTAAGTTAAAACCATAATTTGGAACATTCTCCATGCAGATAGATATATTTTAAGCCGTAATGTGTAATATATGCTCTATTCACAATTACGTCACAAACCAGGAAGTTAGTAATGGCCCTGTCACACCTTGACGATTCAGCCATGCCAACGTATCAGAATTTCCCTAAAACTTATCTATGTTTTTGTTCAATTTTGTGCGTATACATAGCGTATTCGTAACGAGTTGGACGTACACATAACATATTACTTACATGTAATTACATACAATACACGGGGTCTGTTCACCATGAAGTCTGGAGGAGTACTGACGGTTTCCCCATTTTTATATACTAATTTCCCTACATGATGCCAATACGCCATTATATGAGAGCTATAAGTTCTGTGGTTGTCAAATACGTCTGCATACGTCAATATGAGTTGGAGGTAAGTTTGATATAAGTTACACGTAGGTTCAAAGTACATCACTCATAAGTCATGGGTACACTAGACATTATCTCAGCATATTTGAACTTACAGGTAACTTACAATTAATGTGTGTGAACGTATGTCAACGATTGCACAACTTATGTACAACTTATGGCCCACGTATGCAGGATGTATAAGCACACACTGACATATATCGAGAAATTTTAAGCATGCTCAAAATTTTTCTATGATCTTGCCGTTATATCGACGTATGCCATCATGCTTCAGCATTCCAACTGTCTCCCTGGTTTGTGGCGTAAGTGTAAATAAAGCCTATTACAGCCAAAGGAACAACATTTCCATGGAAACAAGCTCCTCCAGGTCAAATAAGAGTCATGTTTGTGGAGGTGCAAGCTCACTCCCAGTAAAGATGCACGTTTCTCAAAGGTGTACTGTGTAACTTTTCTGGTGCAGGATCCATCAAACACTTCTCTATCTGGAGATGTTATTGCTTTGTCTGGAATGTTTCACAGTATGGCCTTAACCTTAAATTAACCTTAAACCTAAATTAAACCTTAAAATTAAATCTTCATGGAGACTAAACCAGACCGAGTTACAGGTCAGATCTGCGGAGAGGTGACCCCACTCACAGTCAAAATGCCTGTGCCTATTTTTTTGGTATTTTGAGCTATAAAACCACCTGTAATTGAATAGATATAAAATAGAGCTGTTTAATGTCATATTGTGGAACATTATAGGTGGCGCAATGACATATCCACAGAACCAAGCAGGCCACGGACCCTCAACTAAAAAGTTATAAAGTACACCTTTAAAAAACATCCATTATGAAAAACAAGAAAGGTGCATACTGTGGTTTTGAGAAGAAAAATCAGAAATAAGCAAATTTTGCATTATTTTAACTGCACAACCATTATAAAAAGTGACAAAGTGTTTTATATTTAGTCAAATTTTAGCTATTGCACGCATTTTGAAAGCGTTGCAAAATGAAAAAGATAAGATAAGTTCAAACCAAGTGAAAAAAAACAGCTGTGTACAGGTGTAAGATTCACAGAAACTTACCGTAACTTGGAGCTGGTTCAGAGGAGGTACATTTCCTCTTTGAACATTTCTGGTTTGAAAACACAATGACCGAGCAGTTCCTTAATCTGCAAAGTCAAACAAGGAAATCAAATGTGACAAGATATGAGGGTAAGAAAAAGAAAAAAATTAATAATTACAATAAGAAAAAGAATATTGGGGGGTTGGGGGTTCGTCACTTGTGTGTTTCTATGGAAATGTCACTGCTCTGTCTGGAATGTTCCACAGTGTGACATTTAACAGCTATGCCTTACATTTATTCAATTACAGGTTGTTTTATTACTAAAAATACCTACAAAAATAGGCATTCTGACTGTGAGCGAGGTTGTCTCTCCACAGATCTGATCTGTGGCTCTGGTTTGCAGAGGTGGAACCAAGTAGTTGTTTTGCAAGTCTCAAGTAAGTCTCAAGTTTTCGACCTCAAATCTGATTCAAGTCCCAAGTCAAAGACACACAAGTCCAAGTCGAGTCTCAAGTCACTGATCCATAAATCCAAGTCAAGTCCAAGTCATCTGCTTTGAGCTTCAAGTCATTTCAAGTCTTTAAATGAAAATACCAAATATATCTTAGATTTTTGCTATTTACATGAGTTTTTTTAAACTAAATTGTACTTAAAAAGTCATGGTATATTTATATATGAGTATTTATATAAGAGTTGCAGAAATGCTATTTTTTCCTTTATAAATGTCTTGTCAAGATCTAAGTGCGAATCATTACGGTTAGAATAGAAAGAATATAAGATTTAAAAGTGCTGAATAACAGTTATTTTGTCATGAATGATTATGTTTTCTGTAGTTCCCTTTGTTTTACTGTATTGTACTGTATATTACTGTATTGTACTGTATATTACTGTAGTACATTTGAGGATACCATCTCACAGTACTTCATTTACATCCAAAGTAAGAAACAGAAGGGGTAGGGACATGTTCCAGTTTGTTCCTGTAAAATGAAGCACCACATGTATCAACTGTAAAGAGAAAAGTATTTTCTAAAAACTTATATATATATTTTTTGGGAAAGCATCAAGTCTTCTCAAGTCACAGGCCTCAATTCTGAGTCAAGTCCCAAGTCAATGACCTTCAAGTCCAAGTCGAGTCCAAAGTCTTAGTCCATTTTATCAAGTCAAGTCTCAAGTCCTAAAAATAGTGACTCAACTCAAGTCATGACTTGCCAGTCTCCACATCTGCTGGTTTGTGTCTCTGTGAAGACAGAAAAGTTTAATGCCATACTGTGAAACATTCCAGACAAAGCCATAACATCACCACAAAAGTATATAACACCAGAAAAGTTACACAATGCACAATCTTTCTGGTCAGACTGTGTTAATACAAAGCTCCGACTGAGTCTAACTTGAGTAACAGAGCTTCAGACAGAGCAGTGCTTACACTTAGCTTCACACCCCCAGGGAATGTTGACGACATCAGCTGCAAAGTATCAATTAAAGTCTGAATCTTTACAAAAAAAACATATATAGTATCTTGATAAAACATGCATTCTTTCTGTGTACTTTTCTGTGTCACCTCTCCATGGAGATGCCATGCTGTCTAACATTTTAGACCATAGGTACTCAATTACAAACTCAAAAGGTCCAATTACCAAATGGACAGTGTTTCCAGGGTCCGAAAAAGTCATGGTGTATTTCCAAACTGTAGTAAATCCACATGGAACATATGAACTATGCACAAAGTACTAAATACATTACTAGATAGATAAATACTAAATACACAAAGCTAAATTGTGAGGGGGTGCTCTGCTCCCATTACTCCTGTATCACTGTCAGTGCGCATATGGCAAGTCGTTTTAACCTTTAAACACTGAACTGGATATGTATTGTAGATATCTCTAACTGAGTTTTGCCTAGTCTGTATAAGAAGAAGAAAAAAAGACTAAGGACGCGAGGACAATAGACACTAGTGAAAGGCGAAAGCAATGGGCAGTATTGATTCACGGGAAGGACAAAAGGGAAACTTTTGACTGCCTAAATCATCCCGAGTTTGTAGCGAACATTTTGTATGTGGAGCGCCATCAAAGCAAAATCCCAATCTCTCACTCAACCTTGGTTACGAATTTAAAAAGTCAACGCCAAAGCGAAAGGCACCAGCTGTTCGTCAAGAAACACCTTCCATTGCAAAGAGACCAAGACTTAATGTAATTTGTAAAACCACAAGAACAAGAAAGTGCAAGCTCAGCCTGTTTGTCTTCTGTACTTCTCACTTAAAAAAACAAGATCCCGCTTTGATGGTTCTCCACATATAAAATGTTCACTGCAAGCTCTGGATGATTTCAAAAGTTTCCTTTCCTGTAGATCAAAACTGCCCATCGGCTTCGCCTTTCACTATTTTTCAATTCCAGTCTGAAGGGAAACAGTTTGAACAGAAGTTTGGAGTCACATACATCTGATTCCCTTGTGCACCTATGGAGTTCACAAACACATTTCTCGAGCCATTTTCCACTGTTAGAACATCCAACAACCACACAATTACGATGTCCAAATCCCATAACTAAAATATGACAATATCAGAACCAGAAACAAAAGCGATATGTTTCAAAAGATTTGAAAAGATCGACTTTGTCAATAGACACATCCCACTGGGAAAACAAACATGGCAGTTTGATGCTCACTTTTTCAGAGAATCCAGACCCAGTATGCATTGCGCAGTGACTGGAAGTCCGAGATTCTTGATGTGTCTATTTACAGGTACAAGTTCTACGTTTGAAAGGTGCACTGTGTAACTTTTCTGGTGGAGGGTCCACCAACTATTTGTCTCCATGCAGATCTTACTGCTTTGTCTGGAATGTCTCACAGTGTGGTATTAAACCTTTCTATCTTCATGGAGACCAAACCAGATCAAGTTACAGGTCATTACTAATGTCATACTCATACATGACCATCAACCAAAGTTACACAGTGCACCTTAATAAATGAGCATGAATTAATTTTTTTGGTTATAAAGTTACAATGTTTGGTGCTAAACATACTGTATAACTGGAGTAAATTTTTCTTGTATTAATGCAATTTTAAAGGTGCAC